>NW_023270854.1:44821384-45109830 GCF_011800145.1 Mirounga leonina
CATGACCTGAGCTGAAGGCAGACGCTTAACGACTGAGCCACCCAGGCGCCCCTGACTAATGTTTTAATTGTGGGTTTTCCCCCTATTTTTATTTTTGTAGTATGTTGGACTAAGCATAGCATTTGGAGATAGACAAACTAGAGCCTGAATTCCAACTCTCGCCAGTACTAGCCACGAGCGTGGGTAAGTTACATAATGTTTTGAATCGAAGATATTTTAGGGAGTTGAATGGATTTGAGATGAGGCAGATACAAAACACTTAGCACATAGCCTATCACAGGGAAAAAAAAAACTCAGTGTCAATTCTAGCCATTATTATTGTCAACGTAAGAGCGATAAAATCTCTGGTTTAGACCCTCTGGCCTAACTATGACTAGATTTTTCTTTGACATTTTCACCTGACCTTGTTTTGTCTCTATCTATAAAGTTACTGTTCTGTTCAGAAGGCTCATTATGCACAACTAATTTCAGGTCCGTGAGTTCCTGGGCAGTGGGAAACTAATAAATGAATTAAACCTATGTTTCACAAGAGATTTTTATATTTACGTGTTTACATAAATGTAATTTTCAACAATGAAAAGTAGCTTGTCATGAGTAGTTCATTTCATGAGATAAAAAGATAGGAAAACAATAAATGGCACTTAAAAGTGCACTTCTGTGTAACACAAATCCTCATTAAATTACACAAGGTCTTGCGGTTGTCTGTGTTGCTCCCAAGAAGAACACTGGAGAACAAAATCGCTGGCCACGATGTGAGATACACTGTGGGAGCAAATCGTTAGAAAGGAAAGGAAAAGCTTTCTAGGAATTCTGAATCACAGAGAATTTAGGCTAAAGGAACTTGCCATGCTGTTTTCTCTGCCTAGGCTTACAGTTTGATATTGGACTGAAAAACTGGTTGAGGGAGGGAGTGGCTCCTCAGAATGTAGTTTCTCCAGGCTCCCTCTTGCTTTGTTTTTGCCTGGGGCATTGTTTTCTGTTTGCCAAGACCAGCTTCCTTGCTGGCCAGGTTCCGCTCAGAGGCCCAGGGCTGCTTCTCTGATGTGGGGGAATTCACCCCTCTGAGGGGGGATGGGGCAGCTGTGTGTCCCCAGGCCGGGCGAGGAGGATGAACTGCCTCGAGGCCTGGCTGGCTGTGTCCTCGCTGTTGTCCGTACACCGTGATCTCTTCTCGGATCTTCAACAAATGTGACCTCGGAGCTCCGCTGCCTCTGGGAGCCAGGCCTGCGGACAAAGGGGCTGGCTCAGCGTTAGATGCCAGCTATTTTGTTCCGCATGGGCTCTGGGAACAGTTACTAATCCTAGCAGACCCTGGAACAATTTAAGCCTTTCCTATCTGCTAAGCATGAGCTCTGTTGCTGGCGCACAAACAAATCCCAAACTATGTCCACACAACAACACACACGTTTAAGTTTTAGCCTACAATGTACCATTAATCAGCCATCAACAAGGATTCGTTCATATGGTAAGTGCTTGTGCTAGGTGATGTGGGGGAGACAGCCCTGGGCACAAAGAGTTGGTCAGATCCTTATGGGGAAATCTTGTCCCCCCACCCACCTGAATGGACCCCTTTTGTCACAGAAATATTGTTATGGGGCGACCTATGCTACCCCAGATTCAGATTTTGAAGTTCCAGTGACCATTCTAACACCTCAGAATGTGACCTTATTTGGAAATAGAGTCCTTGCACATGTGACTAGTTAAGATGAGCTTATGTGGGAACAAGGTGGGCCCCTAATCCAATATGACTGGCATCCTTATGAAAGGGGAAATTTAGAGACAGACACACACTCAGGGAAGATGTCATGTGAAAATTGGAGTTATATTGCCGCAGGCCAAGAAACTACCAGAAGCTGGGAGAGAGGCCAGGAACTGCTCCTTCCACAGAACCTCAGAGGGAGCCGTGACACTTCTGACACCTTGATTTCAGACTCCTGGCCTCAGAATTGTGAGACGATAAATTTCTGTTGTTTAAGCCACCCAGTCTGTGGTCCTTTATTATGGCAGTCCTAGCAAACCAATATAAACATGAAACACGCATCCACCCATCTTTATTCGGGAAAACTGTCAGCTCACCATTGACTTGAATGCAGTCTTGGCCGACTCTTCCCCATTCTGCCGACACAGCTCAGACATCACCCACTCGGGACTGCCTTATCTAAAGAGGCCCCTGGGCCCTCTATCCCGGTACCCTGTTTTATTCCTATGTAGACTTGTCACTGCCTGACATGACTTTGCTTATTTTTTGTTGATTTTTTATTATCTATTTCCCACACCAGAACTTAAGCTCCTGGAGGTCAGTGTTCCTTTTTGCTTTGTTCAGTGCTTGGCACATAGTAGGTGTTTGAAAAATATTTGTTGTGAGAAGAAATAAATGAGAAAGTAATATTTAATTTGGGAATGCAAGTGTTTGTGTGTAGTCTGAGCTGTGCTTCTGGACAATGTTGATTTTCTTCTTTTTTTTTTTTTTTCTCCTTCCCTCCCCCCTTCTCTGTCTTACTCTTTTAGGCTTAAGAGAAAGTATCTGGACTCACTGCATGAGCATAGACAACATGGGTCTGAGATGTTCTTGTCCCGCTGTGGCTTAGCATGGTTTTCTTTGGTTTTGTATTCTGTTTTGTCTCTGAGCTGCAGACGACGGATGGTTAGCTCTCAGTCCTGTTCGGCCACCTCCCCTGGGAAGAAAGGCAGTTGGAGGGAACTAGACTGGCACTTGAGACTGAGCATGATGGCCTCCAACACTGGAGGGCTCCAGCTCCCTCATCAGCGTCCTCAGAGGAGGATGTCTTCTCCACCTCCACATTCAAGAGGAAGAGGTTGTGTAGGCCCAGGAGTGAGGGACCCATGTGTGGATGTATCTAAGCCGTCCTGAGACATCAGAAAGAAGTAGGGGAAGTGGTACTTTGTGAAGGCCCTGCTTCCTGCCTTTGAACCCCAGTCAAACGTGAAAGAGACTCAGAAACATGATTTGGTCATGGGATGATAATGTGGCTGTGTTTGTTCTCACCAGCTAGAGAAATACAGGAAGATTGGTCTGAGGTGATAGGCAGTGGGTGGAGGAGGCCACTGAGGAAATGCCTTAGATAAATATTTCAGGGATAAATTCCTCGACGGGGAGGGTGATGGGAAGTGAATAGAGAGGAAAGAATTGACATAATTGTTGACAGTGTATTTGGTGGCCGATTAAATGTTATATTTACTTATGTATGTTTACACTTCACCTATGTCCAAAAAGGATTTGAGCGGGATGACTCATTGGAGGTGAGGAATGAATTAGGAATGATCCTAAATTCTCAAGCCTGAGTGATGAGGAAAAGAAGGTATCCCTAACTGTGGCAGGAAGGGCTGGGAGGAGAAAATACTTGTGAGCAGACAGTGATGTGTTCAGTGTTGGATTAGTCACTCTTGAGGTGATGAAGGGACCTTCAAACAGAAGAGTCCATTCGACTATTATAAACATATTACTCAGAGAATTCCTATCTTTGATAGGCAGGGTGTCTGAAAAAAAAATCTGTGTGATTAGTCCATAAATATGAACTCCTTAATTTGTAGCTATAGCCATTGTTTGTTTTTTATTGCTTTCAAGTGTAATACCTTTGCTGTACATGAGTTGTAATTTTGGTTATCACATGTGTACCCAGGCACGTGCACGCATACACACACATACACACGCATGCACGCACGCACATCCCCCACCCCCCAAGAAGCCTGTTTTCTGCGGTTGCATCCCAGGATCTTGAAATTATACCAAATTGCCAGAAGCTTTGCTTTGCTGTGTCCTGGGAGAGCCCTTTGGTGTTCTGTCTTTGCTCCATGCGGTCACCCCAGTTCATTCCTGGATAGGAGTTTCCACACATGTCCTCTCGTGATCTCTCCCTCCTTCCGTGAGCAGTGGGAAAGGGCTCTAGCAGTCTTGACTTTTTTGCTGTGACAGATTGCTATGCTAGAGAGCCCATTCAAGTAACTTTTCTTCTGCCTGCCTTCATGTCAAAGAAACTTTTAGTGATCTCCTCGGAAAACCGCGTGAAACGACGTGCAGTAGCTAGGGTTTCCACTCAGCAATGAACACCATGAACAGGACTTAGAAGCAAAATAAAGAGGTTACAGCCATGAGAAGTTTCCAAGGTTGCTGATGTGTGACAATGTCTAATTGGAAAGCATACCCTCCTTAGAAGATTCAGAAAAGGAAGGGCATCTTTTGTTACTCCCTTCTGGAACTGATTCTTGCATAGACACCATGACAAAGTTTTATTTTTATTTTCTACATATATGTGTTAAAACTCAGAATTACTTCACCAATTCTTAAACTGTCTTAGCTTCAGCTGGGTCCAAGAGAAAGATATTTGTTTTTGTTTTTGTTTCTAAGTCTTTACAAACATTAGTAATTTTAAAAAATGCACACGTAAAACATTGAAACAAACTGGATATAGATGAATGAGTAAAATCTGTTATCTTCTCTCACCCTGAATCCCATTCCTCTCAGGAGGTAGCCAGTGAACAGTCCCATATGTAGCTCTTTGTGCCTTTTTTTGGTATATTTAAATATATACCTGGAGTGCTCAGTCCCCAGGTGGTCACATGGCTGTCTCTTCTAGTTCAGATGCCATTTTCTCAGGGAGGTCTTTTCTGATGACAAAATTTAAATGAGCCCTGCCCCTCCCCGTGCCACCTTTTATATAACACGCTTTTGGTTTTCTTCATTGAATTTGTTGCCATTTGTAATAGGCGAAATAATGCCCCCTTTTCCTCCAAAGGTGTCCACGCCCTAATCCCTGGAACCTGTGAATATGTTACTTTCCATTGCAAAGAGGACTCAATGGGATGTGATTCAAGGTACAGATCTTGAGATAGGGAGATTATCCTGCATTATGTTTGGGGGCCAGTCTAATTCCATAAGGCCTTAAGAGTGAAGGCTGGGTGAGAGAGAAGGACAAGAGGTTCATAGCGTGATAGAGACTTGACTATGTTTGTTGCCTTTGAAAATGGAGGAAGTGAGCCATCAGCCAAAGAATGAAAGTGGTTTCTAGAAGGTAGGAATGACCCTCAGATAACAGCGGGCAAGGAAATGGGGCCTTCAGACCTAAAATCACAAGAACTGAATTCCGCCAACAACTTGAATGACCTAAGAAACAGATCCTTCCTTGGAATCTCCAGGAAGAAATGCAGCCCTTTCTGGGCAAGACTCGGATTGGGCTTCTAACCTAAAGAACTGTGAGACAATACATTTGTGTTAATGAAGCTTCTAAGTGTGTAGTATTTTGTTATGGCAAGGATAGAAAAGTAGCACACCATCAAAATTATTTTATTCTTCATTGGTATGCTTTTTTGTTGTCTGCCTGCCCACCCAAATATAAGCTTTAGGAAGGACTATCTATTTGGTCACCACTTTATCTCTACTGGTTAGAACAGTTATTGGCATGTAGCAGGTGCTAATTTTGTTGTTGTTGTTGTTGAGTGAATAAATGAATAGGTAATGTGTACATATTTGTATATGGTATCAGGTTATATATATCATTTGAGAACTTGCTTTTTTTACATAATGATATGTCTTAGAGGTCTTTCCATGTCAGTTCATACAAATATAATGCATCATTTTTTTTTTTTCACTCTACTACATTCGGTTGATGATTGGTTGTATAATCATCTTGTTAACCATTCCCTTACTGATGGACGTATAGGCCGTTTTCGGTTTTGCAGTTTGTGCATCTCTGGGCACATGTCCAAGTATTTCCCTGGGATAGAAATGGAGTTGTTGGCTCGAAGGGTTTGTCCTTTTAAGTTGGATGGACACTGCTAAATGACCCTCTAAAAATGTTATGCCAAGAGACATCCCCAGTAACTGAGGATGAGAGTAATGGTTTCCCTACGCTCTTTACCATGTTGATCCTGTTAACCCATTTAATTATTTTTAAACTGGCTGGTAGATAAAAATATCTTTTGGGGCACCTGGGTGGCTCAGTCGTTAGGCGTCTGCCTTCAGCTCAGGTCATGATCCCAGGGTCCTGGGATCGAGCCCCGCATCGGGCTCCCTGCTCTGCGGGAAGCCTGCTTCTCCCTCTCCCACTCCCCCTGCTTGTGTTCCCTCTCTCACTGTGTCTCTTTCTGTCAAATAAATAAATAAAATCTAAAAAAAAAAGAAAAAGAAAAATATCTTTTTGTGTTTTCATGTTGGCATTTCCCTGATACAAAAGTTGAAGAGCTTTTCTTCAGTTTATCTGCTATTTGTATTTTTTTTTTTTCTGTGAATTAGGCTCTGGTGTCAGAATTTAAAAATTTGAACCCTGACTCCAGCAGTTGCTAACTGTAAAATTCAGGGCAAGTTCTTAAATTTCTCTGTATCTCAGTTTTCTTGCCTGCAAAATAGAGATACTAATAGCATCTGATCAAAGGGTCATTATGCAAATTAGTTGAGTTTATCTATGTAAAGCACTTAGGTTATTGCTTGGCCGATATCCCCACAATCAGTGTTAGCTTATCCTTGTCCACTTTTTTCCTCTTAGGTTGTTTTATTTTTGATTTGCAAAAGCTCTTTATATAAGATAGAAAGTCATCTGTTGTCTGAAACACATTTATTACAAATGTTGCAAATGTTTTCTCTTAGTTGATTGCCTTTTAGCTTTCCTTGTAGTGTATTTCATCTTAAAGAATTTAAAAATTTTTTCTAATCTATCTTTTTTATAGAGCTTTATATAGAACATACACAGCATTATATTCTTTTTTTTTTTTTAAAGATTTAATTTATTTATTTGACAGAGACACAGTGAGAGAGGGAACACAAGCAGGGGGAGTGGGAGAGGGAGAAGCAGGCTTCCCGTGGAGCAGGGAGCCCCATGCGGGGCTTGATCCCAGGACTCTGGGATCATGACCTGAGCCAAAGGCAGCCGCTTAACAATTGAGCCACCCAGGAGCCCCCACAGCACTATATTCTTGCTTAGAAAGATATTCCTAATCCTAAGATTATAAAAGTCATCTTCTATATTTTCTTCCACTATATTAATTTGTGTGTGTGTTTACCTCTTGAGTTGCCTTGGAATTTACTTTTGTATATGGAGTGATTGTAGAAATCTGAGTTTTCTTCCAGAGTATGGAAATGATATTCCTAGTGCTTTTTATTGCATATATTCTGCCTCTTTAAAAAAAAAAAAATTGGTTTAAAACACCTGATCAATTTTATGTATTAGGTTCACTTATATATGAGACTTTTCTATTTATTCCTCCCTGTTTATTCTTCTCTGTTGCTCTGGAGGCACAAATACCATACCATTTTAATTTATATGACTACATAGTATATTTAATATTTGGTTGTGCAAGTTCACATTTTTATTTTTTTGCTAAATTTTCTTGAACATTTTTAATTTATTCTCTTTTTAAAAATATTTATTTATTTATTTTTAGAGAGAGAAAGAGAGAGCATGAGTAGGGGGATGGGCAGAGGGAGAGGAGAGAGAGAATCCCAAGCAGACTCCACGTTGCACACAGAGCCCAATGTGGGGCTTGATATCACAACCCTGAGATCATGACCTGAGCCAAAATCAAGAGTCAACTGACTGAGCCACCCAGGCATCCCTAATCTTTTCCCTTTTATATAAACTTTACAATCAGGTATGTCAAGTTCATTTAGATTATGTTTAATATATAGATTAATTTGGAGAGATTGTTACATATAAAATATTGAGGTTTTTTTTTTTTAGCACATTTATTATTAGGCTTAATCTTAGTGTTTTGTTATTGTCATAATAAAATCTTTTGTTCATTACATTTTCTAAGTGAATATTGTTGAAAAATAAAGATGCTAGTGGTTTCTGTATGTTGATCTTCTATCTGGCGATCTTATTTATCTCTTACATTAGCTAAAACAATTTCCAGTTGATTCTTTTAGATTTCTGGGTAGATAATCACATTATACACAAATAATTAGTTTTCTCTTTCTCTCTTTCCATTTTCCCATCTCATTTCTTTTCCATACTTCTTGTACTGGCTATGTCCACCAGTACTGTGGTCATAATTGATGACAGAATTTCTTGTCCTGTCTTTGATTTAAATGGAAAAGATTTTATTTTGCTCCTTACTTAACTCGTTTTGGTTATGTATAAATAGATTTTTAGATTTTTTTATGGCTTAAAGAAACCCCCTTCCTTACTTGTAAAAGAAAATATGTGTAGACAGTAGATTCTGTATTGATATGAAGAATGGAGAATAGGTCTGCAAAAAAAAAAAAGTGCTCCTTGGTACAGTGGTATGGGGAGAAAAAAGGGAGGCAGTATGAAGGGATAAAGTGTAAGAAAAATGGAATGAAAAATAAGGAGAGAAGAGCTAGAAGAGGGGGAATATAAAAGCAAAACAAGGGGTGCTTTGGTGCAGTTGGTTAAGTGGCCGACTCTTGGTTTTGGCTCGGGTCATGATCTTAGGGTGGGCTCCGCTCTCTGTGCAGAGTTCTGCTTGGGATTCTCCCTCCCCTTCTGCTTATCTCTTTCAAATAAATAAATAAATCTTAAAAAAAAAATAAAAGCAAAACAAGGCAAAAACAGTAGAGGGTACATATTTCCAGAACTCATTAGAAATGGAGGCTGGACAGCTTGCCTTTTGGGTGGAAGAAAGGACATGTTTGGCAGGAAGAAGGGGAGGTGGAGGGTAGACACTGGGTAAGGATGATGATGATGGGCATCTTCATGCATCAAGACTGAGGGGGAATGATAGACAAAGCCATAATAAGAAAGCTTTCCCAAGACAGTGCTGGCAACCCTGTGCGGGTCCAAGCAGGGACAGTGCCCTGCTAAAACATCAGTCCCACTCCAACAAATGTTATTGTTGGGGCGTGGATGTCTGGGTGTGGTGGGGTCAGCTTGTGTGCTTAAGACTGGGTGTGCAAATTGGCCACAGAATCAGCCCTGGAGTTATCAGCATATTTTCCTTTCTAGAGTCCATTTGGTCCACACCCTCCACCCGTCTACCACAGAAGCAGACTACTCAAAGGTGATGGAACACATCGCAGAAGGCTTTAAATGTTCTGCCAATTTTCAGTTCTCACCAAGCAGGTAAGTGCCTTGTAGAAAGACAAGGATTTTCCTGTATAAGTGAAATCAGAAGGATGGTAACTCAAGTTCCCCTCGGGATCTCAAGACTAAACGACCGCATACTTTACGTGCACCTGCCACTCTAAAAATACCAGCCTAGGACACCCGAAATTTTCCCTGTCCATATTATTGGTAGTGGTCTTTTCCCTCATAATCAGTGATTTCTTCCTTCCTCTAAACTACTTACTAGGCGTCAGGTTAAGTTAGTTTATTTTCTAAATGGCAGCTGTTTGTTTCTTGTTTCCTCTCCCTCAGCTGTATCTCTAGCAGTAGGGTCTTCTCCTCGGTGGTCACTCGGCTTTGTAGGGTCTTTGTCATGGCGCCTGTGCCGATTTTGGTGTCAGTCATTCTCTTGCACGATACGGCCTCTAGAGGCTGACACTATTTTTTTGACTTTCCTTCTTTCATTCATAACATAGTGCCTGGCATATAGATGATGATCTTTACATTTGCTGAATAAATTGACACACGAAAGAAGTGAACACGATGGTACATTTAAATGTATTTTCCTGGAGAATGGTCTCAAGCTGGTAGTTTGGAGTGGATTTATCAAGGCAAACATAAGGATGGAAGTAATTGTTTTGCCAAATATATTTTAGTAGTTTTGCTTGATAAAACACTTAGTTAGTTAGTTCTATGAATACTGGTTGCTATCTATTGTTATTGCCATAGGGTGGTAATACACCAGGCCTACCGCCATCACCACTAGACTATTAGACGGCACTTTTCGAGGGGTAGGAGCTCATGTAATCTTTGAAGCCTAATTCATTATTTCCCTCATTATTTCTGTGAAGTGGTAGGTGCTGGGGCATAATTCCTCCTAGGCTCTGTGTCCAGAAAGCTGTTCTTCCCAGTGCAGAGCTGAGTGGATCCTCTTTCTGTTTACAATCCTTTGTCCAGCTAAAGAGTAGAGTCCTTGCCTAGAGGCCAACAGTCACCTGGCTGCTGACAGGAAGGGATCCCTTTGGGGAAGGGCACAGCGAAGCTCCGAGTGAGGGGAGCTCCTCGCCAGTCCTGCTCTGCCCGGCCAGTCTCCCTTTGGGGCTTCTGGGTCATCAGGGTAGAAAGTGCCGCACGCCCACGATTTTCTGCTTAAACCTTAACATTCCTCCTCATTGTGTAGGGGAGCACTTGGATGGGAGCAGAGGAGAAAGAACGTCCTTTTTTCTTAGTGGGGAAAATGAGGCAGAGTCAGTATCAATGTAGCGTTTGTGAAGACAACCTAGTATCCTAAAAGATAGATTTCAGCTTCATAAAACCTAGGCTTAAAGAAAGGTACCTTACAAATAAATTGGTTTAATTTCTTTATTTTACAAAGGAGAAAATTGATACCTGGAGATCACCCGGTGGTAAAATCAGGACTAAGTATCTGAGCCTCCAGTCCAGGACTTACATGGTGATACAGTAATTTGAGTTAAATTATTCATAATTATTAAAATTACATGATTGTAAAGTTTATTTGTAACTTTTGAATAAAGCAAGAAGTAGTTTTAGTTCTAATCCAGGAATAAAGTACTACATTTTCAAGATAATGGAATGTAGAATTTGTTATTTTAGTCACTTGATTATATATTAGTTGTGGTTTTTCAGAAGTACGGACACCCAGTCAGAGTATAAACCTGATTTATTATTTGAGTATGCGATTTTAGAAAAAAAAGGGGGGCAGCACAGAGTTGAGAACAGGGATTCAGCAGCGGGTTCTAGTCCGAATCTGCCCCCAGCTTCTGTAGGGCCGTCAAGCTCCGCTCAGCTCTGGGAGCTCATCTGTGAAATGCTTTCTCTCCCCTGTAGGGTCATGAAGACGCACATGAGCAAAGAGATGTCAAAGTGTTTTGAAAAACACTTTCTCTATAGAATGGAATTGCATTCCTGTATTTATGTTAAGATGCAGAGCTATTAACTTCAGTGGTATTCCTAAGGACTTTAACCCCCAAATGCCAAGTATTACCTTCTTTACAGACTTTCCCCAAAGATAAGGGTTTGCAACTGTTGTTAATTTTAGAAAGAGAGTTGATAGGGAAAAGGGACTAATGCAGGGCAGCGGGTTTCTGCTCCTAGCCTGTCCGCTCCTTGTCACACGCCTGCCCTCTGGCTGGGGCCGTCCACAACACAGCAGAAGTGCAGAAGTGCCTCAGCTCCTTCACTTCAAAGCATCCTCTGCTAAGTAGCGGAAGTGTCTCAATTTACAATGTCAACGATGACTTAAAGTAGCTTAAAAAGAGTTCTGACTCTTTCGGTCTTTATTTCACTTCTGAAACTGTTGAGGGAAAGTTGACCTCATTTAAGCATCTTACATCTTTAAGGTGTTCTATGAACTTGAGCTCATGTCCTCTGAAACATGTGATGGGGGCAGGGGAGCGGGGGTTGGGTTGAATAAAAGGCCAAAGGAGAAGAGAAAATGGTTGAGGAGAAGGGGAAAATTGTGTGAACCGAAGAGTGCCGGGACGGCTGTTAGGCAGCCCTGCCTGGTGGCTGAGTTTTGCGCCCACCAAGCCACTCGGTCTTAACTGGGAGAGGGAGGTACTGAGGCAACAGGTTGTTGGTCCTTGACACACACTCACAGTTTGTCATTATAAGCAGATAGCTCTTTCCACAGCTTCCCTGTCAACGTACAGGTCACCGTGCTTCGTTTCTGTGACACATGTCACCCCTTAGAGCTCCCGAGTCAGATGGCAGAGGGTAGGTAGATGGTCTTAGCTCCCCACAGAACTTTGCCCCGTTGTGCTGCCCTGCTCGGGGTTGTTTCTGCCTCTGACAGTTCAGACAGTCCCTCACGTAGATCAGCAGTAAAGGTCTCCCGTGTCCGCGGGCAAGGAAAGGCTTCGATCGGCTTCTGTGAAGTCGCTTATGTTGCTGCGTCATCGGTGCTTTATCGCTTCCTTTTAGCCCTTTCCTCGACGAAGCCGGGATCTCTATATTAGGCAAAGGAAGGATGAACCGCACTCTTAATCCTCTTGCTAATACAGCTGGTACTCTTCCAAAAATCATACACTACCACCGACAGATCACTGTAATAATCACAAGCCTAAGCTTTCATTTCTTGGACCGTTTTTAGGAAGCGTTCATTTCTCAGCCATTAGGATGGACAAAATTGATTGTTTCGAAAACAATGGCTAGGGCCTGTAATGCTTTCTTACTTGTGCTTCTGAAATTTATCGTTAGGGAGCCTCAGTTCTACTGCTCACACTAATGCATGGCCCCAGGAAGATCTCTCTGTTGCCTCGTGCCTCAGTTTCCCCATCTAATAACGTCTCTCATCCCCCATTTCTGGGACAGATCAAGTGACAGAGATATAAGACCCGTCTAAGAAGGTACTTTAATGCCAAGTACCGTTGACACTCAGCTACCTACTTTTAAGTCGAGAACATGTACTCTTTTCTTCAGAGGACATCTTTGAGAATTTAAAAAAATTCAAAATTATAATCTAAAAAAATTGAAACATGCAGAGAGTTGTCCCCACGGGATGTCCCCGAGAGAGCCACTTTGGCTCCAACATGAACTGGTTTTGTTTTGTTTTTTTCTTTAAGCAAATCCCTAAGAAAGAGAATGAATGTTACCCAGTAACCAAAAGCTAAAAGAAGAAACAAGGCTTATGATGAATAGAGACGGTATTATTCCTTGTTCTACACCTCTTAGTTATTCTCATCAAGCTGAATCTGTGAGGGAGACAAGTTTTGTTTCCGAAGATGCTCTACATGCCCTTTTTTTCTCTTTGTAACACGTCATCTCTTCTCATGGACCTCCTGGCCACTGGGCAGGTCTCCGCTCTGCTAAGTGTCCTGCCTATGCCTGTTATCCTGGGGAGTGCCTTGAACTCTGGGCTCGGTGAACCTTATTTCCCCAAAACGTTTCCCCTCCTTTTGCCATTTTCCTTCACGGCCTTATCAAATCATACTAGCTACTGTAATGATGGCTGTAAGTGTCTCCTTCGGATGAGGGAACACTCATGTCCTAATCTAAAAGAGGAACGAACACTGGGCATAAGCCATGCTGTGACGGAAGAGCTCTCTGTATTAGGTCATCGTTGCTCCAGCTCCCTAGTGTCATCCTCAACTGACATGAAAGTCTGGTCCATGAAAGGTCAGCTTCTAGGTCCCAGGAGGACACAGGACTCTAGTTTCATCTCAGCATCTCAAAACAGAAGAAAGTAACCAGGAGCTTGTGTAACTGATAAGCGATAGGCACCTACTTACTTTCCCATGTCTCAGAACAAAGAGGCCACGCCAGGGATGTGAGTTTCCAGGAAATGACTGACCCAGAAGCCACAAATGCTTTCAGAAGCCCTGGAATTAGAGATGGTAATGAACTCATAAATGGGTGAGGGGGAAGGATTAACATGTGAGCTGCCCATTTCCATGGATACAAGGCTCCTTTCATTTATTTTTACTGGGCTTTTACAGGGAGTCAGAGCTCCAAATCTGATAGGACATCTGTGCTTCATTAGCTGTGTTTCATTAGGTTTATAATGTGATTTAAACGGACCCCTCAAAGCTGCAACAAGGGAGGCTCCTGAGAGTCCCAAGTTCCAGGCGCTGCCTTGCAGGGGGCCCACGAAATGGCTGCATGAATGGGGATGAGTGTTCGGAGGTCACGGGGCCTCTGAATGATGGATCTCAGGCTGGGATGAGGTCAGAAACATCTTTTATTCAGCAATGAAGATCATAAAAAGGAGGCCTGCTCCATCCGAGAGCATCTCTGTAGGGAAAAAGAAGAATTTGGCTGTGAGGGCCTGGAAGGCTCTGCTAACTCTAGCAGTTTGGGTTCTGTCCCCTACCACCGTAACCGTCCCCCCTTCTCGCTTTGGAAGGCAGCGCAATTAACACGTGTTTTCTAGGTTCTGGGAGGAAATGTAAAACATGACGGCAGTTTGGTGGCCTGCAACAGGAAGCAGGAAGCAGCCACTTTTTGAGTGTTCCCTCCAGCAATGATTAAAGTAGAAGCAGGTAGTCAGTCATGTGACAGGGCTGAAATGTATAAACTGGGTATCACACTGCTCTGAGAATAGTTGCTATGGTAACCCAGACAGAGATGGAACAGCAGTAAAGGAGAGCTGCCCTGAAAGCAAATGTTATTGATTAAATGAGATTTTTTGGGGGGGGGGGGGCGGTTGTTGCTGGCAGTGGTAAGCATGGGTATAGGAGGCAGGGGAACCCACTGTAATGACTATACGGAGGGCGGTTTGGTTGGATATTGACAAATCCTGTCCGAAGTCCTCACAGACACCGGAAGTTAAATGATCATCTGCACGAGCTACTGTTTCCATGGCTGAACTTTTTGATTTCAGCATTACATAAGAAAGTCCTTGTTTCTTAAGAAAATCTAAGATGGCCGAGCCAGGTGGTATTGCTAGCCTTGAGTTCAAAATCCAATCATCTGGAGAAGGGTTATTTTCCTTCAGAGTTTATGGCTGTGTCCACTAAGCACCTGATTATTCCTCATTGGGTCCTTAAATTCTGCCTTCAGTTGTTCCCATTACCATTCCAGAGGTAGCTATTTTGTTTAGGAGATGGGGTGGATCTCTAAATGTGTCCTTATTCCAACTTTGGAAAGCATACCCCCCATGAACTCCTCGCCTGTAACCCATCTACACTACTTTTCCCTTAACTGTAAGATTAAGAAAAGAATCCTGTCCTACTTTTTAGGATAATTGTGAGAAATAACTTATTAATGATTATAAAGCAGCTTGAAAATACAAGCTCTTCACAAATACAAGATGATAAAAGATTCATATGAGTAACAGTAATGACAATTGTATGCAGGCCACTGAGAAAGTAATTGAAGTCCAAAGGGAGAGTAAGGACCTTTGAATAGAAAATCTCCCTTGATGTATACCAAGTCAGATATGCGAACAGCCAGATACCCTGGACTTCCAGAGCTGTCATCTGTGTGTGCAACTCAGTGTCCTCTTTGGGGACAAAAATGAAGACTCGGCAATAGCTTTTTTTTTTTTTTTAAAGAATTGTTGGTCTAATATTCATTGTCCTCAGCATGCCCTTTCCATGAGCTGGTTGGAAAGATGTTCTGGAGTAACCAATATTTCTCACTCCTGAGGCTGATGACCTTCCCTTTGTCCCTTTGCCTTCCCTTTATGC
Source organism: Mirounga leonina (assembly GCF_011800145.1). Taxonomy (NCBI): domain Eukaryota; kingdom Metazoa; phylum Chordata; class Mammalia; order Carnivora; family Phocidae; genus Mirounga; species Mirounga leonina. The sequence goes on from NW_023270854.1 coordinate 44,836,551, forward strand.
AGCAAAGCTGAACAATACAATACAGCCCTCTGCCAGCAGATCTGTTACTAAAGGAATTCATGCATCTTGCATCTTGAAGATGCATTATTAATGCCTGGACAAATCACATCAGGTGAAACGCAGCAAGTCCCTGGCACTGAAAAAAAGGAACAAAGGCTGGTTCTACAAGAGAGCAATGGATGAGACAAATTATAGCAGCTGGGAGTTTCTTGTAAGTAAGATGGCATAAAAACCAGAAATGCTAAAATTGTGTGCACAGACAGCAACTTTGCATTTTCATGGTAAAACAGGTTACACGTGGTGCTGGAAGAAAGCCACTCTAATTGTGGCTTCGTTAAAGTCATGGTGATGCGACTCTTTGAATTTCTCAACAGAAGGGGCCAGCTTGCTGGTAACCAGATTACTTCCAAGTGCAACCCCAGGCTCTTGTACATGATTTCCGAGATGGTCTGGGAAGGATGGATTTTTCTAATGGAGCCAGTAATCAACTCTGGCTGCACAGGGGGGAAAAGATGAAATGTGGCTTGGAAGAGTCCAACCAGGGAACTCGGGGAAGGGAGTCCATCTGGGAGAGGGGGCGCGGAGTCCCTCTTGTCATCTCTCCTGCCCAGATGGGGATGCCTGGATAGGTTGGGAGGAGACAGTGGTTTGCTTGTGTGTGATGCATCCTCCTGCATGAGGACGTACAGATCCTTTCAACATCTAAACTGGGCAATTGGAGATAGATAAATATCAGGTTTATTTCAAATGGATTAGAAAAGGCCATGAGAGCACAATCCTTTAGCCGTGCAGACCCATGACTGTACCTACTCCCAGTTCTCCCTAATGACACATGGGCTGCTTGAGCACCGATGCGCCTCCTGCCTCGTTTTGTGTAGAGGCCATGGAGGGGAGGATTTGTTTTAAATTGCAGGCAACAGCTAAAGTTTATGATGACATTAAAGGAAGGCATTTTTCAAATGCCTTCTATGTAATTACCACTATGTAATCAGTTTATTAAATAAGATGGCTTTTGGCACCTCGAAAGAAGTGATATTCTTTTTAAATGTAAGAGCTGCTGAGGTGTGGAAAAAAAGCAAGCAGTGGTTTGTCCGGTGTGCGCATGCGCGCACGTGCGTCTGTGCCTCATGCCTACGGTTCTCTTGTGGTTTCTGTGTAATATTACCCACGTTTTCTATTTGGAGAATCACTTTCCCCTACATATACTCAGCAACAAACATGAAACCACCTAATTATATTTTCATAATCATGATTAAAAACCATCTAAATTATCCTGCTTGATGTACTCAAAGAGTTTGTTGATTGCTTTTTGATGTGTATTAGAGCTTTATGATGTGTATTAGAGCTTTATGCAGAGCCACATCAAATGATTTGTTCACAATGAAATAAAGGGGAAAAAAAGCCTTTGGTATGCATACACCCTTACTTAAAATATAGATATATAATTCATATTTGGCTAATTAGCCAGCATCAATGCAAAATCCATGACCATGAAATAATTGTAGAAAGGCTGATTACCTTCAAGTAGTACATTAATTTTCACTTCATATGTGTGTATATATATATATATATATATATATATATATTTTTTTTTTTTTTTTCCACAGTATTGATTCTACCTTTTATAGAAACCATCATTCTTTTGGCCCATCAGCATTTCAGTGGGTTTTTCTACATTCTGGAGATTAAGATTTGAACTTTAAAATTAACTTTTATGACAAGAATCACATGTAAATATGTTTCTTTGAATGATAGAAGGATTATGAGCCAGTTCACATGCTGGAACAGGAATGACCAGCCAGGCTGCAGTGTGAGCTGTTCTTGCGGATTCCCCACAAAGTCAGCAAGTGTCCCTTGCCTTCCTCCTGGGGAATAACAGTGCAAAGGCTTCTTGTGGTTTTTTGTTTGTTTGTTTTTGTTTTTCACACATTAATTCATCCCAGGGTAGGAAGAACTTACTTTTAGGCCTTTGTCTTGAGGCATTTTTTTGTATTTGTGGTAACGTTGTATGATGTGTCAAATTAGTCACCTTCATTTTCATACTCCAATCTCATCAGTTGTTTAAAACACATACAGTGACTCTTTTTTTTTTTTTTAAAGATTTTATTTATTTGACAGAGAGAGACAGCGAGAGCAGGAACACAAGCAGGGGGAGTGGGAAAGGGAGAAGCAGGCCTCCCGCCGAGCAGGGAACCCGATGTGGGACTCGATCCCGGGACCCCAGGATCATGACCTGAGCAGAAGGCAGACGCTTAACGACTGAGCCACCCAGGCGCCCACAGTGACTCTTTATTAGGGTGTTTCCCTCGGTTCATGAGTCTAAAGCACTGGAGGCTTGTCTGTTGCTTTTGGAGACGGCAGTTTGGGATAAATGAGTAGCTGACAGGTGGATGTGCCTGCCACAGGTGTACGTCAAAGGGGAGAGATGAGATGTGGTTTCCACATTCAGACATATGGTGATGATAGGTCTAAATAAAAAGTCAAACTAATGAAGGTTTTAAATTTTAATGAGGAAATAGTGGCTCATATATTCATTCAACAAACATTGAGGACCTGTTGCTCTCCAGGTACTGGCTAATTCTGAAGGGTAATGGTAAATCAAAGAAAACTGAGATGTGATTACTTCCACGGGTGGGGAACTTACATAGAAAAAGATTTAATACAATGTGCAAATTGATGTAGTAGAGATATGTGCAAAGGACTATGGGAAAATGGAGGCACAATGTCCTGAACAAGTTGGGAAAGGCTTCACTGAAGAGCACCTTGAAAGGTGAGCTGGAGGTTGCTACACGAAAAGGCATTCTAGGCAGAGGAAATACTAGGCATGCACAAAGGTCAGAAGTGGAGGGTGCATGGTGCGGGAGGGTATGTTGAGTACTTACGTGTTACTGCATTTTAAATCGTGAGGAAGGAGGAGGTGGGGGATTCAGTTGGAAAGGCAAGAAGCTGGAATGTAAATTGTTGATGTGTTGTGCTAAGAAATTGGACTTTATCTCATAGGCAAAGACGAAGCTGGAGAACAACATGATCGGCTTTGTGTTTTGGAAAACTAACTCCCTTGAAGTGTGGGGGATGAACGGAAAAGTGGAAAGGAAGGTTGGCAGGAGGGAGAGCCGTTAGAAAGGAATTATAATATCTCCAGAGAGAGGCAATGACAGCCTGGAACAAGGCAATGGCAGTAGGGTAAAGGGGTGAGAGAAGTCCTAGACATCTGTCCCTGTCTCTACACAATGACCAGAGCTGTTAAAGCCCTTCCTTTACATGGGCCACAAACTTCAGCCCCACCAGACCCTTTTCAGCAACTGCCTTTACAAGTGCTGTTGGAAAACTGCTGACCCCTTGTCCAAGCAGCTAATTGCTATTTTCTTTCAAGGGACACCTCCAGCATTAGCTCTTCTGGCAGGCCCTGTTTCCCTCAGGCTGAGCCAGGTGTCCCTGTGGCAACTCGCACAGAACCTGACAGAAGTCTAAGGAAGTGACTACCCCACTAGTACCTGGTACTTGCTTACAGTCTCCTTGAGGGTGCAAGTTAGACCCTGCAACATATATAATCACGGTGGTGACCACACCACGGGAGCCCTGGGAATGTCCTTTGAGTGGGCAAATGCAGCGTTTAACTCTCAACTCATCAAGTAGTTCAACAAAAGAAAACAAAATGCCTGTCATCCTAGGACACAATGCTGAATAAATCTTTTCTGTTGATTCTGGACTTGTGGACTGTAGCTACAGAGTGTAAAGTCACAGGAGGATTTGGCAATTCTGGGATGATTTAGATCAATACAGACCACTGGTAGAAAAAAGAAAGGCCCCCAAAACTGATTGCCAACTTGGATAATATATACATACATACAAATGTATATATATGTATATATATAACATTTTATGAATGTATACTTATATACAAATATATATATTGAATATATATATTATGAATGAATATATATAAAATGAATATATATATAATGAATGCAGAGAGAAGAAGACTAGAACATCCCCCTTATTGCCACCTACATTGGTATTCGTATTGACCAAGTAATGGTTTCTTGTCCATTTTTCTTTTCTGTTGTGGAATCATGGACACTGAGTTAGCTCAGATCTTTCCATGCACAAAGGGCTACGTTCTTGGGTTACATCCTGCCACAGAATCTTTAAATATGACATTATTATCACTATTATTATTATTTTGTCTTCCCATATTGTACTTTAGAAAATGCCACGATAGATGCTCAGTGACTGAGGTGAAAGGTGATTTACTTTGAACTACCTCTGGCTGTGTGTTGTCTCTTCTGACCCCGTCCAACCTCTCTCTTGGGGTTATTACAGTGATGGCTTGACCCCTTGGTTTTTGACTATAAAGATGCTTCCCGTGTTTCAAAATGGCCTGGTTGTCCTGTGATCCAGGGTTTCTTTTCTTCAGTTGTTTCTGGAAAGAGCTCCAAGACAACTCAGAGAGATGGAAATAGCAGTAAACTGGTTCAAATCTTGGCTTTACCTCAAACAGCCTTGTGACTTTTGAGAAGTCACCAAAACCATTAAGCTGCACTTCCTTTTTGTGAAATGTGGTCAGACTGAATTTCTGAAACATTCTTTTCACTTGAGGAACAATCTATACTTACTGTAACCATATATTTATCAAGAATTTATTAACACAGTTTGGGCACAGACCTGCTCTAGGACAGATAGGAGACACTGATGGAATAAAATCAGCCCACAGGAGCTCATGTTTTGCACATCTATTTTACCTCTGGAATTTTTGGGTTGTGGGTTTTGATTTTTCTTGAGGACTGACCCTATGTTATAAAAAAAAGTGATATGGCTTTGAGTCTAGAGTTAGAAGGGAGTGTAGAATCATCTAATTGAACTTCCATTCTGCTATGCAAAATACCATTTGGATAACTGTTTTTTTAGATTATTCTTGGATACTTTCACAAGAACGGATTTATGATTTTTGAAGAAATGTTAAAGATTCCTAAGTGTAAGAAAGTTCTTCCTTAAACTGAGATGAAAATGACATCTCTGTGACATACAAATACTTTTTATTCATTTATTTACTCCATTTATTCCAGTAGCAAGTATTTATAGAGCACCCACCCTTTATCAGGTGCAGTGCTAGACTCAGGAGATAAAGCAATAAAAAAGGCAAACTTGGTTCTTGCCTTTATCGATCTCATGATCCACTGGAGAGGTAGGCAATTAAGTGAACAGTCGTAATATATTCTCACAAGTATTATGATGGTGGAAATAGAGATGTGTAATAGCAATGAATAGGAGGCTGTCACATCTGAATCTGAGTGATCAGAGAGCTCCCTCAAGAGCCATCTAAGCTGAGGGTTGAAGAATGCAGCTGTGATTTGACCTCGTGTGGTAGGTAGTCTTTGAAACCTATGAAGATGGTGTTCCCCTCGAGCCCTTTCCTTTAAGCTAAATATAAAATAATTCTTTCATTTCTCATTTCCAGACCTCGTAAGTATGCCCGAGGTTTCTTCTAATTTACCAATTCAGTAACTTTGTGAGAAAATAAATGAAATTTTTTTTGGCTCGACATCTTCTTAGTGAACCTATTTTGGCTCCTAGTGTTGATCGTTTTCCTCCCAAATTGCTTACAAGACACCTATTCAGTTATCCATTAGAGAATTTAGTTGGGTGTCAGTATCAAGATTGATTCTGAAGTGTTTACATTTAAAAATTAAAAATTTTGCCTACTTGTAGTTTATTTATTTTTTTTCCACCTCTCTGGTTCTAAAGGATTTTTCAAAAATTACTAACGGTGGTTCTCCAGTTGTATTTGCAGACTCTTACTCCTGGGAGTAATTATCTGAGTTAGGATACAATTTTCCTATCATCTCCACAGTCCTACTCTTTGATTGTGTCTTAATTATGTTTATTCTTCACTTTTCTGTTTGATGATCCTCCTCCTTAGTGAGGGTGATTGCAAAGTAAAAGTAGTTGGTTTTTTTTTCATATCACCTGATAATATTGCATCATCTTTCCCAAACAAGAACACCATCCTTTTTCTTTTTCATCTCTTTGTACAAAAAAGTACAATAAATGCTTTTTTTGTCTTCGTACTTTTCAAGAGACCAAGTCAAATTCTGGCCTGTGGACTTGGTGACATTTTTCGAATGGTTCCATTGTCTTCCCTTCTTCTTCTTTCTCTGAATCACTGATTGTATAACTCTTATTTCTTTCTTATTTACATGCTTTATAGAGAAATGAACTTACTGGAGGATCCTCTGAGCAGCTACCTTGATTCCTCAGGATGTTTCCCTTTCTTTAACATTATTCGTAATTATATAATGAGACTTTCATTTTTACTGCCTCCAATACTCCTTTGTCCACATTATGTTTTAGTGTTGTACTTTTCCTGATTAAAAAAAATTCTCTTCTGAAAATCTAGGATGCACTAATTTTATGGCATAAAGAAAGGAGAAGAGAATTAGTATTTATTGAGTACTTACTATCTTCCTTCCCAAAATTATGTACCTTATTCATTTTCTCAATACTGTTTGGGGTTAGTGTGATTTTTTTCAACTTTTCAGATGAAGATATGGAAACTCAGTATATTGTCCGTCCTAGTAAAGAGCAAAACTGGCATTTGAGCTTGAATCTGTCTGACTCCAAAGCTCTTTCTAAAATACCATAGGCTAATTTGCTGACACATCTATATGTTCTTTTATTGTCCCATGGATTATGGATTATTATCATTTCTTTAGAAGGTCAAAATTCATCCTCTTTGGAGGGTAAGTGGGCATCCATGAGTACCGGAGCTGTAGTTTCTTCTATGTATCACATTGTTCTCTTCAATGATATTTTGACATATATTTTGGTTCTCTGTGAGTTCTTTGTAATCTTCTTTACTTCGTGTAGAACTTGTAAGTGGTGATCACATGGTAAGAAGGAGGAGCCCTGAGGAATAAAAGAGCCTAGTCAAAGCCCTTGAGATCTGTATCAGTTATCTGTTGCTGCATAACAATGACTAGTCTTGCCACAAACGTAACCTCTTATAATAACACAGATTTATTATGTCACAGTTCCAATAGGGGCACAATTTAGCTGGGTCCTCTGCTTCAGGGTCTCATAAAGCTGCTCTCAAGGTGTCAGCCGGGGCTATAGACTCATCTGTGGCTTGACTGGGGAAGGACTGACTACCCACATTGAGTGCCTTGCAGACTGCTGGCCCGTGGGCCTAGGGTTCTTGCTGCCTGTCACTGGGGGTTGCCCTCAGTTCCTTGCCACATTGGCCTTCCCAGCATGGTTTCCCTGAAGCCAGCAAGGGGGAGACTATCTTCTCAAGACAGGCATGCCAGTCTTATGTAACATAATTGCACACACGTGGAGCCATGGACATCCCATCACCTTTGCCAGATTCTGTTTGTTACTAGCAAGTCACAGTCCTCTGTGCACACAGTAGGATGCCGTAGGGCAGGAATACCAGGAGGTGGAACAGTGGAGACCCTTTTAGAGTCTGACACAACATCCATTCTTTTGGATATCTCTATGAGCTTTACAGTTCTCTGAGGGTTTTCCTTGTCAACAACCCCTACAACTACAAGGAAAATACTTGCTGGCTGTGTCTTATTAAAGCTTTTTTGGGTCCATCTTTTTCTAGTTTTAAATCTGCTATCCTTCTGTGAACTCTCAGCATATAATGAGTTCTTTTCGTTATGATTCTTTCCTATCACTACTTTAGCACAGATGCACACACACACAGTACGTATAACACCTTATAGCATCTCCTCACGGCCCTTTCCAAAGACTAGTCACCTGTCTGGTCCCCATGGTCACATGCAACATTCTGCTCCTGACCTATTGCTAAATACTTATAGGTCACTTCTCAGATGTGAATTCTTTTCTTCCCATAAATATTAAAGGAAGGAAATTTGCTTCTTTCACCATGACCTTTCTAGTCTTCAAGTCTTGTTTATGTGTTTTAAAGAATTCATGTCAACATTATATCTCTTGCAGGAACTTTGGCCAATTCCTTCATTATACCCTACAAGAAATAGCCTGTGGTCAACTTAATTCAAAGGAGAATGCATGAAGTCTGCTGTGCTGGCAGGCGGGCATGACAGTATTGACCCAAGTCTCTGTTGCTATTGGCCAAGTAGACCATTTATGTCGTAAAGAAAATCAGCACGGCTGGAACCTCAGCTGTTAGGGCTGGAGTTGGTATTTGTCTCTTTGGACTCTTGTTTCCCACCCAATACATTTTATTTTATTACAGGAAAAATAATTTAGGGCTTTGGCAAAAACAATTAAATAATTCAGAGACTAGTGATTTTTCTTTCAAATTTGTAGCTGGATCAAATATTCATAAGGTGTAGATCAGTAGGTACATTTCTTAGATGGGCAGTGCATGGGACCACCAATGCTTCATCACAGTGTGGCTGACAGAGCTCAAAGGCAGGCAGCCCTGGCTTGGTATTCGTGTAAAAAAAACCACACAAAACAATACTGCACCATTGCCTTCAAATCCATTCTTCCATATCTGGAACCCTGGTGCTTGTCACTTGATGTGGCATCATTGATGACTGGAGCTTCAAACATACCTTTTGTCCTCTATGGTGTTTCCAGTATTCCTTTCAGTAAATTTTTAATGACCCTTTCAATTATGGGCCAAACAACATTTGACAGAATGCACCCTTGTCTAATACTAGCACTTAGACTGGAGTGGTGTTTTTAAATGGCAATTAGTATCCACAATGCTGTCATGGTATTTGTGAACATACTTAAGGGTTGATCTTAATGATCCCATTATAATATTCTCTGCTTTTTTCACAAATGTGATGGTCTTGCTTTTATGGTTTTGTGCAGAAGCTCTGGATTTGGGTTTTGATTGGAAAGGACTAAGCTGGTATGTTTTTCTCCTATGGGCCTGTGACCTGCTGGAATCAGATTTGCTGAAGGTCACTGGGGGTCCCCAATGTGGCCCTGCAACACAGTGTGGGAGAGCTGTAGCCATTACACATGAAATTTGCTTGGAGACAGAGCTGCTATAGTGGTGCACTTATGAACCATTAGGTGCAACAAAAGATCTTGTGGAAGTTTCCAAAATCTGTAGGGCAAGACACAATGCTTCAAACAATGTTTCTTTTTTCCATGAAACAATTTTGAATTCTCTCAACTGTGTGTAAACTCCTAAATGTATAACTGCTACCACCTTTGGCTTGAATGAGTGAAATATACATAGGCAAGTTGATACTGGAGCCAAAATTCAGAAGACATTCACCCAAATAGTCTTGGAAGCAAGGAATGAGCATGTTGCTGTTATTCCTAATTATTCCAGTCAGCATTGTACAATTCTTATCTTGGGGTTTGGTTTTTATGGGTGTAAAGTGGCTGTAGGTAATAACTTACATATGGGCATAGCCAGGCCCCATTAGAATTTAGGTCTTGATAACAGAGAGGAATCACCAGGAGGCTAAAGGACCCAGAATGAATGCATAACCTCCATTGAGTCCTAATAGGAACATACAATTGATCTTTTTTATTTCTGAACCTTCAGTGCTCTGAGGACATTTTGCAGTTAAACGCTTATGAAAATAAAGACATATTCTTCTGTAGTGTGTTTATATTGCCATCTAGCTATGACCTTGAAGTTTATCTCAAAGATTGATTTCTGACTTTCTGTTAGGAACATGACTTTGCAGAGCTAAGGGAAATTCAGTGGCATTCAATAAAGTTATTCTTGTATTAATCTGTTCTGTTTCCAAACTGTAGTTATGGTTTTCCTGTGTTTTGTTTTTGTTTTTGTTTCCACCAACTGGGGTTTGGCTTCCTAAATAATGGGCCTAAAACTTCAGATAGTATGGATCTTACATTTCTACATTATGATCGTATTTACTTAATATTTACCCAAAGAAAATACTCTTTATTCCAGCTTAATAATGTAGATATTTGCACACATTTCTGATTGTCTCCCTGACTTTCTTTCATATCCTGGAGTAGTCTGTCATCCTTTCTGCCTTGGGCCCTTTGTACCTGCTATTCCTTCTACCTGGAATGCTGTTTTCTTCATTTTGCCTAGTTAATTCACCTTTAAAACTTAGCTCAAAGTAGTTTTTCAGAGACTCTTACATGAGACGCTCTTCTTTGCCTTGAACTAGGTCTATTTTCCCAGTTAAAAATTATGCATCTCTTCTTGGTTGCCCAAATCTCAAATATAGTTAAATAATGTATTGTGATTTTGCCGAGAACACATGAAAAATGAAGTCTACCTGGAATAGTTTATCACAGTGCTGGAGCAAGTATTGGGTGATGAGATACTCACTTATGTTAGAGTTGATGGCACCATCTTGGATTTATTCCTTATCCCCAGATTGGTCATGTTGGACTTGGATTTTTGAATGCCAAAATGTTTTTTAATAAAAGAAAGATTTTCTCTTAGAGGTTTATGGCAGAAGTCCTGTATGGTGAACTGCTTATCTCTCAGTGCTAAGTGAGCTGCTCCTCTTCCTCAAGTACTCAACCCATGACATGGCATATGAGGCCTTCAGTAAATGAAAGAAAGAAACCACAGCACTTTTCAGTGCCCAGGTATTGCTGTGGTTAGGCGGTATTATAAACATGCAGTTACAGGGATTCACACTTTTGTCTAGCAGTGTTAATGTAAGCCTACCTTTCCTTTGTGTTCATTTGTTTTTGCTTTGCCTTGAGGATGAAATGATGCAAGACTCAGAGTTGCAAACTTCAAAGGGAGATAGCATTTTTGTCCCATTTGAGAAGTGGCCAAGGATGAATGAGCCCTGCCCTCAACCTCAGATGCTGAGTTTCTGGAGTTTCAAACAATCAGTGCTGGTGCAAGGGGCTCATATTCAAGTCTGAAGACTTTTTTTAGAGTAAGAAAAATGAGTTTTTTCTATTATGAAAACATTATATGATTAGGTAGAAAATGGTAAGACGAATGTGCATTATTTTCTAATAACATTTAATGATTATGTGATGACTTTTTGATTTTGTGCCATCGCTCCTATGAAAGAGATATTTTTGAGGCAGGATCTTTATCTTAATCATTTCTATATGCATAGGCTTAGTGCCTTTATATCACATCCATAATGTGATTATGGACTAAATGGTAAATTTACTGCACCCATCATATCAAGTCTACACTTACGCGGCCAGTAACAGCACATGATCACACAAGAGGTTTGGGATTATTCTGTAAAATCAGCATAGTTCTTTAGACCAACTTTGATTAAGAGAAGACAGAGTTGGGCGCCTGGGTGGCTTAGTTGGTTAAGCATCTGCCTTCGGTTCAGGTCATGATCTCAGGGTCCTGGGATCGAGCCCCACATTGGGCTCTCTGCTCAGCGGGAGTCTGCTCTTCTCTCTCACTCTCCCTTTCCCTCTCTCTCTCTCGCAAATAAATAAATAAAATCTTAAAAAAAAAAAGAGAAGACAGAGTTTTTTTTCTTCTAGAATCAGTGCAAATGAATATGCAGCTATAAGTTTTCTGCCTTGGTTTTAGCTAGATAATTTATTCACACACAAAAAAGTAAAATAAGGGCGCCTGGGTGGCTCAGTTGGTTAAGCGACTGCTTTCGGCTCAGGTCATGATCCTGGAGTCCCGGGATCGAGTCCCGCATCGGGCTCCCTGCTCGGCAGGGAGTCTGCTTCTCCCTCTGACCCTCCCCCCTCTCATGTGCTTTCTCTCATTCTCTCTCTCTCAAATAAATAAATAAAATCTTTAAAAAAAAAAAGTAAAATAAAATAAAACCAAGAAATTCAGCATTTTTTCTGGAAAGGCTAAAAGGATATGGCCCTTACCTGACCTCATATTTTAGAGCAAGTTGTTAAAAAACTGGAGAATGGTAGTTCACCCATAAATGTTATACTGAGCTTCTTGATCGTTTTTGCCAGCATTACCTAAATGCCATAATTGATATCAAATTGCAAGGCAGGACGTCCGGCCATAGAACCTTGCAACTCATCTCTCTTTAGATAGCATATGGGGAAGGCAGATGACAGCTGAATCCTGGAAAACCATTGCATAGTGATCTAAACAGCTGAAAGACTGAGCAATGTAATTTCTATTAATATATAGTGAAAAATTTTAAACTATGAACCCAGGCCTAGGCTTCTGGGAAATGGTGAATAACAAATTGGATGCATAGCAATAAGATTAAAAATCAGCTCATTTTATGGATTAAAGACCAGAACATAAGACCTGAAATTATAAAACTCCTAGAAGAGAACATAGGGAGTAATCTCCTTGACATCAATCTTGGCAATGATTTTTTTTTTTTGGATTTGACACCAAAAGCAAAGGCAATAAAAGCCAAAATAAGTAAGTGGGACTACATTAGACTAAAAAGCTTTTGCACAGTAAAGAAAACCATCAGCAAAATGAAAAGGCAACCTATGGAATGGGAGAAATATTTGCCAACCACATATCCTATAAGGGGTTCATATCCAAAATATGTAAAGAATTCATAGAACTCAAGCGCAAAAAAACAAATAACCCAATTAAAAAATGGGCAAAAAACTCCACATAGACATTTTTCCAAAGAAGATATTTAAATGGCCAACAGGTACATGAAAAGGTGTTCAACATCACTAATCATCAAGGAAATGCAAATCAAAACCACAATGAGATATCACCTCATACCTGTTAGAATAGCTATCATCAAAAAAAAAAAAAAAAAGAGATAACAGATGTTGCCAAGGATGTGGAGAAAACAGAACCCCTGTGCACTTTTGATGGGAATGTGAATTGATGCATCCACTATGGAAAACAGTATGGAGGTTTCTCAAAAAATTAAAAATAGAACTACTCTATGATCCGGCAATCCCACTTCTCGGTATATATCTAAAGGAAATGAAAACAGGATATTGAAGAGATATCTGCATGCCCATGTTCATTTCACAATAGCCAAGATAAGGAAACAATCTAAGTGTCCATCAGTGAATGAATGAATAAAGAAAATATGGCATATATATACAGTGGAATCTTATTCAGCCAAGAGAAAGAATGAAATCCTGCCATTTGTGATAACATGGATGGACCTTGAAGGCATTATCACTATGCTAAGTGAAATAAGCCAGACAGAGTAAGACAAATACTACATGGAATATGTGGAATCTAAAATAGAATAAAACAAAAAAAGTCCAACTCTTAGAAACAGAAGAGTAGAAAAGTGGTTGCCAGGGGCTGGTGGGTAGGAGAAACAGGGAGAGTTTGGTAAAAGGAATCTAATGCAAAACACGGGAAGTATAATAGATAATACTGTATTGTATAGTGGAAATTTGCTAAGGAATAGAAATTAAATGTTCTCACCAAAAAAAAAAAAAAAAAGATAATTACATGAGGTGATGGATGTGTTAATTCACCAGATGGGGCGAATCCTTTCATAATGAAAAAAAAAATCAACTCACTTGGAGCAAAAGTTTGAGGCAGAGAGGGAACTCAGAATAAGACTCACACAGAACGGGATGAATGTGGGGCAACTTCCTGCAGATATAGCAAGAGGAAGACAATGGGACTTGGCTATGGTGTGACAGTCCCACTTAACAATAAGAAGGTCAAGCTATGTATAGTAACTCTAAATTCTCAAAGAGATTCTTTTGCAGGTCTCAGTTTACAAGTGAATTGAAGAGTGTTATTTCTAGATCCTCATCCTTGGAACTCATAAAAATTGAACTTTGTATATAGGTTACTTAACCTTTTTGTGCCTCACTTTTCCCATCTGTAAAATGGGGGAAGTAATTGTATTTACCTCACAGGGTTGTTTAGAGGATAACACGAGATAACACCTGAAACCATTCAACAAAGGTCAGCCATTAGTATTTCCAGAAGCTGACTAATGGGAAGAGCCCTTTCCAAATTGAAAGAATAATGTCTTCATGTCATAGGGCTTAGAGAAAGAAGAATTGAGATATTTCTCTATTAGTGTCAACAAGCATGCACAAATATTATTTTACAAAATTGATCCCTACACACTACAAACATTTACTGGTAAATTTCTAGGTGCAAGATGCTGCTGGGTGCTAATGGCATTATACAGTTGAATCAGCCTTCTACCCAGTGGAAGGAGAAGTCTTATGCCTATTTACCTGGCCTTTTTTCCCTCTTTTTCTTTCATCTAATTCTCATATATATAAAATTCCCTCATTTTCCTTTCTGATGGGGCAGCATGGAATGTCAGAGTTGGACAGATAGCATCGTGTTGTTATTCACAGATGGTTAGGCAAGGACTGGATTTCACATTTGCCTGGGATTACTTGAGACCTATTATGGTATAGCTTGTATATTGACATATTAGAATTTTTCTAGAACTTCACCACATTACAGCTCTAGAGCCCAGTCCCTGAGTGCTTTAGTAACATCTAGTAGGTTCATGGTAGGTACTTAGCAAATCTTGGTTGAACAAATAGGAAGCCTTGTTAATGGCTATTAACATGTGTGGCCACACAATTCTTTGTATCACCTGAGCTCATGGGGGGGGGGGGCAGTTCTTCCCTTCATTCCGAGAGGAAAAGTACTCTTTTCATGAAAGAGGGAGTCAATGTAGGTAATAATAATATCATCGAGCTGCTTTCTGAAGTGAGCACTTGGTGAAATAAATATGTTGTTTCTTACACAAAACACAGTCTGATAACCAGAACATGGGAGACTGACATCACGTGGGCAAAAATCCAAATTGTTGAAAATATTCTGTTGGTGAGACTGAGGGGAAATAGGCATTGTTACACATTGCTGGTAGGAAGGAAAAATGGTATAAACCCAATGGGTGGGATTGTGTAATAGCTAGCTAAATCACATAGACATTTCCATTGACTAGAAGTCCCCTTTCTAGGAATCTGCCCCCAAAATAAACTGGCAAAAGTATGAAAGCATATATACACAAAGCTATTTATTGTAGCTCCTCTTGTAATTTCAAAAGATTAGAAATAACCTATATTGTCTATCAACAAAAGATGAAGAAACTATGGTACAGTTACACGGTGGAGTACCATGCACTTGTAAAAATAAATGTGGAATATTTATGTATACACTGTTCTGGAGCGATCTCCTGGTTAAATGGAAATGCCAAAGTGCAGAACAATGTGTCTGATAAAGTATCTTATATCCAAGAAAGGTGTAGGATAAGCATATATGAATATATTTGCTTATACTTAAATAATGAAAGGATAAACCAAAGGCTAATAAAAATGGTTACCCCTGGAGGGAGGAAGAGACAGAGCAGATGGGATCGGTGCTTTGTAGGATTGACTTTTGATCTACCTATGTTTTACATAATCAAGAAACGAAATTAAATCAAAATGAAACTAGCAAGCTCTCCAAATCAAAAGCAAAATGAAACAAATTAATTAAAAAAAAATGTGTTCCTCACAAGACAGATGAACTCAAGCCAGGAGATGAGATTCCAAACTTTATTTTGCTTAGACCCAGAAACCGAGGCATTGGGAGCTGAACTCTGGCTGATGAGAGCAGGCATGATGGAATTCTGATTTGCTCGTCTGTCTTGGTTGGTTCACCAACCTTCTTTCATTGCACCTACTTTCTTCATTCGGAAAACAGGCATCT
Source organism: Mirounga leonina (assembly GCF_011800145.1). Lineage (NCBI taxonomy): Eukaryota > Metazoa > Chordata > Mammalia > Carnivora > Phocidae > Mirounga > Mirounga leonina. The sequence goes on from NW_023270854.1 coordinate 44,852,077, forward strand.
CGCAAGTATGTCACATGAATCCTTAACAAAGTCAATGATACACATTTTGGGAAAGGGCATTGTGTACTTGCATGTCACCTGGTCAGATTTACTAGGGAATGGGAAAAAAACTGCGAATGGCAATTTCGGACTCCTGAAACCGATCACTGCATTCTGGGCAAGACGGATTTACACTCACGGGATGGAAGTTCTGTTGATGAAGAAGCTAGTGGTCCATCTGCGCTGTCATGCCTTGGACATTGTCCTCGGAACCGTGTTCCCCGTATGCACGTACCGCGCACAAAAATGGCATCTGGCTCTTGAGCAGAGCTAGCCAAAGAAGCCAGTCCCAATTTTCACAGCAGCTTTCCTCAAAGTCATTCTGGACAAAGATTCCAAACCGTGCTCCTAGCACTTTCAGAAAGTTTCTTGAGCCACGGGGAGAGAGTGAATGGTGCTGCAAAGCTGCCAAAAGTGTTCAAGTTTTCCTCTTGGAACAGTGAGAGGAGCCAGCTTCTTAGGAAGCAGCCCGCTGCTGCGGGATGACATGGGGGCCCCAGCAGCGTTGCAAAGTCGCTGACTACCCTGAAGTTGGAGGCCGGCCCGGGGAATCTATGCAGCGTAAGCTCAGGCGGGCCAAATGGCCACTCGGAACTGCCAAAGGCTGCCTGGATCACTAGTTCGCAGAAGCTTGGTCTCAGCAGGCTACGATGTTGGCATTTGTTCTGTGGGGAAAAAATAAAATAAACTTTGTGTGGCAAGTGATCACCCTGACATTTCAATCTATTTACCACAATGATGTTTCCTAGAGTTACAGAGTAAAACAAATTAGAATTATAAATACCATCCAATTTTCCTAACAGCCCTTGTGAGTTATTAGTAGAAATCAAATCACCTTAGTCAATCAAAGGCAGCTTAAATGCCACTATGCTGTTCCCCCCGACGATTGGAAAACACCTATCATTCCTATGGAGTGGTGCAACTCCCTCGGTGTGGTGGAGACTAAACACTTCTGCATAAATACGAAAATCAAGTCAATGATTTGTACTTCTACTAAGTATGGTACTTAAAGTTGGTTACCTTTCTGAGCGTGGGCCTGAAATCTGATGCAAAGCTGGTGGCTTCATAGGAGCTCTGGGAATGAATAAAAACATAGCATTATCCTTTTTGCATGGGAAGTCATTGCATTAGTGTCGAACTATCTGCAGGCGTAGAGGAATTTAAAATTGATGGTAACTCATGATGATTCCACATGAAATGTTGAACTGGGGGTCTTTCGCAAGGAGACTTCTTGGTAAGGAGCAAGACATTTGGAAGGCTGTTTGAAGCAAATGTTTCATTCCCGTCAGCCTTCACCTGAGAAGGAAGCGGAGAGACCCATGTTTCTCATGGCCACGGGTTGTGGTAATTGCTGAATACTTGGATGAGTTGTCAACTTGATAGCTGTTTGTCATGTCCTACTTAATTGGAGCCCCATAGAACAATAATGAAGTATCCTCTCCATGCAGATGACTTTGTGATTGATGACCCAGCTGAAGAGATCATTTACAAATACAGCCCAAAATTCAGCCTGGTGATGGATCTCATCTGATATTCTCTTGGTCCTCCGACTGTGGCTCTTTGATTGGCACCCACAGTATTGTGATAACCCAAGAGAAAAATCTTGCCTCTAGACACAACAAAGGCCCCTAAATGGACTCACTCTTATTGAAATAGAGCGAAACTTCATTAGCCTCTTTTCTAGCTGATGGAAGGTTTAGTGCGTATATATTTTTAATGCAGTGTGGGTGAAAATATTACATCGGAAGTAATATCAGTTGATTGACGTTTTTAAAAATTGAGTTCCATTTTTGCGTGGTCATTTTCTCAGTCAGATGTGCAGAAGCAAGAGGGTGCTGGAGGCCCTGGCAGTCCCCGCACAGTGACGCTTCCTTTGGGAGGAGGTGTGTAAAGGGCAAGGAGGATGTGTTGACTTAATGATCAATTTCCACTCACTCAAGCTTTCCCATCTCCTTTCAACCATGAATTAAGTCACATAACAACACATTTTTAATTTTTTTTTTTTGCTGTTCAAGATACTCAACTCACCATTAGAAATAATTGGGTTAATTTAAAAGTTATAAATGAAAGATAGAATATTCCAAGAGAGTATGACCTAATAACCTGCAGCAGTCATTTGTAGGGAAAGAAGCTATTAGTCCCAAGGAGGGCAATTGAGTGATATTTTAAAAAAAGAATCAAATGGCTAGTATTCACCAGGAGTCATTCTCATTATAAGCCCAAGGAATCAACTCAGGCAAGAGGGGTCAGAAAAAAAATGAAAAGACGTGAAGGAACATCAAATTATGTGATTAACATTGTCTCTTGCTATGGAAAGTACAATGCGTTTATATACATGTGGACAGATTCTTGCATTTACGTTTTCCCTTTAGAACCACATAGAGTTAATGTTTGTCTATTGCTCTCAGAACTTAGAAATGTACTCCTAAGGATTTTGAGCAAAGATACTGGCAAGAACATAGGGCAACTGACAATGATATATAGTGACCTATGATAGCTCATTCCATTGTAAAGTAAGTATAGGAAAATCTATCCATTCATTTACTCAGTCAACTATTAATTCACAGTTACATATGGAGGGCCTATTAGGTGACAGAAGTGCAGGGTTAAGATCAGATCTATATCAATTTTGTGATTATAAAAATACATGTGATTATAGGTAGTACATATATAAATGCATGTTTACGTGCATTCCATTTAAATACTGTTGAGCACCTACTATATGTAAGATAGTGTGCTAGGCATAAGTGGAAACCTAGCCATGAAATGGAAATGCCCCTCTGCCCCTCTGCCCCTCTGTGATTTATAACTAGCACCTGCCAGTCCTGAGGAGGGTAGAGTTTGCCTTAGGGAACACTCCACAGAGTAGGCAGCATTAATGCTGGACCCTGAAGGCTGGATTGGATTTCCCTAGGTGGGGATGGGGAAAGAAAAAAGAAAGGGAACTTTCTAAGTAAGTTTTCAGCAGTGGAAAATGGCAGGGAATGTTTAAGAATGACCATTTGGCAGGGCACAGCGTGGGAGCGGATGGCGGGACGAGCCAAGTGGAGCAGCTGCAGGAGATAAGGGACCGGATCTCGGCAGGCTTGCTTTGAATACTGGAGTGGAGAGTTTGAGCTCTGTCTTTACACATTGGGGTACCATTTGTGTTAGACAAGAGGTGGGGAGATATGGTGGGGAGATACGTTGAGAAGGAGCAAATGGACAGGATTAATAACTGACTGGATATGGGAGGTAACGAAGGAGAAGCCAAGATGGCACCACACTTCACTCGCCTCAATGGGGAGAGGGAAAATCAGAGGTGGGAAATATTTGGGGCTAACGATGGTAAGTTCTACTTTATTCTATGTGAACACAATATACAGTATAATTTCTCCTAACAGTAATTTCTGCCTTTCACAGTAACATTACTCCCAAAAGTAAAAATTGCTTTACTTCTTAGAATTAAATGGTCAGTTGTTTCTCAAAGTTGGCATTGCCCGGGGAGAGATTCCCCATGGCAGGAAAAAGCAGTCCTAGGAGTGCTAACATCTCCTCAGCATTTACATTTCAGGAGTCATAGCAGAGACTGCTCCTCTGTGGGGTTAAGTGAATAAAGCTGACTCCTCCAGCCCCCATCAGTAATTAGAGATCCAGCTGTTGGGAGCGAGGAGAGCGCAGGTGTCATGGCTGGGATCAGCCCTGTCACCACCAGTCCTGTCTCCTGGGGATTGATTGAGTGAGTGTGGGCAGCAGGGGAAGTGAGGATGAAATGGTGGAGGCATGCCTTTATTCCCTCATACATTAGCCAGCAGCTGCTTGCTTTTGTCCATCTCCTGCTCACCTTGCTTATCTGCTTGGCTCTTCTTTTTGGTTTTACCCTCTCATATTATTTCCTTTTCTCCAATTCCTGATAATCCTAAACTACTTTGCCTCTCCCCATCCTCTGGTCTTTTAGCCTTTCTTGCCTTTTTCTGGCCTCCAGTTTTATTTTTATTTTTCATTATGATATAGTCCAAACATACAGAAAAAAAATGGTAGAGCATAAGTAATGGAACAAACATCCCCTTCCTATGAAACTTTAACAAATGTTACTTAACATTTTGCCTTTTTTGCTTTGGATCTTTTATTTAGAAATAAAAATACTCTCTCCCCCCACCCCACACACAGTTGAAGCCTGTTGTATACATCTCCTTAATACTATAGCAGTCTCTCATTTCCCAGATGTCAACACTGTCCTGAATCTGTCCTTTTCATTCCTATGCACGTTTTTATATTATTATTTGACTCACTATGTATATATCACATACAAATATTATAGAGTGTTGTTTTGCATGTTTTTAATCTTTGTACTGATAATATATTGATATTCTACAACTGGTCTTTTTCTTTTTTTTTTCTCAATCTAATATTTTTGAGATTTATCTATGTTGGTAAATGTAGCTCTAATTCATTTATTTTGATGGCTGAATAAAGTCCTCTGTATGAATATACTAAAATTTATTTATCCAATTCACTGTTAATAATTTTTTCTACTGTCTTTGTTCTCTGGGTATAAGTTCTAGTAATCTCATGAACTTAATTGGCTTGCCTTCCCACATTTTATTTTCTGAAGTAATTTTTAAGGTGGAGATTGTAAATTTCTTGAAGGTTCATTAAACCTTACCTGTAAAACTTGTTTTGAGGGGGAAGACTTTGCTGGTGGAGGAAATTGACTGCTACTTTTTTTGATGTGTAGTTTAATAGCTGACTATTTCTCCGGTCAATTTTGTAATTATATATATATTTAAAATTTATTTATTTATTTATTTATTTATTTGGAGCAGGTGCATCCTGGGGGCAGAGGGAGAGGGAGAGAGAAACTCAAGCAGATTCCACATTGAGCGCAGAACCAGACCTGAGATCATGACCTGAGCCAAAATGAAGAGTTGGAGACTTAAGCGACTGTCCCACCCAGACACCTCAGGGCTGCTTTCTTCTAAGGCTTCACTTATTGGTTTGTAGATGGCTGCCTTCCCCTTGCATCTTCACATGGTCTTCCTCTGCCCCCTGTATATGTCTGTGTCGACATTTCCTCTTCTTATAAGGATACCAGTCCTACTGGATTAGAACCCACCCTAATGACCTGATTTTAACTTAAGTACCTCTTTGTAGACTCTATCTCCAAATATGGCCATACTCTGAAGTCCTGTGTGTAGGACTTCAACATATGAATTTGGGGGAAGGGCGACACTGTTCAGCTCTTAACAATTAGTGTTTGTCTACTATAACCTTCTTCCAATTCTTTGTGTTGTTTTGTTTTATGTATGTTTTTATAAAGCAGCAAATGGCTAGATTTTAAAAATGCGATTTAAATAGATTCAGTTTGATCCAAACTTACTGGTCTTCTAATGTGTGGTATTACTTCTTTCATTTTATTGTAATTTTTATTTTAAAAATTTTTTTGATTCAACAATTACTCTTTTAAATTATGTTCAGTTATTCTTTTATGGTTTCTATTTATTATTACTATTATTTTACCTCTTATTTTCCTCTTATCTCTTCCTAATTTCACATGAACTGGGTGAGTTTTCAATATTAGCCTTTCTTTACCCTGCCATTTGAAAGCTTTAGATTGTGTTTTTATTCTGGTGAGTATCCTTAAATTATAAACATGTGCACTTATCTATACATTTTTAAACAAAGCTTAAAATTATTCAGTATTTTTATTGTCTTCCAGAATATGCTTTAATTCTCCGTTGAACATATTCCACGTTATTGTTGCCTAGAGATTTAGATGCTCATTAAAAATTAGTATTTTTATGATTGATTTTTAATTAAATTTTCCAGCATACTTGATCAGTTTTTGTCCTGAACTCTACATATACTATTTTTTTCTATATATACACACCTATGATAAAATTTATTCATAATTAGGCACAGTAAGAGGCTAACAATAATAACGAATAAAAGAGAACAGTTATAAAAATATACTATAATAAAAGTTACGTGAATGTGGTCTCTCTCTCACAATATCTTACTGTATTGTGTTCATCCTTCTTCTTGTGATGATGTGAGAATGATAAAATGCCTACGTGATGAGATGAAGTGAGGTGAATGATGTAGGTGCAGTGATGTCGTGTTCTGAGAATATGCCAGCAGGAGGATCATCTGCTTCTGGAGTGTGGTTGACCATGGGTAACTGACCCCATGGAAGTGAAACTGTGGATAAGGAGAGACTACTGTAATTGTCCTTTGTATCAGCCATGATACTGTGGTTACAAATAACTTTTAAAAAAACCAATGGTTTACAAAACAAGGTTCTATTTCTTACACACATTCCAGGTTGGCTAGAGGTTCAGCTTCTGCATTCTGAAGACCTTCTTACGGAACATCCCCATCTGGAAGGGTGCTGGTGGCTGAGGCAGAGGGGAAAAGGAAAACATGTGCTGGCTCTTAAAGCTTTCACGGAAGAGAATTTTGGTCGCAAAGCAAGTCACATGGCTAAGCCTGACTTCTAGAGGGACAGGAAAATATAATTCTCCCATGGGGGAGGAGGGGTGGACATTGGAGCTTGGTGAATTCTGCAAGTCATTCACATCCGCTGTCACTCTGGCTTCACTTTCCTTCCTGCTGAAACATATTCTTTAATAATCTTTTTAATGAGCATCTGTGGGTGGTAAACTCTTTTATTTTTATAAGTGTAAAGAAGCCTTTATTTTGCCCTTACTCTTAATTAAATGTTTAGCTGTGTATAAAATTTGAGCTTACTGTTTCTTTCCCTGAACACTTTGAAAATATCATTCCATTGTCTTTTGGCTTGTATTGTTGCTAATGAAAATTTTGTTGCCAGCTTAATTGCCATTATTTTGTGGCCATTTGTCATTTTTGGCAGCTTTTAGTTTAGTTCTGTTTTTTTAAATCTGGGCACACATTTATTCTTTATCTTGCTCAGAACTTGGAGTCATATTGAACCTCAGGACTCCTGTCTTTCTTTAACTCTGGAAATTCTCAGCCATTATTTCTTCAGTTCTCTTCTGGAGCTCCTGTTGGGTACATATTGGAGCTGCTCAAATTTACTATTTCTTGGGGCACCTGGGTGGCTCAGTCAGTTAAGCTTCTGCCTTCGGCCCAGGTCATGATCCCAGGGTCCTGGAATCGAGCCCCACATCAGGCTCCTTGCTCAGCGGGGAGCCTGCTTCTCCCTCCTCCTCTGCCCGCACTATTACTTGCTGTCTCTCTCTAGTGTTCTCACTCTCTCAAATAAATAAGTAAAATCTTTTAAAAAATTTACTAATTCTTTTTAGTCCAGTCTAGAATTTATCCTATTACTTTTCTCGATTTCTCTGACTTTTTTCCTTTCTAAGACATCTTCTTTTATCTCTCTGATAAAAGAGATTGTTTCATTATTTATTATATTTTTCTGGATATTGCTGCTTTTATGGCCGTACTAACCATGCATATGTTAAGGTCTTTGTTAGACTGTTTTATGACATTGATTTCATTTGGAGTGAGTTTAATTAGTTAGTTAATTAGTTCATTTATTTATAGTTATCTTTATTAACATTACTTTTCTCTGTGTTTTGGAATTTGGGTTTATAAGCTCATCGTAAGTGGGGAGATTGTTTTTCCCTTGCTCTTTTCCTTTGTGCTTCCCTCTTTCTGCCTAAAGGTTTTGCTGTTGCCTTTACTCAGGCTCCCACATCCTAGTTAAGAACAGATTTCATAATTGTACCATATTTCTGATGATACTGGGGAGATAGCTGATGTATTCACAAGAGCTACAAGGAAGCTTGGTTCCTCTCACTTGGCTGGACTCCTGGCTTTATAAAAGTTGAAGCCTCAGGACTCATTCAGCAGCATTTTTAAAAACGTCCTTTCAGGAGTAGTAGACAGCCACCTTCCAGCTTCTGGCTTTGAGTAGTGAATTTAGCTCTAGATACCATATAGCATGGAATCTTTTTAGTCTCCACTGTGTTGTAGTGGAGCATCATGACTACCACCAGCATCTGATTGGCCATTGTTTGAGCATCCTCATTCCCTTCCATCCTTGTTTTGGGTTCCTGTCTCTTGTTTGATCCATAGGGGATTTTGACTTGCTTTGGAGCCTTGATACATCTTTCTGGTTTACTGTTTGTTTTTCTTTCTCATCTATTATTTATAAGTGTTTGAAGCAGAAGAGGTAGATCAACTTTGAATTTTGAACTCACTAAGCCATTCCAACAGGAGATACCTGCCTCCACTTCCTGCCCCTTAGTCTCCCCACCATATGGCTAGAGAGTAATGTACCTATCTAAAGTATGGGGATAATAAATTATGCCTATTGTACAGAGCTGTTGAAAAGATTACATGAAATAATGAATGTGAAGAGCCTTCACAGTGTCTGTACATGGTAAGTATTTGTAGGCCTATACAGCCCAGGTATTGCTCAAGTATAAGGATTTATGCTTTGAAGTTTTTTTCTAACAGTGGCAGGAAGGTGTATCTGGTAAGTACATACATATAGCAATGTCAGAGATGCTGGAATGTCTTTCCTGTTCCCCCAACAACTTTTCTGAAATCTCATTATTAGAGAGACTTTTATTTGGATTACTGTTTCTCTCTTTAAAGATACGGCAAAATTATATGTCAAACTGAGCAGCAGAGTTTTCCATACATCTACCTTCCTATGTGTCAGTTTGGTTAAATTGATTTTCTGGTTGCTGATTGGAGAAAAAAAGGAATTACAGTTTTATTTGGGCAGGGAAAACTTACAACACTGCCCAGGATGGGCAGAAGGATCTAAGTGGGATGTGATAGTGGGGTTTCCAGCAACTGACAAATGGTACCACACAGATGGACAGGAGCCTCAGGGGCAGGGATAAGAATGCAAGATGTATTATCCAGCTTAGACTAAATCATACTATGATAACAAACAACTCCAAAATTTTGGTGAATTACAACAACAAAGGCTTATTTTGCTCATGGTATGCACCCTGTCTGGGAAAATTTATAGCTCATAGCCAAAAGAAAGAAGAACATGGTGGAGGCAAGCAATGGCTCTTATGCTTCTTCTTGGAAATGGTACATCTCACTTCTACTTACATTTTATTGGTCAAAGCAAGTCACATGGCCAAGCTTGAACTGTAATACAGTCCTCCACAGCTTATACTGCAAGGTAGCTGATAACTGCACAGACGACACAGACTGATTGGGAAACTAACAAGTGTCAGATTCCTCTATTAGCTTCCCTAACACCATATTCTTACCATATCAAACAGGGGAGTACCCAAATGTATCAACATGCATTTGACTAATGTTGCAAAAACATGAAAAATCAGGAAACTTAGTAGAGATGAAACATAATATCAATATCTAAGCTTGTATGGACTGAATTCTTCCAAATTCATATATTGAAGTCCTAAAGCTCAGTACCTTGGAGTGTGATTATATTTAGAGATAGTACCTTTAAAAGTGTGTTAATTAAGTTAAAGTGAGGTCATTTGGATAGTCCTAATTCGGTTTGAAAAAGAGATTAGGATATAGACACTCCTGTGCAATGTGAAGACACAAGGAAAAGATGATCATCTACAAGCCAAGGAGAGCAGTCTCAGAAGAAACCCAAACCTGCTGACATTTTAATCTTGAACTTCTATCCTCCAGAACTGTAAGAAATCAATTTCTGTTGTTTAAGCCACCTAGTATGTGGTATTTTGTTGTGACATCTCTAGTAAACTAACCCAAGGCTTTAACTTACCATATGAGAAATGCCTACTGACCTCCTCCCCATCTATAACATGTTGAAGAATAGCAAATGATTCTGGTCTATCCTTGATCTAGGGATTACTGTTGACGAGTTCTTTTGGGGCTTTTCAAGAGCAAGGGCCATGTTCATTGCTACAAAAAGTTGGCCTCTCTGTTTCCCAGCCCTCAATGTCTTCTTGTTGGCCATCCCATTCTGGTAACAATGGCTGAAGGCAAGACCACTGGGAATGTTCCTTCTCACTGCTGGTGACAGTATAACGATTAGTCTAGCTAGTTGTGCCTGTCTGCTTTTCTTCCTTCAAGTTAGATACAGGCAATTGAACTTGAGATTTGTTTATGATGAATTTACTCTCAAATTCTAAACAAGTAATGTATTATAGATGTGTTGGAGTCTAAATAGGTAATCAAAATATGTTATAACTCTGTTGGTTCAATAGCCACATTGGACACTTGTTTCCACCTGGTACTCTTTAGGGTTTGTAGAAATAGCTGCCAGTGAATGTGTGTGTGTGTGTGTGTGTATGTTAGCACATACTAGGTGTTCTTGTTCAATAAAGACATTGGGAAAAGAAATGATGAGATAAACACTATTCTCTCTTCATGTAGGAAAATGCCAATCATACACAAATCATTTAAAGTTGTGCTCAGGTGACATTCTCAGTCATATTTATCAGGAATGAAATTTTTCTCAGAGCCACCCTATCTGCAGAGTCTTACAGGGCCTTGGTGCTTAAAGCAAAGATGCCTCTATTTTGAACACTTGGGGTTTAAAAAAAATCTAATTTACCCTGAAATCCCTTTTGCATTTTAAAAATTGCATCTGAATTCTCAATGCAGTCAGAGTGACTGTTTGGTAGACCAAATGTATCCCCAAACCATCAAGGGATTTTCATAAGCAATTGGGATTACTCCAAAATACATTGTAGATTGGTATCAACTATCATATTTGAATTTGTATTCTAGCGCTGAGAGCCATTTGTAGCATATTATAAATCACGGCCCCTCCCTCACAATTCAGAATGCTCCTGTCTATGACAAGCACTAAATATGCTGTTGCTACAGTAGCAGCATCAGAAATTGCCCAGAGAAATCACACAAAACTGAATGACAGGAGAAAATTTCATAATCACTTTATAAGTACAACCCTTCAGTATAGCCCAATCTCCTTCCACCTGAGAAAAATTGAGATGAGTTTGGATTGAGAATGTTAATTGGAAACTGATATGCTTAGTTTTCTGGCACAGTATTTAAATGTTGTCATGGCTGTCTTCCTATCCAAGAAAGCTACAAAAAGTTACCTTATCTCTTTTTTTTTCCTCCAAAATGAAAACTTAGCTTCTAGAGAGTACAAACCAAATCCATAGAGAAAATCCTAAAATTGCAAACTCCATAGCTATGAATTGACCCTAATAATAGCTTTTATTATTTAGATGTAATAAAAATTCTAATGATCTGCAGAACAGTAAAATCTCTAGTTTAGCAGGAGACTGAAGATATCTGCTATATTAGAGCCATCAGAGACAATAGAGTCTTGATATATATCTACTCTAACATTTGCAAAAAGCATTAACAATATATCATACTTCACTGCCAGCTGCAAACCCATAATATTATTCACAAATTATGTATTTAAGATTGGGGATCCGGAGACATTTTTGTAATGCTAACATATTAAGACATCCCCTCCAGAGAGGTTCTATAGAACCTCTGCCTGCATTTTTCATACTCACCTTACTGCTTGACCATGTGATGATTTTGAAATTGTTGCCTGGCTACACCGATCCCTATTTCCTAGGGTATTATCTGCCAGTGCCCAGAGGGGTTATGTTCAGGAGTGTTACTTCCCAAAACTAGACCATAATTTATATAATTTATCTAAGGAAGTTTCTAAAACCATTAAAAATACTTTTAACTGTTAGTTGATTCAATCTGAGGGGAAAAAAGTATTACTTTGAATAATGAAATGCTAATAAGACCAGAAAAATTGAAATTGAATATCATGCAAATAACATGGGCATGGGGATTATTATTTAAGACATACCTTTATTCTTATTAGTTTGATTAACAAATGATATAAAAAACTGCAGAATAGAAAAAAATTAAGTAAATTTATACCAGATGCTTTTATAGAGACCTAAAACTTTTAAGTATCCCAAAGGAAATAGAATTAATTTATGATGAGATAGGAATCTTTGATATCTCTATTAAGACTATAACAAGAAAGAGGCATATGGTGGAGAAATATCAGTAAGGTAGACATGTCTGACTAAGTGGTGTAAAATAAAAGCATTAATTAAGACATGTGAACAATAATAATAACAATTGCAGCAGCAGCGACAGCTGTAATGATGGTAATAATAATTAAAAGGCAAGGTGAAGGAAAAAAGGAAGTGAGGATTGGTGAAGGTCATTCTACATGGTTATGATTTTATCCAAACAATAATCAATCACTAAACATAACTCAATAGACCTAGTCTTGACAGCAGATTGGATTAACACTGTTCCTTTTATTAGAATTAGATTGCTGGACAGTAAGGGATCAGATTAGGCTGCTAGGCACTGAAGAGGAAGCAAGAATGTAGGGACAGAAGGCCTATCTTGGGAGAAAGAGCAGGGATGGGAAGAAATCATAAAGTCATCTTTTTAAGTTCTTGTTAGACAAAGATGGGACAGAAATTTGTGATTCATAAATTCATTTTGGTTGCAGTCTTTGCTCTTTGTCAACACTTATTGGAGCCTTTGATAAATAATAAGATTGATAAATTTGACTTGCACTTTTCTCTTTTTACCTGCTGGTCCATCTGATGAAATTTGAATAAGAAATAGGTATCTATCGGGGCACCTGGGTGGCTCAGTTGGTTAAGTGACTGCCTTCGGCTCAGGTCATGATCCTGGAGTCCCGGGATCGAGTCCCGCATCGGGCTCCCTGCTCGGCAGGGAGTCTGCTTCTCCCTCTGACCCTCCTCCCTCTCATGCTCTCTGTCTCTCTCTCTGTCTCAAATAAATAAATAAATAAAATCTTTAAAAAAAAAAAAGAAAAAGAAAGAAATAGGTATCTATCAAATTGGAAATCAATATATCAGCTTTCATTTATCTTCAGAGACAGCACACAGTTGTGGTTAAGAGTATTAGCTTTGGGATCAAATAGACCTGTGTATGAGCCTGAGCTCAGTTTCCTCATCTGTAATACTAGGTCAAGGATGTTTACTTTGTACAGCTGATGTGATAACTCAGTGAGATGGTGCATATGAGCAGTAAGCACTTGACCTGTCTCATAGTGTGCATTTAACAATCTTTAGACATCATGTTATTAAAACTATGAATATTTTTATTATTATTGATTATAAGTAAAAATAAAGTGGAATGACAGAATTTGTTTATGTTAATAGGGAAAATTTAATACATTATTCTAAGATTCATTGGGCATCTTTAAACACTTGAAGGAAAAGATTATTCTCCTATTAAAAATGTGATAAATAATAATTTCAAAACAATATCCTCAGAGAGCTATATATTCATATGAATAAGTATTTTACTCTATGTAATTTTCATATCCTAATGAAATTCAGATCAGAATTAATATATAATGAAAAAGTAGTTTTTATGAATAACTTACTCCTGTTGTAGAGAAAGTTGGCAAATGATGTGTATAGTATATTTAAGAAGCCCACGGTGTTCTCAGGTACTCCATTCGACATTTAGTTAATGCAACAGAGGGTTTCTACTTGACAGCGAGAAGAAAACATTACACAAGTCACCGTGTTCTGCAGTTTTCTTGCCAGCCTGCTTTATGCTCATTTAACTTTTTATAATTACCCTATGCCTGGCTAGATTTCAAATGACAAAGGGAGAATTCAACTTTGCTATTTCATGTTACCCTTAGCTTTTAAACAAGAAGGATTTAAAAAAGGAATATTGGCCCTGAAGTAATCTTTCATCCATAAAACAACTGAAGAAGGAAAACCCCTTAGATGGAATTTAGAGATTAAAAGTCTTTTCCAGGTAACAAGTAATCAAGACCACTGCTTCTTTTACTTCCCAGAGATTGAGCACTTCCATTACTGGGTAGAATGGAATTGTTTTGTCAAACTTACAGTCCTGCTGAGAACAACCAGAAAAGATGAATAAAACACACACACACACACCCCATATGTTTAAGGATATCATAGAAATGGAGAAGCAAAGAGAAACAGAAGGACTAAAGCTCTGGAGAAGAGAGAACCTCTAGAGATAACAATGTTCATTCTCTTTTTTTCTGAAAGATTTTTGTCAATTTTGGGCCTAGGCTGAAGTTTTGTTTAGGGAGCCTCAAACACAAGATTACTTTTCTCTCAAAATATTTGCCAAATTCTAATGGTATCTGTGAAGCTAACAAATCTATGTTTAAAAACAGAGGGGGGATTTCCCAGACTCTCTTGGTTCTGGGGGAAAAAAAAAGACTCATAAAGATCTCAGTTAAAAGCTCTTGCTTTTAAAAGTGCCTTGCTCCAGGGACCAGGTTAAATCAGAACTACACTGTCTTACTAAAAGTGCAACACAGCCTTGACTCAGCTTAGTCCCTGATTGGATGAAGGGGATCCTTCTCCTCCTGAGCCCATAATAACTAGCAGAAGAAATGATTAACATTCTCTGGTGAAAGATAAAATCATCTGGAGCCATCATGTCTGTCAGTCAAACAAAAAATCACGAGGTATGACAAGAAATATGATCATATAACCAAACTCCAAGAGAAAAATTAGACTGTAGAACATACTTACAGGTGATTTAGATATTGTAGTTAAATGACATGGGCTTTCAAATAACTCTATTATGCTAAAAAATAAACAAAAGAAATATAGGTAAAAAATTGAAAAATTTCACCAGAAAACTGGAATCTAGTGAAAGCAAATAGAAATTTCAGAAATAAAAAAATATATGAAATTAAGTACCAGTGGATACATTTAACATAGATTAGACACAGAACAAGACAGGATTAAAGAATGAGAAGGAAGATTAATAGAATATATCTCAATATAAAACATATATAGAAGAAAAATGGAAGTAGGAATAAGAATGGAGTAGATATTTGGGGTACAGTGACAATATCTAACACACATATAATTAGATTTCAGATGAAGGAAAGAAAAGAGAAAAAACATACATCAAAAATAAATAGTAAGATGTGTGCAAACCCAATTTTGTCATTAATTACATTAAAAGTAAATGGATTAAATAGTATCATCAGTGAAAGACTAAGAAGGTGAAACTGAAAAGCAAAAATCTAAATATATGTTGATTACAAGGCTACACCTTAAATGTAAGGACAGTGAATGGCTTAAAATAAAAGAAAGGAAACACAACAAAATACTAATCAAAAGAAAGCTGGGGTAGCTATACTAATATCAGACAAAATAGTCTTTAAGGTAAGTATCATTACCAGAGATTGAGAGACGTTTCATAAGTATAAATGAGTCAGCCCAAAAAGAAGATATTGCAATTTTAAATCTGCATGTTCCCAATAATATAGTTTAGAAATTAAGCAAGCATTAATAGAACTAAAAAAAGAGACATAGAAATATGTCAGTATCATTAAGAATATGGAATGTCTGGGGGCGCCTGGGTGGCTCAGTCATTAAGCGTCTGCCTTCGGCTCAGGTCATGATCCCAGGGTCCTGGGATGGAGCCCCGCATCAGGCACCCTGCTCTGCGGGAAGCCTGCTTCTCCCTCTCCCACTCCCCCTGCTTGTGTTCCCTCTCGCGCTGTGTCTCTTTCTGTCAAATAAATAAATAAAATCTTAAAAAAAAAAAAAGAATATAGAATGTCTGTATAACTTGACCTAATTGACACATTCAGAACACTATGCCTAACAACATCTAAATTCATATCCTTTTCAAGTGCCCAGTAAATCTTTACTATAGTTGATGCTGTGTTGGGTCAAAGCAGGCTCCAACAAATATCAAAATCTTGAAATTATGGAGAGAATTTCTCTGTGTACAGTGTAAAAATAGAAATGAATAACAAACAGGTAACTAGAAACTGCCCAACTTTTTGGTAAGTTGACTGATACACTTCTAAATAACCAGTAGATGAAGAGGAAGCTTTAATAGAAACTAGAAAACATTTTCATCTTAAAGATAATGATATGGTATATCAGAAGTTGTGGCATTGAGCTAAAGCAGTACTCAGTGGAAAATTTAGAGACCTTAATGCATATATTAAAAAATAATAAAAACTGAAAATCAATGATTTAAGCTTCTTTCTCAAAAAAGTAGAAAATAGAAACAGCAAGCCAAATTCAAATAAAGTAAGAAGGAAACAATAAAAATGAGACCAGAAATCAATGAAATAGAAAATGAATATGTAATAGAGTAAATGAAACAAACCAAAAGTTGGTTCCTTGAAAACATTAGTAAAATTGATAAACCCTTAGAAAGACCAATCAAGGGGAAAAAAAGAGAGAATACACAAGTTACTAATGTCAAGAATGAAATAGGAGAAATTACTACAGAGCCAATTGACATTAAGAAGAAAATATTATAAACAACTTCATGGCAATAGATTTAATATTTAGAAACAAAATCAATTCTTCAAAAACACAATTTACCAAAATTGACAGAAGAAATGAAACATTTGAATATTCCTATATTGGCTAAAGAAATTGATTCTATTAATAAAAGCCTTACCAGAAGAAACTGAGGTGGTCTCATAAGTAGAGTTTTACAAATATAGAGGAAAGAAATAAGCATGAATATCCTGCTCTTCTTATGAGGCAGTATAATTTTGGTCCTAAACTGATAAAATCATTAAAAAAAAGAAAATTATAAACCCATGTCTTTCATCTGTTTACATACACAAATCCTATCCAAAACATTAGCTAATTGAATCTAGCAACATGACAATAGGATAGCATACCACAGCTTTATTCCAAGAGTGTTTAGCATTCAGCAAAAATAAAAAACCATAATTCATCATATAAAGAGATGCAAAAAGTGTATGATAAAATTCAAAAGAATTTATTATTTATCATAAAATTCTTAACAAATTCTTAACTTTCTTAAATTCGTAAGGATTATCTACAAAAAATGAAAACCATTAGATCAAAAATTACACTTATATGACAGTAGGGGAAGATTTCCCCTGAGACTGAGAATGTGACATGAAAGTCTACCATAGCTATTTTTATTCAACTTTGAATTGAAGATCTTAGTTGATACATTAATGGCAAAACCAAACAAAAACCTAAATTAATTAATTAATTAATTAATAATAAGCCATGTTTATTGGAAAGGAAGAAATAAAATATTTACATTATTTATAGGTGATATGATTTTGTCAGAAATTTAAATGAATCTAGAGACAAGCCATTATAATTAATACGTGAATTTAGCAAGATTTCAGGATATTAAAAAACTGATTAGAATTAATAAGTAAATTTGGCACAATATCTGGATAAAAAATCATTTGCTAACATGGATCTCTGTTTTTATATACCATCAACAAATGACTAGAAACTGACATTTAAAAAACGATACCATTTTACAACAGTAACAGAAAACATCATATGTCTGAGAGTAAATATAATGTAAGATATAAAATTACACACATTTTAAACTGAAAAGCCACAATTCATCCCTGGGAGAAATTAAAAATCTAAATAAATGGGGCAATATACCATGGCCATAGATCAGAAGATCCAGTATTACAAAGATGTTAGTTTGTCCTAAATTGAGCCATACATTCAATGTGATTACAATGAAAATCCCAGCATTTTTCCCCCAGCATAATTAACAAAGTGTTATATTAGTTTCAGGTGTACAATATAGTGATTCAATAATTCTATGCATTACTCAGTGCTCATCATGGTAAATGTGCTCTTAATCCCCTTCCCCTATTTCACCCATCCCTCTCCCTCCCCACCTCACCTCTGGTAACCATCAGTTGTTCTCTTTTTTAAGAGTCTGTTTTCTTGTTTTTCTCTTATTTTCCTTGTTTGTTGTTTTGTTTCCGAAATTGCACATATGAGTGAAATCATAGTATTTGTCTTTCTATGACTGACTTATTTCACTTAGCATTATACCCTCTAGATCCATCCATGTTGTTGTAAATGGCACCCTCCTGAATGGGAGAAGGTATTTGCAAAGGACATATCTAATAAATGGTTAGTATTCAAAATATATAAAGAACTTAAAAGTCAACACTCCCCATCCCCAAAATAATCCAATTAAAACATGGGCAGAAGATATGAACAGACATTTCTCCAAAGAAGACATACAGATGGCCAAAAGACACATGAAAAGATGCTCAGCATCACTAATCATCAGGGAAATGCAAATCAAAACCACAATGAGATATCACTTCACAACTGTTAGAATGGCTGAAATCAAAAACACAAGAAACAGCAAGTATTGGCAAGGATGCAGAGAAAGGAACCCTCTTGCACTGTTGGTGGGAATGCAAACTGGTACAGCCACTGTGGAAAACAGTATGGGGGTTCCTTAAAAATTAAAAGTAGAACTACCGTATGATCTAGTAATTCCACTACTGGGCATTTACCCAAAGAATATGAAGACACTAATTTGAAAAGATATATGCACCCCTATGTTTATTGCAGCATTATTTACAATAGCCAAATTATGGAAGCAACCCAGTGTTCATCGATAGTTGAATGGATAAAGAAGAGTGGTATATAGGGGCGCCTGGGTGGCTCAGTCGTTAAACGTCTGCCTTCGGCTCGGGTCATGATCCCAGGATCCTGGGATCGAGCCCCGCATCGGGCTCCCTGCTCCGCGGGAAGCCTGCTTCTCCCTCTCCCACTCCCGCTGCTTGTGTTCCCTCTCTCGCTGTCAAATAAATAAAATCTTGAAAAAAAAAAAAAAAGAAGAGTGGTATATATACACAATGGAATATTACTCAGCTATAAAAAAGAATGAAATGATGCCAAAATTCTAGCACCTTTACTGGAAATTCACAAGCTGACTCTAAAATTTATATGTAAGTGCAAAGGACCTAAAACAGTCAAAATAATCTTGAAGAAGAACAAAGATGGAGGACCTACTCTACCAGATTGAAGACTTATTTTGAAGCTATAGTGACTAAGAGAGTGTGATATTGAGGCAAGGATAGATAATAGACCAATGGAACAGAATACAACATTCAGAAACAGACCCAAACATAAATAGTCAATTTTATGAAAAAGATGACATTGCAGTGCAGTGGGAAAAGGGGAGTATTTTAAAATAAATGATGCTGGTTAGTTGGGATACTCCTATAAAAATATGAATTGCTGCCACTACCTCATACCATATAAAAATAATTCCAGATAAATTTCAATTCTAGATTTATAGGCCAAAAAATACAATTTTAAAATAAATCAGAAGAGAACATCTTCATGACCTTATAATAAGCAAAGATTTCTTAAACAGGGCATACATGCTCTAAGTATAAAAGAAGGGTTTTTGATAAATTGGACTATATTAAAATGAAGAACTATTCACCAAAAGACACTATCAAGAGAGTAAAATGGCAAGCCAAGCCACAGAGTGGAAAAAGATATTTTTCAATACATATAAATACATACATATTTTCAATACAAAGAGCTTGCGTCCAGAATGTATAAAGATAAATGTTATGAACTCCTACAAATCAATAATGAAAAGATAGCATGATTCCATTTATGTAGTGTTCAAAAATAGGCACGACTAAGCTATGGTGTAAAAATAGGATAGTTATTACCCTTGGCTAGATTAGTGCTGGACTGGAGCATGAGAGGAGCTTGGGGGTCCTAGAGTTATATTTTTCTTTTTTTTTTTTTTAAGAGGGGGTCGGCAGAGGGAGAGGGAGAGAGAGAATCTTAAGCGGGGCTTGATTTCATGACCTTGAGATCATGACCCAAGTTGGATCCTTAACCGACTGAACCATCCAGGCACCCTTAGAGTTCTGTTTCTTGATCTAAGTATTGGAGACATGAATGTGTTCATTTTGAGAAAAGTCATTGTGATTTATGCAACTTTCATATGTATGTTAAACTTCAGTAAACAACTAAAAACAAAGCGAATGCTCCCAAATACCGATCTGTTACTGTGTACCAGAAAGCTCTAGAAGAAAGCCAGGGTAGCTGCTTGTGGGAAGGCATTTCTTCATTACAAATGCTGTGGCCAATGGACACCAAATGTTGCAGAGCATACATCAGCAAAAAAATAGTGTGAGCAAGAATTTATAATATGTTGTGTGTTTATACATGTACTCATTATGAACATTGTAAAATATATGTTTAGTACAACATAGCATCCTGTGTACATGCTTTGTACATGATGAACACATGACCACAATTAAGTGTATATAAGATGAAATAAAGATAAAATAAGCAAAATTTTAAAAATAAGTTTTTTTCCATCAATCATATAAAATCCTACTTTTTTAAACTCCTTTAAAAAGAAAAGAGCATGACAGGCATGTGATTCAATATGTCAGCTATAATTAGGTCATCACTGCTTTTACCTCATATTGTGTCAGATGCTTAGCTTATACTAGGAATAAAAGTATTCAGCTCAGCTATTTTTTTATTTACTTGTGCTTGTATTATTTATGCTATCTTCAATCTGCAGTTTCTTTTGAAAGAATCTTTTAAAGCCATTGTCCATTTTGTAGAGTGTGATTTAGTTCAAACTAAATGATATAAGCCATAAATTCATTTAACTGGACACATGGTATAAACTATAAGTCATGGCAACACTTCAAAGTGCCTCTCTGGAAAAAGTCCATTCTTCCCTAGGTGCCACATGACACCTGACCAGTAAATCCACACCCTAAATGCATCTAAACAAATTTGTTTCTTACTTTAGGATGAAGAACATAAGATAGAAATTCTAATATTTTCTCCCCACCCCCAGTGAATTGTCTTGAGGGCACCTAGAATACATACACTTCTTGATGGGTAAGTGAAGTCACATCGTTGCCCTCATAAATGAAGACCGGAAGTCAGTGCCATTACATCTGGGACTAGAAGGAGGGTGCAGCTCCGTGTGAACTTCACTGTGCCCAATCCATAGATTAATGGTGATCAAGGACTACTGGAATGCTTTTAACACCACAGCTCCGCTAGATATAAAGCAAGGCTTTCATGAAACAATTTTTTTCTCTCTAAATTTTCAGAGTAAGAGCAGTGGACTAGAAGTCTCACAGATTGTTGTTGTTCTAGTTCTGTCTGTATTTAATTCTATCTCTATGACAGATCTCTTCTTGGGCATGTTACTTGACCTATCTCAATTCAATTTCTTCTATATAAAATGAGGGATTTGTGAAAAGTGAGCACAAAGTTCCCTTTTAGTTATAATATGTGTTATGGCCCAAATTATGTCCCCCTAAAATTTGTATGTTCTAATCCCTAACACCTCACAATATGACTATATTTGGAGATAGGGCCTTCAGAGAGGAAATCAAGTTAAAATGAGGTCATAAGGGTTGGATCTAAGCCAATAAGATTGATGTCCTTATAAAAAGAGATTAGGACACAGAGAGAAGACACGGGAAGACTCAGAGAGAAGATGGCCATCTATGAGCTAAAGAGACTGGCCTCAGAAGAAACCAACCTTGCTGACACCTCACCTTCTAGAATATTGAGAAAATAAATTCTGTTGTTTAAGGTACCCAATCTGTGGTACTTTGTGATGGAAGCCCTTGCAAGCAAATGCAATAAGTACATTTTTTTCCCCAGCTTGATGGAGATATAATTGACATGTAACATTGTGTAAGTTTAAGGTATACAATGTAATGATTCAATACATGCATATACTGCAAAATGATTACCACTAATAATTACCACTAATAAGGTTAGTTAACACATCCATTACCTCACATAGTTATAATTTTGTGTGTGTGTGTGGTGAGAGCTTTTAAGATCTACTATTTTAGCAGCTTTCATGTATACAATGTAGTATTGTAACTATAGTCACCATGCTGTGAATTACATCCCCAGAACTTATTTTATCTTATAATTGGAAGTGTGTACCCTTTGACCACCTTCAGTGATTTCCCCCATACAATAAGTAAACTTGAAGAACATACACCATCTGCTTGTAATTGAATTTGGCTTTAAAACCAACAACTTGAGCCTAAGTTATCCCTATAAAATAACTGAGCACAGGAGAAGTGACTAAATTTATTATCTGTATCTAGAAATAAATACTTGAACTTTTAAACTTGCTTGACAAGAACTCTACTTCCCTCTCCTACTAACTATAAACTTAGACTATTTGTTTATAGATGTTCCCTTACAAACATTATACCATTAGACAGGTTGGACAGTGTTCATGAAAAACCAAGAGAATCCAGGAGTGTTGTGGGTCATGGCCATGGTGGTTTTGTTGTTACTGTTTAATATTTATGGAGTACCCAAAGCTATGTGGGAAGATTACACAGTGCTTTCTTGCATGATGCCCAAGTTTCGTCTGATGAAATACTTCTCTACTTGCTCAGTCACCAAAGATTCTCTCAAAGAAACAAGTTACCTTATTTGAATCTATAAAAACCTGATTAGTTTTCATTCCACTTATATCCTAGTAACTATTTTCAAATAAAACATCTGGTGTCCAGATAGGATGGCACTAAATCACATTTATACCTGAGAAACTAAAAGAATGTGAAACACCAAATAGGTTGCTCAAGGAGAATGGACCAACGTAGCTAATTGGACTCTCTGTCTTTCTGATAGCCAAAGGCTGTTTTGGGGAGTTAACAAAAGGCATATGTGAGGAAAGATATTAGGCAGTAATGCTAAAACTTTTCATAATCCATTTAACAAATTACTTCTTTTAAACTGAGGTACACTGTCAAAACACATTCAGTCAAATGTTAAAAGAATAATCGAATCTCTTGCTTCATGTGGAGGAATGGTAGGCAGGTAAAAATACCTGGCAGGGAAAGGGGAGGTATTTTGGACACTAGGCTCTGGTCGAAGTTCTACACTTCTTGTTGGGGAGCTATTCTGCTATTCTGCTGCTGGGAAATGGGTAAAGGAATGAGTATTTCCATAGCTGATGGATTTGTTTATAGGCAGAATGAAGAGATAGTCCTGAGGGGTTTTCAAACTGTGTTCTCTCCACCCAGGGCAACCTGGGGACAGGGGTACATGGAGGACTAGGGAGCAGATAGTCCTTGCATCTCTCACCCAGGGAAGTTCAATCAGGGAAGTTCTACTTTTGCTATTTTGCATATTGGACTTTATTTAAAGATTTCCTTTGATTAAAGTGTTTCAAAACCAAAACAACTTTGGGGACTGGTTTTAGAATTGTTCTTGCTGATTTGAGCAGAGTTTTGTGCTTGCATATAGGCATAGCATATAGTAGTAAAGACTCCGCAAATGTTCCAAGTCTTTTCACATGCCACCATGTTTCTTCTTCAAATGGAAATGCCTCCCTTCACTTTGTAACTGTCTACTCACTCTGCCAGACTCTTCACATAAAATTTATGTCATTCTCCTGTGGGTCTGAATGGATTATTTTCCTACATCAAAAAAGGAGACAAAGATTCCTGTAGTCATAATGTTAAAAAGATTAACCAGTGGTGCAGTAAGTACCTTCCTTTTCATGTGGAATGTCTCATCCCTGAATGTGGAGGGAAAGGGACTAATCTCCCTTCTTATCCCCATCTTACCCCTTCCTTTTTTTTTTTTTTCAGTAGAGGAAAGAATGAACTGGCTCTTCTTGGCATCTGGATATGCTTGATGCCTGCTAAGGCTCTCACTCCTGTGAGCCCACATATTAGAGTTTAGACACCTGAAGAGTGTCCCTGAGAACTCCAGACCCTAGGAATTCATTTATTTATTTATTCATTCATTCACTCAACATCCATCTATGGAGTGCTTATTACTTAAGGACACATTGACTAATATGGCCATCTCAGCCCTCAAGGAATTCAGTCTGCAGGGAGAAAGAGACCTATGAAGAGATACTTGTAATTACAAAAACAATGGTGGCAATATCCATAGGGGCCAATCTCAACTTCCTCATGGTCTACATATACTTAGAATCACAGATGCTTAAAGCTAAATGGAATCTGTTTTTGTGCTTGGTGGAGAGCTATTTGGTCTGGATGACTGTTAGAAATTCTAGAAGGCAAAGAAATTTCCCTTGGGGCCATGACCCCATTCAAAGTTTCTAAGGTAGCTGGTCATTTCTCAGTATGAGGTTTTAAAATATAACCTGGTAAGTGAAGTCAGTGAAACATCTCACAATGCTTTTCTTGTCCCTTAAAGCTTCTAAACTAATGTGGATCTGGGACTGCCTTTATCTTGAAGCAGAATGTGTTTTGTACTCAGATTTTTTTTTTTTAAAGATTTTATTTATTTATTTAAGACAGAGAATGAGAGAGAGCACATGAGAGGGATTAGGGTCAGAGGGAGAAGCAGACTCCCTGCCGAGCAGGGAGCCCGATGCGGGACTCGATCCAGGGACTCCAGGATCATGACCTGAGCCGAAGGCAGTCACTTAACCAACTGAGCCACCCAGGCACCCTCAGTATGAGGTTTTAAAATATAACTTGGTAAGTGAAGTCAGTGAAACATCTCACAATGCTTTTCTTGTCCCTTAAAGCTTCTAAACTAATGTGGATCTGGGACTGCCTTTATCTTGAAGCAGAATGTATTTTGTACTCAGAAATTCCATTTGACGGCTAGGATCATCAACCTGATCATAATGGCTTAAAGAGATGAAGGGTTTATTTTCTCTCACAGAAAGGAAGTTTTGAGGTAGTTAGTTCTGAGGAAAGCCGAGGGACTTTCAGTATGATGATCCCGTGATGTTACCTGGGACCCAGGCTTCTTGTAATTTACAGCTGTGGCATCCTTAGCTTCTATCCTCAGAGTCACAAAATGATTGCCGAAGATTGAGTCATCATGTCCATATTCCAGATGAGAGGAAGGGGAAAAGGCAGAAGGCAGCCGGAATGTTAGAGATGCTTGTCATCTTTTTAAGGATTCTCCCTGGAAAGCACATCCAACAACATTTACTGCCATCTTACTGGCCAGACTCAATCTCTGGGCCACACTTAGCTGCAGAGGAGGGAGGGAATTTTTTTTTTTTTTTTTAAACCCTAGAATATTGCTGCCAACAACAAAATCGGAGTTTTGTATTTAGGAAAAAGGGAGGAATAGCTGTTGGATGGGTACCTGGCAGTCCTGGTTGCAGATGTCCTGGCCACTGTAATAATGTCTCTTTCTCTTCATCTTCCTTCTTTCATAGCATAAACTATAGAAACAGGAATGTGTCAAAGGGAGATTTTCCAGTTACTAGAAATTAAGAAGCTATGTAATTCCATTCTGATAGTGAATCAGACTTTCTTTCTTATTAAAAGAACTATTCAACAGATAACTTACTATATTTTAATGTGAGTATTCCCCCCTCAAGTATCACCAAATTTAATATCCAAATTTTCTCTTTATTCCTTAATTTAGTCAAAGGATATAAATGATTACCTCTCCATTGAACAGAAGTAATTTCATGGACTCTGATTCTTTCAATATTAAAGAATTTTTTTTATACCAATGAAAAGTTAAAAAAATATATCTAGGTATTAAATATAGTGGCTTTCAATAATTTCCAGGGTTCATCTGTGGTCTAAAATTACTACTAAAAGTGAAAATATGGATTTTATAGGACTTTATATGGAAAGTATTAGTTGATAAGGAATATTAGAACACTTTACCAAGAAGATTATTGCCTCTATTTTATACATATAGAACTGAGGCATCAATTGGTTAAGTGGTATCTTCAAAGGGTAAGATGTATCAGTGACAGGGACGCTTGGGTGGCTCAGTCGGTTAAGTGTCTGCCTTCGGCTCAGGTCATGATCCCAGGGTCCTGGGATCGAGTCCCGCATCGGGCTCCCTGCTCTGCAGGGAGCCTGCTTCTCCCTCTGCCTCTGCCTCTCTCTCTCTCTGTCTCTCATGAATAAATAAATAAAATCTTAAAAAAAAAAAAAAGATGTATCAGTGAATCAGTGACAGGGCCAAAAATAAAACTCAGGATTCCTGACTCCTACTTCCATCGTATAATAATTGAAGAACTCAGTAAATTAACATATTGCCTTTAGAGCCTGTAGATTATAAATTAATAAAGTCAATATAAATTAAAATTCAATTGAGATACATGACTGTTGTCTCAGGCATTAGAGTTCTTAGATTATATCAGCAAAAGTGACTAAGGTTTTGAAAAAGAGCCACTATTCAGAATTAGTAACCATTTGCTCAAAAACTAAGTAATTCATTTGCTCATTCTGCTATGGGACATTTTGAGTACACCTAAATGAGGACCAGGCATTATGCCAGTATTGGATATACAGAGATAAATAAGACCTTTTTTTTTTTTTTCTCTAGAAGGCACTTTTTGGTTGGCAACACTGATTTGCAAATAGATAATGACAACATAGTTCTGTCAATGACGTAAGATAGGTATGATCAGAGTGCTGAGAGAGGGAATGTAAGGAAGTAGTAACTTGCTTGACACAGCACTTCACAAGAAACGTCTCGGGAAGGTTGGTCAACAAAGATGAACATGCCAGGGAGAAGGAGCAGAAAGGCTTTATAGTCATGGGGTAAGAATTGCTGGGACTTTAAGGGACTGATACATATCATCCTTCTTTTTTTTTTTTTTTTTGCAGAGTTCTGAATTCTCTGAGAAAGAAAAAGAGTTCAGGTAGATTGGTATACAACTATCAGCTTTAGGAACCTGAATTAGAGGACAAGGCTTAGATGGGCAGCAATGGCCTTTCTCAAACTTGACTGCAGAACTGGACTTAATCTCTTAGCAAGAGGTATAACTGCACCAGCCTCCTCTTAATGGGAGCTGCCTCTATACAGCTTACAGTGTGAAGGATAGATGATATTTGTGCTTTCTTCAAAAGGGGGCAAACTCACCTATCAAATAAGTCCCTCCACTTTCCCAGGGGAAATTGAAACCAGGGGTCATAGAAGCAAAGGGTGTTGTACTAGTGAAGCTCCCTCCACATGCAAAGGCACAATTAGAAGAAGGGATAAAGTATTATTTCTGAACCCTTCTTAATATAATTGGAGGACACCTGATAGTAAAAAATAAGAGATTTCTAGTATGGAAAATGCCAAACATATGCAAAAGTAGAGCCAGTGGTGTAATTGATCCCAACGTACCTATTATTTAGTTTCAACAATTTTCTCCATTTTGCCACAGATATACATTTTTATATTTTAGTTTTTGGAATTGTGCAAAAGTGGTAGCAGATTGAATATACTGCCTACTAGTGCAAAACATCGGGTACAACAGCTAGTTGGTTTATAGAATACAGACCTATGCCAGCCCATGGAAAGGGCTAGGGCTTATTTTTTGTGTCTTGCATATCTCCCAACAGAGAACATTTATGTGCTTCTTTTCCTCCTCTTCTTTATCCATCTCTACCTCAAGAGCTACTCTAAGCTGGCAAAATTTGAAACTGATTATCCTCTAGTAGCAAAAACCCTGTTCTGTGGTAGAAGACATGACAGAGAAACCATGCCAAGGACTGTTTTTGGTTTTTGTCATGAACCAGAGGGAGGCAAAACATTTACTCTGTTTCACTGATACTAAGGAGTCATGGATTTAGAGTTAGAAGCATTCGTAAAATACCTCTTTAAAATATTTTAAATGATTAATGTGCTGATTGAGTCTAGTATATGGGACTTCATTCCTGTAGAAGTCCAGTGTATGGGACTTCATTCCTTCATTCCATTGTTAGACCCAAAGCTATTTTGCAGTAACTTTCCTCCATTAGTTGTAGTGTTCTATTCTGGAGAGATACAGAGCAATTTGACAATCCCATCAAGTATTTGCTAGCTTTTTAGCTGTTCGAAAATGGTCTACGTTTCTCCCTTACCTTTATCTTCTTTGTTTTAAACACAAAATGCTTTCAAATATTTCTATATTGGGATACTCTCCAAAATCATCAGAATGCTGGGTTCCCTATTCTGGATGCACCCTAGACTGTCAATGTACTGATTAAAATGTGATGCCTGGAACTGAACACAATTTGTTGTACAAAAGCATATTGAGATTTTTAGAAACATTGTGAGATGGATACATTAGTAAGTGAAATAAAGTCCATGTCCTCAGGGGTCTAAAGGCAGGATTATTGTCTTTGGCCTGAAGTTTGTTTTCCTTTCCATGGTTCTTTCCTTTCATTTTTCCTTATATTTAAAAGAATCAATGGCAACACAGTTCATATTAAGCTTGTGGCCAAATAAAATGGTAGACATTACTCATGTAAATTGTTTAAGACAGCAGATCTTTCTATCTTCTATGTATGTCCTTGGTCTTTTGGACTTAAACAAAAATTTTACATTTATTTTCATTAAATTTCAGCCTATCTCAGCTATTGGAAGTTTTCTGAATCCACTCAGAAGAGTAGCTAACTTTTTTAGCTTTATATTTTTTGTCAAATTTGATAGACTTGTTCAATCTAAGTCATTAATAAAAATGTTGAATAGGATAGAGACCAGCAATTTTCTTCTAGAAATATTCCTCTAAATGGACACAGTAAAATTAGCTAATGCTTTTTGGCAGTAATTTGTTAAAACCTACAAGCCCTAATAGACTTTTTAAGCACTGCAAAAAAATAGACCCTGCATCACCACTGTGTTTCTTGTTCTTTT
Organism: Mirounga leonina; assembly: GCF_011800145.1. Lineage (NCBI taxonomy): Eukaryota > Metazoa > Chordata > Mammalia > Carnivora > Phocidae > Mirounga > Mirounga leonina. The sequence goes on from NW_023270854.1 coordinate 44,880,450, forward strand.
GATTGGCATCATTTACCATGTCGAGTCAAAATTTATTTCTTCAGCACCTCAAATTCTGGATATGTGCTTCTGGCCCTGAGCGAGTAATAAGAACTGGACTTACCCTCTTACAGTAAATTAGAAAATTATTTACAAAATGTAAAACAGTGTTTTAAGACATCAGACAACAGGCACCACAGGACTGTGATCTTTCAGAGAAGGGAAACATGATGTAAATTCTATAATCTCCCCACTTTTGGCTTGGAAACAATTTCTAAACAATAAACACAAGGAGGGGAAACCCAAACTGAGGCTGGTAGTCTTACTGAGTTTAGGAGATGGTGATCAGAGGATGGGAGTGAGGCAGAGATGACAAAGTTGCATGGCAAAGTTTTAGAAAGGAAAGAGGCACTTAGAACAAGAGTTCTAGAAACGTATAAGGGAGTTTCCTTGAGTCTTTACTGAATACCAAGTCGTGCGTGCATAAAGTGTATCACACAAGGCTGAGCAAAAAGTAACCAAGCACTTGTAAGCTCAAAAATATCCAGAATCACACAGGAGAAGTAGAGTCAAATCCCTGGAGTAAAGGCTACTCTGGGCCAACTCAAAGAAAGCTTAAAAACAGACTTTGAAGAGACCCAACTGATCTGCAAGTAATATAACCATATAACCCCTATACTCATTAAAGGAACATAACATATCCAGCAATATGAAAATTAATCATGTCCATCATCCAATAAAAAAATAGATATACCAAGAAGCAAAAAAAAAAAAAAAAAAAGATAAAAAAGTGACCTAAAATGATAAGGAAAAACAAAAGAATTGACAAGAAATGATAGAGACAATGGTACTAACAGACAAGAATGTTAAAAGAGCTATTGTAAGACTATGTTAAATTTTTTAAAGGAAAACACCAACATGATGAGGAGAGACGTGGAAGATACAATAAGACCTAAATGGAACTTCTATAGACAAAAATTGCAACATCAGAAATGAAAGTTTCATTGAATGGAATTACCAGCAAAATGGATACTGTAGAAGAAAAGTCAGTGAACTTGAGAACACAGCAATAGAATATGTCAAGAATGAAGCAAAGAAAGAAACCAATTTAAGAAACGAAGAGAATCTCAGTGAATTGTGGGGCAAGATTAAGTGGTTTAATATTTATGCAATTGGAGCCCCCAGAAGAATGAGGAGGGGTTATCTGAAGAAATAATGCTTGATTTTTTCCTCCCAAATTTGACAAAAACTATAAATTTGCAGATCAAGGAGTTCAGTAAATACAACAAAGATAAACCCACCCACTCATCCGCCCCCGCACACAATATAGCAAGAAACATCTTAATTAAATTGCTGAAAATCAATAAAAAGGAGAAATCTTTTTTTTTTTTTTTAAGATTTTATTTATTTATTTGACAGAGAGAGACACAGAGAGAGAGGGAACACAAGCAGGGGGAGTGGGGGAGGGAGAAGCAGGCTTCCCGCGGAGCAGGGAGCCCGATGCAGGGCTCGATCCCAGGACCCTGAGATCATGACCTGAGCCGAAGGCAGACGCTTAACGACTGAGCCACCCAGGCGCCCCTAAAAAGGAGAAATCTTAAGAGAAGTCATAGAAAAACTACATATTAAATACAAAGGACAAAAACAAAAAAAAATATTACAGATTTCTCATCAGAAATATACAAGCTCAAAGCAATGGAGTAATATCCTTAAATTGCTGAAATAAAAAGCAAAACCAGAAACCTGTCAATCTAGAATTCTATATCCAGAGAAAATATCTTTAAAAATGAAAGTATAAGAAAAGCCTTTTCAGATAAACACTGAGAGATTTCATTTCTAGCAGCCTGCACTTTAAAAAATGTGAGTTAAAGTTCTTTGGGCAGAAAGAAAATATTACCGGATGGAAAGAAAAAGAAGGAAGAGCCCAGAAATGGTAAATGTGTTGGTACAGATAAAAGATGTTTCCCACTCATTTTTATATCTCTGTACAAGATAATTGACTATTGAAAGCAAGGATGACAATAGTAATAATGCATTGGGGGGTTAATAAAATATGTGTAAGTAAAATCTATGAAAATGACATAAAGGACATGAGCAGAGAAACGGAAGTAGACTGTTGTAGTTTTCAAACTGTACATGAAGAAGTATAATAATTTTGAAGGTAGACTGGGATATATTAAAGATGCATATTGTGAAGGCTAGAGCAATCACTGGAAAAAAATTTAAGAAGAGGTACAGCTAATAAGCCAACACTGGAGATGGAATGCATTACTGAAAATCTCCTCAACGCAGACTCTCTTATCCCTTGTTTTTCAGTCTTTGCATCTCAGCCAGTGTCCATGGATGCATCTCATTCTTATTCCAATGGAATCATTCCTTTCTAAGTAAACTTTTGGGGAATGAGAAATTTCCTACTTGCCTTCTGCCCATTTCCCCTCTCACCTAGGAGTCCTTTTGGCACACTTCACCTTAAAGTTGACACCCAGTACTCACTGTTCCCTCTTCCATCAGCACCCCATCCAGATTCGTCCTCCCTGCAAGCACAAAAACCCTAGAAATCATTCATGGTAATCAAAATGTACTATTCTTTTCAAGTTGTTCCCTTAAACTTGAAGAATGTTTATTGTGAATAAATGCATGCATGCATGCATGAACTAAATTTTTTTTTAAAGATTTTATTTATTTATTTGAGACAGAGACAGATAGAGCACAAGTGGAGGAGGAGCAGAGAAAGAGGGAGAGGCAGACACCCCACTGAGCAAAGAGCCCGATATGGGCCTTGATCCCAGGACCCTGAGATCATGACCTGAGCTAAAGGCAGACGCTTTCCTGACTGCGCCACCCAGACACCCCATGCATGAACTAAATCTTGGTTGTGTCTTAAGGTACTTGCTACTTTTGAAGAAATATTTGCTCAAATTTCAAGATCCAGCACAAATGTGACCTGTTTTCTCAAACTTCCCCTGGCCCCTATTTCTGGAGGCCATCTTAACGTTTTCTGAACTGCTCTTTGTACTTTGTCTCATAGTTTTGCATGCACATACCTCATCTCCTTGTTTCACTTTAAATTCCTTGAGGGTGGTGTCTGTGGTTAACAATAATAATAACAATAGCAGCAGCTATTATTATTCAACTTTTACTGTGTGCAGAGCATTCTCTTAAGTCCCTTTCATATACTTAATCACCATCCAACTTGATATATGGGTACTATCATCCCCATTTTACAGAGTAGGAGACTGAAGCTTAGTTACTTATCCATGATCCTGTAGCCAGTAAGAAGTGATGATGAGGTTTGAACCCAGATTTTTCTATCCCTAATTTTTTTTCACTTCCTAGTATTTCTTTATTTATTTGAGAGAGAGAATGGGAGACAGAGAGCACGATAGGGAAGAGGATCAGAGGGAGAAGCAGACCCCCGGCTGAGCAGGGAGCCCTATGTGGGACTTGATCCCGGGACCCTGGGATCATGACCTGAGCCGAAGGCAGTCGCTTAACCAACTGAGCCACCCAGGCGCCCCCCCCCCTTTTTTTTTTAAAGATTTTATTTATTTATTTGAGAGAGAGAATGAGAGACAGAGAGCACGAGAGGGAAGAGGGTCAGAGGGAGAAGCAGACCCTTCACTTCCTAGTATTTCTGTAGCCCGACATCTCACACATCTCTGTATTCCTCGTAGTGCTTAGAACATAGTAGGCAGTTGGTAAATATTTGTTGAACAAATGTTTTCAGTAATGTGTGAGATAAATTGTAACAGGAGACTCTGGCAAATGCAGCCCTGAGCCACAGGGATGCATTTAAAAAAAAATAGAATAACAAATACTCTTCAGGCCAGGGGTGGAACAGAAGACATTTTCGAATCCCCTCCAATCACACATCTGGGGGCACAGCCCCCTCTACCTAGACCCAATTCTGAGCCTGCTGTTGAGATGGCTGCATACCATCTGTCTTGTAAGGTTAGATCTCTTCAGGAATCCTGGAAGTTCTTGCTTTCTAAATCTTATAAACCTTGGGCAGCATGTTAATTACAGCACACAGACTTGTGCTTTTTGAAATCAAATGTTTTTAAAAATGTGTAAGTTTGGAGTAATAAAAAAAGACCCTGAACATCAGATCACAGAGATTGTTCCTAATGTAATATAAATGTGATATGATATAAATGCAGTGTAATGTATCATCATTAGCTGAATGTCAGGGTTGAAAATAATGAGTCATCCTAAAAAGTCTTTGATTCCACTGAGTACATTTATTTATTCTGCTTAAGAACTCAACTTTGGTATTTAAATGGACACAGTTTATGGATCTATTATTAATGATACTATTAAACTCTTCAAGCTGACCAGAGTCACCTTTCTATTTTGATTTGGTTCCTTTTACTTACACTTTATAGATATTATGACCATGTACTTTTTGGATAAGCATTTAGCCAATTGCACTGAAAGAGTGTCAGGCTGTTCACATTATCTTGAAAAGCAAAATTTCAGTTCTTTGTTTCTTCTAAACAGATGATGCTGTTCAGGATATATTTATTTAGTTTTTCACCATTTTCAACGTTCAACCCTTGAATCCTAAACTAGCCAGCATTTTAAAAGATTCAAAGTATGGATCATTAATACATTATTATAAAATAGTATTTCTGTGTTTACTAAAATCACCAAAACTGATAAATACATCACTGCAAGAATCAAAATTTCCTGTTCCAAATGGTCTTCCAGAGTTCTATAACCTGAACTGAAGTCTTCTATGAATATGAATTATGGGTGATCTTAACAAGACTTCTTTCTCTAATTGGAAAATTTAATTTGATTAAAATGACAATTCTACACATATAGTTATATTTATTTCCATTTGAAGCTATAAATGGTCTAAAAATGTTTTCAGAATGTTAAATGAGGCCATAATGAGTTTCCTATGGTTGAGTAAGGATGCACAAATTAGTATTATAACATTGCAATTAACATCCATCTTGACCGGGTTAAACTTTGCCAAAATTTTCCTTTTTGCTTTTGAACAATGCAAAAATAATTCTGAGGTAAAGTAGGGCTAGGAAAAAAAAGCACCACTGGAAACTAGAGAGATTGCATTGCTCAAGGATTTTTTTTTTTTATATTAAGTCACATGCTCTCCCCAGGGAAATAAAATATACGAAAGAATCTCTTTGCATTTTTTGACCCCAAGTGGAAGCAAGGTCAATATTTCCTGCATATTATACATTTCTTACAATTCCCTCATATTTTCCATAGCTATACATGCCTGGACATATTTCTTTGCAGACCTTGTACATGCAGTAGAGTAATTCTAGTTCCCTGCATATTTGTGTATGTGGCTGTGTTGGGTAGCATTTTTATTCCTTTTTGATTGTAATTTTGGTTATTACTAGGAATAAACCGTAGCCCTTCAATATAATATAACATCCAACTTATATCAGGCCTCCTTTCACGTGTTTAATAATACATATTCAGTGAAGATGATGACCATAAAAAAAGGACTGCAAATATATCAGGTAATTTTATTAAATGTGTGGTCAGATTTTACCATAAAGACTACGTAATACTTTCCTGTCTCTTATCTAAGTCCAATCTCCCTAGCTAATTTACCTTGGATAAGGCCTCTGTTTTCTCATTTGTAAAATGAGATTCAGCTTCATTATTTCTTAGTTATCCCCCATCCCAGATTATGAGATTCATCTTGTTAAAAAACCACTAACACAAATCTATAGGATATTTAGGCTTTATAAATTCTATTGGCCTTTTGGAATTATGGTAATGGAGAATCAAAATCGTTTCAATGATTCCTTTTTTAATAAAGGATGTTGCCTTAATATAGGTTTCCAACATACTTTTGTTATTGATCTAGTGCTTTTTTACCATGCAATTTTGCGAACATGAGAAATATTTATAAGAGTGATTTGTGATATATAGAGCGGCCACAAAGTCTCTATGTTTCAGATTGTGTCCTCTACTTATAAATAATAATTAAGCTATCAGAGATGGATTTAATATTCTAAGCACTTGCATATAAGGAAACTATTATCTGATTTTGCCCACGCTGAGTGCCAGAATTCTGATATTAATTATCAGGTAGAGTTCGCCTAGTTTAGACATCTATATTTCTGCAGCCAATTCATTGTAGTAGGATAATGAAAAATTGCTAATAATGAGAACAGAATGGTAATATTTTGATTTTGGAATTATACAGCATATTGCAAAGCACTTTTCAGAGACAAAATTTCATTTAATCCTCACAGCTATTCAGTGACATTTAAGTATACTCTATCAACATAGCATCTCCTTAGGTGAGAATGAGTTCTCAGCTCAGAGCAACGTGATATCCTTTACTTGCTTATTGTCTTCCAAGGATTTAGTGAATCCTCATAATTTTATAATAACCAACACTAAGTTATCTATGCTATAGTGAAATGAATAATAATTATAATAACTCCTTATGTGTATATATTGTCTGATAACATTTGAAAACATTTTCAGATACTTCATTACACTTTTGCGATATACTTGCTCCTTTATTTCATTTTTACAGTATCTGTGTTGAAAATTAACATGGGCAAAGAAATCCATGGATGATCAAAGTTATTTTATTAGACATTTCAACTATTTCTCTGAGTAAGTTGTTAAAATAATAATGATCACATTTGATGCTTTAATTAGTTTAAAACATGTTGAGTGGTGACTAATGCATGAGAGTGCCAAAGTGAGTGAGACATTTGCGCAAATCCTCAATTTCCTTGGTGTTTTGTATTCCAAGTTTCTTCCATGTGGAGTTTACTTCCACATGGCACTGAACTTCTTCCAATCACCCAGTGAGGTCAGATGGATGTACCAGACCCATGAGGCCTGGGTTCTTCCCTCACTCCTGGAAATGTGGAACGGGTGTGCAATTCCTGTTAACTTTTCCATGACGGAGAAGTTAACAAATATTCATGGAACCACTGGATCATAGCTTCAAGAGTTGAGAGAGAGAGCTTGGTAGCTGACTAGTTCCAGACACAATCCTACACCATCTCTGATAATTATATTTGAGAGAAGCTCAGTTCATCTCAAGGGAGCCAATTATTTTGCTGGGCAGTACCACTTGCTAAACCAACCTGAATCCATTTCCCTTTAATTTAATTGCAGGTATTAGCTCTTCCCGTTGAAGTAGCACCGCTGGTCAGTTTTATGTCCATATGATAACTTTTCAGATATTTAACCATTGCTATTTGGCCTTCCCTTTCCCAGGATGGAAATCTCCAACTCTTTGGGTCTTCCCCTAAGTTGATTTTTAGTTCTTTATCCTAATCAGCCTCTGCTGGATGTTCTGTACCTTGGGAATGTCCTTCTAGAATGTTAATTCAGCTGTGGTCTGACTGATGAAGTAAACAGTATGACCATAACATCCCATAATTGGGTTATAATATTTCTATTAAGGAAACCTAAAATTGAATTAGTTCTTCCAGTTTCTGTAACACATTGTTGGTTCATAATGAGCTTATTGTCTAACACAACCTCTAAGTCTTTTTCACATGAACCATTTGTTGACAAATGTGGTCTATCTTCATCTTTAATTTATGAAACTGATAGTTTTAAATCAAGCTCAGGACTTTCAATTTATTGTTTAATCTTAGTTTTTTAACCATTATCTTAGCCTATTATTATTATTATTATTATTTATTTATTTTATTTATTTTTTTTGGTGTACAAGTTTGCTCTGTTTGGCCTGCACAGAATCCCTTTGGAGACCAACTTCCTCCCTGTTCTTATCCTTGGGCTCTGGGTAGATCTGTCCCCGCCCCCCCCAACTGTGGTTGGTTCAGTGAAGGGCAGAAGTCCCAAGTCAGGGCAATAAGTCCCAAACTTAGGACTTTGTGTGGAACTCTTGGGCAAGAGAGACATTCTTTCCATTATGGTTGCTGAGCTGGTAGAATATAAACCTGGGGATGCTAATGCTCTAGTTGACCTCATTTGGGAGGACCTGCATGAAAATGAAGCAAACAAAGAGGAAAGCAGAGCCAAGATGTAGAATCTGAAGCTCGATTGCATTATTTGAGCAACTGCATCCAACTATGCCTGAAGTGATTTACCCCCTGGGTAATTTTTGTTTGTTTGTTTGTTCATTCATTCATTCATTCATTCATTCATTTGTTTAATTTAAATTCAATTAGCCAACATATAGTACATCATTAGTTTCAGATGTAGAGTTAAATAATTCATCAGTTGCATGTAACACCTGTGAAGCTAATTTAAACTGGGCTTCTGTCCCTTGCAGTCAAGAGTCCTGACAAATGTATGGGCTTTAGTTCACTTGCCTAACTTTGTGTCTTCCCTAACTTGAATAAGTATACTTTCTATGTCTTAACTTTGATTACTAATAAAAAGGTTGAGCAGGATGGGATTTGTTTTCCAAGCTAACAGTTAACATTTTTTGAAGTTGTGATTGTTCAAATCACCATGAACTAACCTACCTTTTATCTTTTACTGTCCACATTTTATTTTTTGTCTACAAGGGAAGATTAGGGTTTTTTCAAGTGCTTTGCTAAAATCCAGAGACTTTATGCCTTTGACATATTTATAATCTATTCTTTGAGCTACTCTATTAATAAGGGTTAAAGTTAGGTTGGTTCAGTACATTCTTGGTGATACCCTCTTGGTTCTAGTAAAACTATATTCTTTTCTCAAAGTTTACAAAGCATAAATTTATTAATTCAGATTAGATTTCCCCAAGATTCATTTACCATCTAATGAATTCACTTTTTCATCCCTCTTGTGGCTAATTGCACATTTTCCATCCTCAACCTGTTAGCTTTTCTCCTATTTTTAATAATTCCTCAAAGACGGCTAAGTGGTAACAGCTGAGTGTTCTCTGAGCACACTGGATGGAATTCTCAGGACCTGGAAACTGGAACTTCTGTGATTTTTAACTATCTAAACTTTTATGTTCCTTTTTATTACCATTGTTCTACCTTTTCCAGATTGAATATTACGTTCTTCTATGGAGAAGACTGGCAACCTGGAACTTCATAGCTCTGCCCTTCTGTTGAAGTGTTAACCTTATGCCACCTGCCCAACTGTCACCTTTCTTTTGCTCCTTCCTCTGGGTGCAAACCCAGCTAAGAAAATCTCTTGTTGCTTATCTCCAGATTTATTTTGAAACCTCATCCCACCCTAAGCTGTAGCCTCCCTTGTTACCATGGACCACTTTAATATTACACCTTGATCAAGAGTCTTGCCATTTATTTCTTTTGATAATACTCTTAAAAAATTTATTTCAGAATATTCTGTAGAGGTGTGCTTTTTTTTAGATGCCCACACATGTTTTCTATTTGTCGTTAGTATCAGTTATGATAGTTTAGTGAGATTTCATTTTTAAAATAAGTATAAGCTTTCACTTCTGAGCACTGCAATAGCCATAATGGACTGAATTGGGTTAAAAATGGAAAGGCATGAAATAATTAAGTAGCATCAAAAGTCAACTGAACTTATCTGGCAGCATTTTTCAGTCGTTCACACAACTCCCACTAATTAAGCACCCACTGTGCTTCCTCATAGAAATACAGGTTTGGATTTGTTCAAAATTAGGTACAATACATCCTGTATCTTAGTGCTTTAATAAAGTTGAATGAGTGTGTTCTAACTTCCATTTATTTTTTAGCAGTTTTCATTCATTTTTACAAATCTTCACTAGATCTGTTAAACTTGATCATACTTGAATTGATTCGAGTGTGCAGTTAGGATATTTCTGCTACCTATGTAGAGTCGGATTATTGAATGGCTTTCTAAACTTGAATGACCAGGCTGTGTCCAAATCCAGCTTCTACTCACCAAATGCATTAGGTGGCTGATACTCACGTCATGATGTAATCAGGACTACATCTCTGGAAGAAACCTTAAGCCATCTTGTTCAATTCCCTCATTCTGAGGATGAGCAAACTGAAGGTCTGAGAAGTTGAATAATTTGTCCAAGAATGTACAACTATGTGAGCAAATGACTAGAGGGGTTAGTGTTTTCCCCACTGTGTAGCAAGAATGTTCAAGCTTCCCACAGACTGTGATACAAAATGTCCCAATTTTTTCAATGTCTGTATTATAATAATTGAGCACCCATCCTTTTGGAGTTCAGTTCCTTCAGTGGGTTCATCCCCTTGTACATTTTTGGGACTCCCCAGGAGATGCCAACATTCTCCCTCAGTCTGTCATCGCTGACGCACGCCCCTCCCCCTCAGCCAGTGACCCCCTGCAGCCTGCTGCCTCTGCTCCAGCCAGATCACAGTTAGGCAGGAGGTGTGACCTGCCCTCTCAGGATCTCCCTCCTTCCTCAGGCTAACCCTTGCTCCCTGGAAGTGCTCTGTGTTAGGAATGGGTCTAGTCTGTCCCTTTAAACTTCCCACTGTGACAGCCGAGACCATGCTATAATATTTTACAAGATTTTTACTGAAGGCTGAGGATGAGAAAGAAATTACAGTGTAGAGAAATTTAAAACCAGATACTGGGTAAGACCCCCTCCCAGGATGCACGAGTCTAAGCCCCACTATATACATCCCTTATTGAGGGATTCTTTGCCCTGGCCTTTTCTTATGTCCTATTAGGAGTGATTTTTTTTTACCCTATCTCTTTCCTCTGGAGTTCAAGTTCCCAAATTTCTCAAGTCCCTCATCGAGAAAGGGATATTCCCCTCTTTTAAGGTGATGCCCTCCCATCTTGCTTTATATGAAACCATACTTTGGTAATGTCTGCTTTCCTCAGGGAAACCCACAGGATCGGGTCTTCCCCTATGGTCCTGCAACGTAATTGTCTAATGTAAGTCTCAGGTGACTCCTAAGATGGTGACGCAAGTTGCAGTGTATTCTGGACTCCAAGTGTTTGCCATTTTTAAACAGCAGATTTTTAGAGCCTTTATTCTTAAGGGTTTACAAAATCATAAAGTCCTACCTCCATCACTGTTACCTTACTAGATTAAATATTTCTAACTAACAAAACAGAGGGCAACCATTAGTACAGAGAGATGCTGATTTGATAAGAATATTCTTTAGATAAAGTTATAAATAAAGGGATGGAATATTTAAAAAATGTAGACACATTTTACACTGTTACTATTACATGTGTATAGTCTATGATCGATACCAATAATGTTAGATACTTATTATTATGAGTTCCTACTGGGTGCTAGTTTTGTACTAAGCATCTTACATATATATGTATGTTTCATATAACACAATAATCCTTTGGAATGCAGGGATCAATAGCTCTGCTTCAAAGAGGAGGAGATTAAAGTTCAGAGATGCTAAGTGATTTGTGCAAGGTCCACAGCCAGTAAATAGTGGAGCCAGGATTTGAAAATAGGTCTGGTTGGACCACAGCTCAGGCAATTTCTGTATTATCACCATTACACTGACAATCCAATCATCATGACAATCGGGCAACTATCTTCATTAAGATCCATGCTTTCCAGGGTTCTACTGAGCAGGTGAATGTTGTTCATTCAAATTGAGATGTGCTGTAAATATAAAAGACATACTGGCTTTCTAAGACTTAGTACAAGAGAAGGGAATGTAAAAAAACGGAAGAATTTTTTATATTGATTACATGTAAAATGGTAATATTTTAGGCCTATGGATTAATAGCATGTATTATTAAAATTAATTCCAGCCATTTCTTTTCATTGTTTTTTAAAAGATTTTATTTATTTAAAGTGAGAGAGAGTGAAGGAGAGTGAGTTGGGGGAGGGGCAGAGGCAGAGGGAGAGAGAGAATGTCAAGCAGACTCCATGCCCAGTGCGGGGCTCCATCTCATGACTCTGAGATCACCACCTGAGTCAAAATCAAGAGTCAGGTGCTTAACCAACTGAGCCACTGAAATGTGCCCCTCATCATTTTTAATGTGGCACCTAGAAAATTTAAAATTGCACAATTGGTTTACACCATATTTTTATTGAACAACCCTGATCTAGAGGCTTTAGCTTGCTGAAGCTTATGCAGGGATGTAACAGAGTTTTTCTTTTTTCAATTAACAACTTTTAGGGACAGTTCTGGATGAATATAACAATGTACCTAAAATTGCATGGCCTTACTTTAAAAGCAGGAGCTTTTTGTTTTAGGACTTGAATTTTTACACTTACAGGCATGTGCTCATCCTGCTGTTGCAGATGGCTTGTCTTGGTGAAAGAAGCTTCCTGGTAAATGGGAAGCTAAGATGTACACTTTTAAAGACAGTGTCATGGCTGTTGGTTTAGAGTGAACACTGGGTTCTAGCAAGTGCACGGCCAGAATGATTGATCGCTAAAATCTGGAGGATTGGAGAGGGGGAGTGCTCATCTGATTTACTTGCCTATTAGCTGTCTTTCCCTAAACTAAGAGAGGAGATGGCCCTTGAGATATTGGCATATAAACTATTTTCAGCATACTTCCTTGCTAGGCATCTGAGAAATGTTTGGGGCCTGTGACAGGTCACCAGGAGCAGGAAAGTTTCAAGTGTCCTATACATCTCAGAGGGCAGAGGCTGTCAACCCTGACTGCACACAAGAATGAGCCTTTAAAACACATGGTAGCTTCACCTCCACCTCCTCCATCAGCCCTTAGCTCCATGGATCATGGCAATTGTCACCAATGGCTTTCTAACGAGCGCCTGAAAGAAAGCTATTGTTTTTCATGATTTCAAGAAAAGCTGAAGAGACTTTGTTTTGCTGAGATGCCCTTGACCCTGAGAAGAGTGGGGAGCATTGGGATACCATGCAGTTCTGGCTTAAATCAACCTCTCTAGAGTGATCAAAGACACCCAAAAACAGGTTTAGAATATTAGTTGAGAATTGTGGTTAAGAAAGATAACCCCATCCAACACTTCTGTCTTTCCCGGGTCTAGGGAAGGCATGCATGGGTCTGAGTCTTAGGAGCATTTTCTTGACTTCAAATTAAGTTGGCATTTATTTGACCAAGAGTTACAGACACCTGCTCAGCAGCCCAATGCCTAGACCAGCCTGGCCTTTGTCAGCAGTGACTTCCCAAGGAGGAGGATGGTAGCCCACACAGCTTGTCAGATTCCACTGAGTAAAGGTTCAAAGAATATCTCCTTTTTCTTTCTCTCTTTCTTTCCTACTTTCTTTCTTTCTTTTTTTTTTTTTTTTTTGTTCTCACACCCTGACCTGCAAAATCTTGCACAGCTTTTTCTTGTTCTAGTAGCTGCTCAAGCGTGTAATAAGTTGAGTTCCAGTGAATTGGAACCTCCTGTTTTAGGTGATGTTTCAGCAAGTTGCTTTTCAGCTGGAGCTGGGTCAGGAATATTTTTTTCCACAAACATTGACAGAATGGCTGAAGTGTTCAGATTTTCTGTGTCATCACCAAGATGTTTGTAAGTGTTCCTGTTATGATGCAGAAAATCATTTTTGAGGATGTTCTAAGGAGCAAGGGCGGCACAGCTTACGACGGCCATCTTGCACAGTGCAAGCTGCTTTCTGTGAACGTGCTGAGGGGTGAAAGCGGAGGAGGAGGAGATGTGAGAACATGAGGGAGACTATACAACGGGGTTCCCGTTTCCTCCACGCACTAAGGGTTGCCTGTGAATTCTAATGAAGTTCTCTCTGTCTAGCAGGTAAAAGTGCCTACAATAATATCACGAGTTGCTAGCAGAAATGAATTCTGACCCATCTGCGAGAGGTTTTGTTTTCCTCACAGATAAGTTTCTATCCTGACTGCCTTCATCCACTGGGGCAGCTGTAACAAAATACCAGAGACTGGGTGGCTGATAAACCACAGAAATATGTTTACAGTTCTGGAGGCTGGGAAGTCCAGGGTCAAGGCACTGGCAGATTCAGTCTCGTGAGAACCTGCTTCCTGGTCTGTAGATGGGCCATGTTCTCACTGTGTCCTCATGTGGCCCAAAGGGGAGAGGAAGCTCTCTGGAGCCTCTTTTATAAGGGCACTGATCTCATTTGTGAAGGATCCACCCTCATCTCCTCCCAAAGGACCTACCTCCAGGTACCATCACCTTAGAGATTAGGAGTTCAACATATGAATCTGGGGGGAACACAAACATTCAGACCATAGCACTGACTACTGCATCATTTGGTTCTGTTGATACAATTTATCCAAGCTACTACCTATTCAAAAAGAATGCACCAGACTCAAGGGGAGTTATTTATCACTTTGACAAGGGCAGTATGTTACATCTAATCTGCTCATTGATTTTTTTCTAAAAAAAATAATGTTTTGGTGAAGGCATTCAGGGGACCTTTAGTCTCTGGCTACACGATCTAGATAAAAAGGTTTGGAGACGGTTGGAGCAGGAGTCCTGAGGCACAGGCTTGGGTAGAGAGTGTGGGACACAGAGAGTGAAACAGGAGTGGAGACAAAAGGGGTAGAGGGGACAGGAACAATCCAAGTGTGAAAGCCAGAGTGGGTAAGCAGACTGGAGAAAGGCATACATCAAAGACAGGTCATGGAAGAGGATGAGAGGAGAGGAGGAGATAAGGAAAGAGGAAGGAAAAAAAGGTGGAGGAAAAGTAATAAGCAAAAACAATGAAAGGGCAAATAAAGCAAGCATGTGGTCAGGCACTAGGATCTCCAGCTGTTGACTGGATTTTTCCATCCTGCTGAGAAGTCTTCTTATGCGCTCTGCCTCTTGGCTGTAGGGTCTGAACCTGGACCACACCGCCGGGCCCTGGCTGCTTTGAGGCCGGCTGGTATGCACCTGGAGACTTCTTTGTTCATGAATCCGAATGTTCCTACCTTTGGGTTTTTAGAGGAGCCCTCCTTCAGACACAGTTCTTTCATGGCCAGGGCCAGCAGGACGGAAGGGGCCTCAGCAAGCCCGAGCCCCCCATCCGTGGGTAAGTTGTTCACTGGACCCCAGCTGGCTCCCTTGAATCTTGAGCACAGCTGTTGAGATGACAGATTATAGTTCAGTCTGAAGGCTTCGTATCTGTGACCTGGCTAGGTGATGTCCTAGTCTACCCTGAGATAGCTACCCCTTCTGGGACCTCATCTGAAAGAAGTTGGTGTGGCTAGTCTTTTCGCAGTTGCAGAGAATTGTCTTCTCCTCTACATTCATGAAAACATACCCAACTAACCGGCCTCAGCCCCAACACCTGGAATGCCACATGGAGGGTATTGCCCTCGGGGTATCCTTGAGTGTTGGTAGAACACATCGGGCTCTCTAGGCTGTGTGTATGTGTGCGTGCGTGCACGCACACGCATGCAGGAAGGCACACACTTCTCCAACAACAAATTCTTCCTACACAGTCCCCCCTGACTTATCTGCGAGGGGGCAATGGCCTGACCAGTTGACTTTGGTGAATCTATAGCAGCAGTCATTGCCATGCTTCCCATTATTCTTTGCTCCCGAAGAAGTGGTGAAAAGGCTGAATTCTGTGCTAACCTATGATGAGTTCTGATTTCTCTCCATTGCTCTTTTGCTGACCAGCTGCCACAGTCATGCCCCCTATGTCTGGGTTTCTGGGGTTTTCAGCAGGGTGGAAAATGTGCCAACAGCAGTGTTCGCGGACTTCACTCCATTACTGCTCCAGGTCAACCAGCAACGATCAGATTCCATGGGAATGACAAATGATGTCTGTGGTAGGCAGAATTCTAAGAGGACCCTCAATGGCCCATGCCCTTGAGTATGAGCAGGACCTGTGACTTGCTTCTAACTAATAAAAGATGGCAGAAGTGATGGGACACTGCTGTCATAACTAGGTTGCTTTCCATGGCAAAGGTGAAGGGATTCTGCCGATGTAATTAACCTCTCTATTCAGTTGACTTCATGTTAAAAGGGGGATTATCCTGGGTGGGCCTGACCTAATCAGGCAAACCCTTGGAAAGAAGATCTAGAGGTCAGAGATGGAAGAAAGGAGTCTCTCTCCTCCTGGCCTTGAAGAAGTAAGCCACTGTGAGTTCTATAGCTTCAAGATGATGAATTGTTGACAAGCACTTGAGCTTGGAAGGAGCCCCTGACCCTCAGATGAGATGCCAGGCTTGGCTGAAATCTTAATTGCAGCCTTGAGCAGAGAGCCCACAACCCAAGAGTCACACCCAACCTCCTGACCCATAAAAGCTGTAAGAAAATAAATGTGTGGGGGTGCCTGGGTGGCTCAGTCGTTAAGCGTCTGCCTTCGGCTCAGGTCATGATCCCAGGGTCCTGGGATCGAGCCCTGCGTCGGGTTCCCTGCTCAGCAGGAAGCCTGCTTCTCCCTCTCCCACTCCCCCTGCTTGTGTTCCCTCTCTCGCTGTGTCTCTATCAAATAAGTAAATAAAATCTTTAAAAAAAAAAAAAGAAAAGAAATGTGTGTTGTTTTGAGCCAGTAAGTTTGAAGTAATTTGTTACACAGCAATAGAAAATGAATACAGCATTTCCTTAGGAAGAGAGTGAAGGTCTCCTTAGACTAACATGTAAAGTCAGTAACCATCATTTGTGACTAATAATAACTAATATATTGAGCACTTACTCATCAGACTGTGCTCGGGGCTTTGTGTATATTATCTCCAATTCTCACAACCACTCAGCAAGGCAGAGCTTACTTTATAGGTGAAGAAATGGAGACTTAGCAATATGCATCAATTTCCCCAAAATGGAGGAGTCATGGTTCAAACTCAGCTTTCTCTGGCTGAGAAGCCTGAGCTTTCCCTGCACACCACACTACACCACGCAGACACCACAAATACTTATTTTTTTAAGATTATTTATTTACTTGAGAGAGAGAGAGCAGAGAGTTTGGGGGAGGGGCAGAAGGAGAGGGAGAAGCAGACTTCCTACTGAGCAGGGAGCCTGATGCGGGGCTCGATCCCGGGACCCTGGGACCATGACCAGAGCCGAAGGCAGACACTTAATGACTGAGCCACCCAGGCGCCCCACAAATACCTGTTGAATGTCTGTGGTGTGCCGGCCCCTGTTGCAGGTGCTGGCACTCCAGTAAGAGACAACAGAAGCTAGAGCTTCCACTTTAGCTGGGACTGTGGGTAATAAACAGAAATGTGTGATGGAGCTCAGCATCCGCCACCTGCTTTGTGGAGAGCCCCCGTGGAGGTGGGCAGGGGCAGGAGAGCACACTGGAAGTCTCTGCAGCGGGGGGAAGGTGGTGGCTTGCACTCCTGGCGGTGGGTGCAGAACTACTCAGGAAGGCCTGACGTGGAGTCACCGACTGGTGTTGCTGCGGAAGGCTGTCATGAGCAGCTTCGAGAAATCTGTCAAAGCTGTGACTTCTGGCTGAGAGGACAGGGGTCATGGCTGACATCAAAGGGATGCAGCCCCCTCACCCTTAGTCCCACACACAGGGGTCCTGTCCGCCCAGAGATCAAGCGCACAGGCAGGGCTCAGCAGCTCCCGGCCTCCAGGTGTTTGCTTGGTGGGAACTGTTCACAAACTTGAAATCCAGTTTGGATTGAAGCAATTTCCCCAGTAGCAGAAATCAAGGTGCAGGTTTCTATTCCAACAACTGAACAACCGTGTGACACCCTGCTACTTTCGGTAGAGGAATATTCAAAAATGAATATTTAATAAAAACGAAACCGCAGCGATCCCACTCCATGCCAGTGTAACCAGGTTCCAGATTTCGGCCAGGACCAAGAAAGGAAAGAAGGGCACAGGATGAAGCTTCAACAAATGGCTCGCTATCCTTGGTCCCTTCATTTTTAACTAAACGTGGCCAGGCTGTCTTTTTAGCGAAGACCCTGCCGCCCTTTGCCACACCTTTGTAGCCCAGATATTCTGTCGCAGAAATGCCACCTTGCTGTAACACAAAAGGAGAAGGCTTCCTAACTTTGGAGCTGCGTGGAGTGCGGTGATGGACCGCAGGCTTTGTGCAATCCCAGCATTCCCTGGTCCCGCCTGCGTCTCTGCAGGGATGCTTCCTGTGCCCGGGGAAGTTTCTCTCTTCTGTGGTCTCCCTTGGATCTGCGCTGGTTCTAATTGTGACAGAGTGCTTCCTTATGCCGAGCTGTTGTTCTGTGATTGCCACTCATCCCTCCTGCTTCTTTCTTTGCAAGACAACTCTTACAAACTAAAGAGTAGAAAAACAGTACTATTTTTGCTCTCACATCTGAATCCCGTTTTTGTTTACAAACCAGGAAAGCTTTGAAAGCGTGTGGAAGAGGAATGATTAAGGTCGGTGTTAAATGCTTAAGTTCCCCAATTGCCTTAGAAGTCTCCTCAAATTAAATCCAATCTGCGGTGTTAAATGACAGCAAAAGGAGCTTAGATCAGTCAAAGGGAGCTGGGATGGATTTTATTTTTCACTCCCAAGGTGGTTGTCAGCTAATACTCTTCCCGAGGTGAGCTTAGGTCACTGCTGGAAGTTTACGTTCAGGGTTCCCAAGCAAAAATTTTTGTTGAAAGAAACCCTTTCCCTTTTGTGAACTATAAAATAAACAGACATCCCACGGAGATGGACCTCCTCCTTCGCCAGCCTGTCTACAATGCAGGAGCTGCTGGGACCGAATTTGCTCCAATGGTTCCGATAGGTGTTGCCAAGAAAAGTGTAGATTGATTAGAACAGCAATTGATGGAAGTGAAATTTTGCTGGGGAGGGGTCCAGGAAAAGAACCTATCTGTAGAAGGAGAGGAGAGGGATCATATTCATAAGGATTTTTCTCCTCTTAATTTATGGCCATTTCCAAAAAATTACAACTTACTTCAATTAAAAATGGGACAGATTATATTACATATACTTAGGTATGTGTGTGGAAATAGGTGTGTGTGTTAGTCATATACATTATATGATGGAGTTGGTGGGATGGCAGTGTTGTATTTAGGACTAGGTTTTTTTGATTAACCAAATGACAATGTTTTCATAAAACAGACTCAATGGCATTTTGTATATTTAATCTTTTCTTTTAGGAAAATCTGGGTATTAAGTCACCATATACGGTCACACATTTTTTTTTTTTTAAGATTTTATTTGTTTATTTGACAGAGAGAGACAAAGCGAGAAAGGGAACACAAGCAGGGGGAGTGGGAGAGGGAGAAGCATGCTCCCCGCTGAGCAGGGAGCCCGATGCGGGGCTCGATCCCAGGACCCTGGGATCATGACCTAAGCTGAAGACAGACGCTTAACGACTGAGCCACCCAGGCACCCCACGGTCACATATTTTAAATCTCATGTTTTATATGTTCGAACGACCAGTAGGACGTGGCAGAGCGATATCCATTCTTTTAAACCCTCCAAGACTTGAAACAGAGGCATTCTCCCTTCATGAGGAATTGGTGTGTGTGTCAATTGTCCTACTTACCTTGACCTTCATGTTAGGTGAGGCTTTTATTGCCATTTAAACAAAGATGCTGAGGATAAACCATTTATCTTCAAGGAGCTTAAGAAGAACCATAAGGCAAAGTATTTTGCCCTCAATATAAATGTATCTCTCTGACAATTTATTGGCAGATGTATCTAGGTGACAATAGATTTCTAAATTGAATATTCTGCCTGAGGAATGGCCTCTGATGTGCATTAAGACTTGTATTGTAATAACCACACCTCTCAATTTGTGCGGATATACTCTCCTGATTATATTATGCATCAATCTTTAGGACAATTGTCAGACTGTAGCCTGCTAGCTGAGCATTCAGAGCAAATGGATGTTTCTTGGCACAAACCTGACTAGTTAGTCAAGGGAACTCTTTTAAGGCATCTGGGAGGGATATATCTACTGTTTTTTAAAAGTAGTCTTAAAAACACTCTAGTTTTTTTCTCTAAGTGCCACATTCATTTAAAACATTTATTGCTCCTCGTTTTAGTTTCTGGGTCTTGTTGTTCTTGTTGTGTGAAAGAAATGACAGAAATGCATAGATGACGGATAGGTGCAGACACATTGTTTGGGGGCCCCCTTCTGACCCCAGTACTAGGTTCCTCTCTGCCTCCTTCCTTCTTTCCCAGATATTCCTAAGCACCTTACAAGTGTCAGTTGCTGTGCTAGGTGCTGGATGGTATCCAGTGGCAAACAAAGCTAATACAGCCCCTGCCCTCTCTGAGCTTACAAAAGTGTATGATGCCAGTTTGACTTGGCTGGCCTTTCTCTCTCTCTGTCTAAAGCTATCTTCAAGCTTCAGACCTCACAGCCATTAAAATAAACCTGACTTATAACTGGGCTCCACTGGATTATCTCATATGCCTGTATGCTAGTGTGGGAATGGGTTGATGTGTTTCTCTTTCAGAAATCACATTTGTATTTTTGTCAAGACTAGTCCTGCTTTGAAGAATGGTTAGACTGGCAATAGGACATCTGAAGTTTAGTACTGGAAGCCTAAGCCTAGTCCTTCAGGTGCTTGGCTAAAGACCATAAAATGACTGTTAAATCCCAAGAAAACACTTGAGTACCCTTGAAATATGTTCCATTTTTGACTAATTGCTTTATTTTTGATAATTCCATTTTATCTCCATAATTGATTTATTGACCGTACTGCTTTGTTTCACGTTTAAGTGGTTTCCATAGAATTTACAGTCAACTTCTTTAACTTACCACAGTCTATCTTCATATAATCCTACAGCACTTCATGTAGACTATGAGAACCTAACAACATATTTCGATTTTCCCCTCACACCTTTTGTGATATTGTTGTCATACATGTTATCTCTATGTATGTTACATACCCCATTAGATGTTTTTGTTTCCCACAAACTTATAATTTCATGTGCTCTTCATTCCTTGTATAGATCCAAATCTCGGTCTAGTTTAATATGCTTTTGCCTGAAGAACTAAACAATTTTCTTGTGGCACAGCCGTGCTTATGATGAATTCTCTCACCTTCTGTTTTTCTGAGAAATTCTTTATTTCACCTTTATTTTTGAAAGACGCTTTCACTGGCTATAGACCTCTTTGTAGAAGTCTAGAGTGATAGTGTTTCCTTGATGTCTTTCCATCATCTTCTGGCTTGCACAGTTTCTGACAAGAAGTCTGCTTTCATTCTTTGTCTCTTCTGTATATGATGTGCTGGTTTTGTTTTGTTTTTTTTCTCTGCTTGATTTGTAAGATTTTTTCCCTCTTCATTGCTGGTTTTCAGTCATTTGTGATGTGATTTAACTATGGTGTGGTATTCTGCCTGGGGCTCATCATACTTATTGCATCTGGAAGTCTTTAACTGTTCATCACATTGGAAAAATTTGGCCATTATTCCTTCTCTTCTTTTCAAACATCTTCATCCATTTGCCCTTTCCTTTTGGAATACCAATTACATGCAGTTTAGACCATTTGATATTGTCCTACAGGCCACTGAGACCAGGTGTTATTTAGCCATTTTTTCTTTTTTTCTTTCCATGTACTTCATTTTAGATAGCTTCTATTATTGTCTTCAAGTTTACTAATCTTTCTTCTCCAGTATTTAACCTTGCTGTCAATTTCTTCCAGTGTATTTGTTTCATTTTATACACAATATTTTTCATTTTTGGAAGTTCCAGTTGGGTATTTTTATAGTTTTCATTTCTTTCCTTTTTATGTTCATGTTTTTTTTTAAATCTCCTTGAGCATGTGGAGCATTTTTAGAACAACTGTTTTAATTCCATTTAAATAACTGCTAATATCTGTCATTTCTGGGTCTGTTTCCTTTGAGTGATTTTTCTTGTGGTTATGGGTCCATTTTTCTTTCTTCCTGTGTATCTAGTCATTTTTATTCAATGCTGGATATTGCATATTTTATGTTGCTGTGCATCATATCTCATTATATTCCTTTAAAGAGTGATTGGCTTTGTTTGGACACACATATAAGCTAGCTTGGATAAGTGGGTATTTTCAAGACTTGTTTTTAAACTTGATTAGGTAAGTCCACAAGTAATCATTATTACAGGGTTAATTTATCCCACTTCTAAGTTGCGGACTTTCTGAGGGAAGTCAGTGAATTCTCAACCCTGTGTGAATTCTGGGTTTTATTCATCTTCTAGCTACCCAATAATTGCTCTCTCCTTTGAAGTTATTCTTTGCTGATCTCATGGGGTAGTGACCTATGCATGAGCAGATCAATCAAAGCTTTAGGGGGACTCCTATACAGATTTCTGGAACTTCCTATACAGATTTCTGGAACTGTACTTTCCTTTACCCTGAGTTCTAGCTGCTTTGGTTTTCCTGAACTCTGGTCAGTGTTCCTTCAACTCAGTAAGAACTTTAGGGTTTGTTTGAGTTTTCATACCCTGGCCTGAAAACTGCCTCCAGGTTCTGAGCTGGGAAAACTGTAAGGCTTACCTAGTTTTTTCTTTCTTGTATCTTTTTTCTCATGGGTCACAGTTTTTCATTGTCTCTGTTCAACAAAACATATATTTTGTTTTAATTTCTGTTGTTTATGGTAAGAGGACAATTTCTATAGCAATTACTACTTTGGGTGGGGGAGGAAAAATATATATTGCATTTTAAAACCTGTGGCAGATTGTGATTAGTTGTGGCAAAAAATAACCATTTTACTTTTTGCCACATATAACAGTACATTATAATACAAGTTTTAGTAAAGACCCTAAGAAGATAGATATCAATATGCATCAGAAGACAGATTTCTCTGTAGAATATGATAAAAATGAAATAGCTAAAACCCAGTTATATGACTCTTAAGATCTTCATCCATGCAGTGGGTATATAGGAATATATAGTAGAAATTGGAAGAGGTTCTCTTGAGGGACTTCTCCAAGGGAAGCTCATGCTGTACTGTGATCCTAGCTTCACCAGTGAGAAAGGTAGAGGATAGCTCCCCCTCACTCAGCCTTGTGAGCAGCTTTAATGTGACCCATTTTAGAGATTGATATGTATTTTCTGAGCTTGGGGAGACATATGAACCATCTGAGAAATTTAAAGCATGAGGAAAGGGCTTGGTAGCTGCTGATGGACAGGCCCAAGGAGAGATGGTTATATTGCAAGACCTGTTTTCTCAGAATTTTCCAGGGTAAAGAATGCACAAATGCTTCCTGTGGGCCAGATGTGGGATACTCATGAGAAAATGGAAATGAGGGAGAATTTAACAGAAGACTGAAGTTTTGACTATATCAGGGGACTGAGCATTCTAATTACAAATTGAGACATTGTGACATAAGTGATGAGAAAAGTCTGCCTGCCTGAGTTTTGTTTTTGTTTGTTTGTTTGTTGTTGTTTTATGTTTAGAAGAAGAACTAGCACCAGTGAACAAGTTTAAGAGATCAGTGGAAAGCAAAACAAAGTTTCTATAACCAGTGGGGTGTCCTTATTCTATATACCCAACAACAGAACCCCAAGTTTATAAAGACCGTCAATGTGCCCAGTCCTAAGGGATGATTCAACTCCATTTCACAGACAGCCTCTTTTCCAGACTACACTGAAGATTGAGAGAGGCTAGGGAACACAGCTCCATTCCAAATAATGAGTAGTACAAGAAAGTCTGCTTGGAAGTTACTGGAAAATTATTGCTTCTTGATAAAAGGGGAGGATGAGAGAGGGAATATCACTGGCAACACCTCCTGCCTTTCCTTCCTGATTTGAATGTGAATTGTGTTCAGAGCAGTGGCAGCCATTTTGTGACTCTGGGATAATAAGTCTAAGGACAAAAGGTTTGCATGTTGAACCTGGCAGGAGGGGTGACTACAAAGTTGAGTTCTGGTAAGCTCAACCCTCCTCATGCAGAAGAGGGTTCAGTGAACTTCCAAGGTCTCATGCTCAGTGGCGGCAGCAGTGGAGCTTAATTTCCTATTAGACTAGTTCAAGGCTTTGTTTGGGATATGTTTCCCGAAAAGTAGCCTCAAGCTTTATTTTCCACTCCCTCTGCCATTCTGCAAGTTATTCAATATCCTTATCGTAATATAACCTTCTCAGTAATCAACAAGGGTCAACTTCTTTCACTTGCAGTTAAAAACCTTGACTCGATACAGAGTGCTTAGAATTTCTCATATTTTGGCCATTTGAGTCAGAAGCCAAGTATTTTACCTGTGTTACAAAGAGTGATGACTCAGGACCAGAAATCTGGCTAACCTTCCCGGTGTGTAGGGAGCTTAGGTGTTAAACTAAATCAGCAGCAGTAATGTCAGGAAAACCATCTCTTTGAAATGTCTCAAGAGAGAAGAAATGATAAATGGCTCTTCTGTTTATTGTTTGGCTAATTTTGAGTGTGCATGGCCATCGGCAGCTGTTGCAGTGGTCTCAAGTTCTAAACGACGTGTCCAGTGCAACCCAGACTATTTCCCCTTTTCGGGGTAGTACATTTTACCATGGAACATAATCTTTTTTATTCTTTTTAATTGAAGTGTCGTTGACATACAATATTATATTAGTTTCACATGTATAGTGATTCAACCTTTATATACATTATGAAGTGATCACCACAACACATCTAGCTACCATCTGTCACCATACAAAGTTGTTACAATATTATTACCTATACTCCCTATGCTGTACATTGCATCCCCATGTCTTATTTATTTTATAACTGGAAGTTTGTGACTTTTAATGCCCTTCCGCTATTTTGCCCCCCCCCCCCCGCTCCTCCCCACCTTTCCTCCACCTCTGGCAACCACCAGATTGTTCTCTGTATTTATGAGTCTGTTTCTATTTTGTTTGTTTGTTCATTTGTTTCCTTTTTTAGATTCCACATATAAGTACAATTACACAGTATTTGTCTTTCTCTGTCTGGTTTGTTTCATTTAGTATAATACCCTCTAGGTCCGCCCATGTTGCTGCAAATAGCAGGAGTTCATTTTTTTTTTAGAGCTGAGTAATATTCCATAATATATATCTATGTGTATATATATATGTATATATATAACTGTTATACTATATGTATATATGTTTTACTATATATATTATACTATTTTCCATAGTGGCTGCACCATTTTGCATTCCCACCAACAGTACACATAGGTTCACCGTGACAAGGTTCTCCACATCCTATCCGACAGTTATTTCTTGTCTTTTTGATAATAACAATTCCGACAGGTGTGAGATGATATCTCATTGTAGTTTTGATTTGTGTTTTCCTGATGATGAGTGATGTTGAACATCTTTTCATGTGTCTGTTGGCTATCTGTATGTCTTCTTTGGAGAAATGTCTATTCAGGTCCTCTGTCCATGTTTTAATTGGATTTTTTCTTTGTTTTTTTGTTTTTTTTTTTATAATGAGTTGTTTGAGTTCTTTATATATTTTGATTAACGCCTCACCAGTTATATCATTTGCAAATATCTTCTCTCATTGAATAGGTTGCCTTTTTGTCTTGTTGATGGTTTCCTTCGTTGTGCAAACCTTTTTTGTTTTGTGTAGTCCCATTTGTTTATTTTTTTGTCTTGCTGCCCTTGCCTGCGGACAGATTAAAAAAATACTGCTCAGAACAATGATGGAAGGTCATCTTTTAAGTTTATAGGGTAATGTGATTAACATGGCCCTTGTCGTATTTGCCCGTGCTGCAACTCTGCCTTTGCCATACTTGTGAATCGTAGTTTTGCTTGTGAATTTATTTGTAAATCTTCCTTCTTACAAGCTAGTGAAAATTGCTGAACTGTCCTAACATTTGTTGAGTGTGGAGCCCAGAGATGCTCTCTTGGCAGTTGGCCAGTAGTCAGATCATCACCATCCTGGACAGCTGATAAGTGGCAGGGCTCAGATAGCCATCTAGCAAGTGATGGGGACAGGAAGGCCAGCACCAATGGAGGCAGTGGGGAGACTCAGAGTCGAACCAAGCCCCCCGTATCGGAGACGCTCTTCTGCTCAGGGCCCTCAGGGGCCACCCGTGACAGGTGCTTTCCAAAACTCTGGGCATGTTGGTGCGGTCCATTTGGCTGTGAGGTGGTAGGTTTAAAAATAGAGTGTGATATTATGGATGGAGGTCCTTGGTGCTGTGGGGCTCACAAAGCCACCCAGCTGGGATGATATCAGTACCACGTCCTGGGCTTCACCAGCGATTGCCTGTGCGTTTTATTGTTTATTGTTGTCGCTCAAGTGGTTTGCTTTCTTTTCCTTCACACATTACTGAATTGTCTGAGCATGGCATTTGGAATAAGCCCTCAATATACTTCCTGTTAGTGAGGGAGGTTTTTTTTTTTTAATGCTATTGAAATTATAGGCCAGAACAATAGGGCAACGTTCATACACTGAGGCCCCATTAAATTATTATTTTTTAATAGTGGAAGTGTTTCTGCAATTGACTGTTACAATGTATACATGCTGAGTATTCACTGTATTATTACTTTTGGCAGCGGGAGGGGCTGAGAAAATGGAATAAAGCGGTTCCAAAACCTCAGCAGCACATGATGGGAGCACTAAACACATATTTAAAACAAAAAAAGTCTAGAAAATATAGTGGTGAGGGCTTATCTGAGAAAGTTCCCTTTGGAAGTAACATGGTGACTAAATTATTATCATTGACACAAAAGTGGTGTAAGAGAAAAACTCACATTCTTGGCGCTTGCACATGCTGGCTGATTTCTATTCAGAGGTCAGCCTCTTTCCTTCTTTGTCCATATTTCAGAGTTTGCTTGCTCTAGTTAATGACTTCAAAATAGTAAAGTCTTCTGCAATAGGTACCCTTGGGTCAGTGGCACCTGTTTAAGACAGGAAGAAACTGACAAAGATCAAAGCCCTGACCCAGCCTCGTAAGACCGTGGGCTGTATGTCCTGGCATCTCTGGCTGTCCCTGATTGGGATCGTCTCCCATTGCTCCCCAGTGGGAGTGCTCAGTCAGATAAATCACAGGCTGCCCCTCCAGGCACCAGAGGGGGGACAGGGAGGCCAGATGGAAGGAAGCAGGCACGGCCCTCTGTCACCACTGGCCGGCTGCCATCACCCGGACACTCTGCACTCCTTGCTGAGGGAATGTCACTGTCCTGCCTGCATGATGGGCTGGCCATCCTCGGAGCCCTCCCAAGCAAGATGCAACACTGCGCCATGTTGTCATGGTTACTTAGCCATTTCCCCAGAGTTGTGACATCAGTGTCTCTAAGGGGCATGAGCTCTACCTCATGCATATGCATGTGCTAGGCAGGGGCCTTGCCACATCTGAGCTTCTTGCAGTATTTTTCGTAGAAGGAGAGAAAGGTGACACAGAGAATATGGAAGTGAAAAAGACAGGGGGGCATATTATTAAATGAACGAACGGGGTGCCCGCCGGCCGGACTGGGGAACACACAAAGGGTTAATGCTGTGTTGGGATCCCTGGCTTTAAATTAACCATCTGCTCGGTCACACCAGGCTCCCACTTGCATTTTCAGAGCTTTATACTTTTTAGATGACTTTCACCAGACAACATCATATTTTACTCTCCCAACTACCTATGATGCAGATGTGGCCGGGAGACCATCAATGTGCATCAGACGAGGAACCCCAAACCAGAGCTGGGCACGTTGGGAAGTTCACCCACTCTGTGTTGGGGCGCACACCAGAGGACGATCCTCTAAACTCCTGGCTCAGGTTTCGTTTCTGTTTCTGCCGTCTCCAACCCCTTCCACCTGATAACTTCCAGAAGTCAGAGACGTTTCGGGGACAGTGGTAAAGGACGATCTCCACTAGGCTGTGAGTTCTTCCCGGCCAAGCATGGCATCTGAGTCCTTTCTGTACCTTACAGCACCTCCCACGTGGCAGGCCCTTAATGAGTACCGAACTGAGGAACGGTTCATGTCCGAGGGACCCCCGCGTTTCATAAAAAGCCAGACAATCTCCTGCTCTGCATTGCAAAGGTACCAATGCCAAGTAAGAAGTTAACATTTTCCAAAATAAAAGAGGGATGTTTCAAGAAGAGGCCATCTGGGGGGCCCCCTCCAGTGAATGCAATGCAAATTGAAGTGGGCGGCCCCCCACCGCCTGGACTGATAACCCGGGTCACAGAGTTTCCGTGGCTGTGGCAGTTGCCCAAACTCCATGCCCCCCCACCGCCCCCCGTGAACAGAGCAGGAGCCCTGTGCTCAGGTGCAGGCAGCGACAGAGGGAGCAGAAAACCCAGTAGGTACAAGATTACTTAGTGCCGTGTAATTGTCACATCAAGGAAATCCTGCACTTTGTCCCAAGTTATTTAACAGTTGAAGTGACTAAGCGGGAACCATGAGAAGTGAACTAAACCAGGGATGTTTCCTAAGTTAATGGCACGCAGAGTATAGTTCCTTGGAGAATTCACTCCACTGATGTGAGGGCAGCTGTGGCATCCAGGCCACCAAGGAGCCCCGTGCCGTGAGGTTGGGGATGCTGCATCTGGGCAATTCCCTGCTCAGAGGATGGATTTGTAACAGACAGGTGGTGTTTGTTGCCGTTGGGCGTCTGAATTAGCGCAAGCGCTAGCAGGTGTCTGGAGCAAAGATTCTGGGGTTGAGAGGTGTGTCTCTTCTCCCACGACGTTCTCCTTGAGAGGGTCCATGCTAGGGGAGGAAGGGTTCGGGCTTCCTGTCTTTCCTACGAGGATGGCAGATGAGCTATCTTTTTTTTGTGGCCTTTATTTCTAAACCCCAAATGAAGCTGGAACAAGGCCAGGTCTGCCGAACATTGCTGCATAACAAACTACCTCAACATTTAGTAACTTAAAACAACCACCAATTTATCATACCTTGTGATTTTGTGACCAAGAATTCAGGCAGGGCTTGACTGCGTAATTCTCTGGCTCAAGTGGCACTGATTGAGGCCACTTGGTGACCTTCGGCAGGTGGGGACAGCAGCTTCACTCCAGGGACTGGGAACTTCCAGCAACGGCTGGAAGGCTGGGCTCAGTGGAAGGTGTTGACCTGAGCCTCCACGTGTCACCTCCCAGCTTGGCCGTGTGAGGGTTGCTGGATATTTCTCATGGTGGCTCAGAGCTCCTGGAATGAGTGTTTCAAAAGACCAGGGAGGATGCTGTAAGTCTTATAATCTGGGCTTGGAAATCCAAGAACATCACTTCTGCTACATTTTACTTGTTCAAGAAATTTGCTAAGCCCAGCCCAGTTCAAGAGTGGGGACTACACTCCATCTCTGAATTGCAGGGTTAGCAAAAATGTGCAGGTGTCTCTAATCCAGCACCTGTGTTCACTTGCTTGGTACTTGAGAGAATCCATATTTGTGGTTGGCATCAAGAGAGTTCACGAAAGAGGCAACTTTTTGGAGGTTCTCTTCTGGCTATGCTAGTTCTATGTCTCTCTTGCTTCCTTCACTTTTGTCCTTCTCCTTCCCCCACATCCTGTGTCTGCTTGCCGAGAGCCTTTGCCCACTTCTCCAGCTGCCAGACTGGAGAGCGATCCTGTTAAGGAGCTAGCAGTTGCTCTATTAGGTATGACCCTTCCCAGAAGTGCTCTTTAAACCCAAAGGAATGAATCTCTAATGCTAGAATTTTATGTACTGTTTGATAAAATCTTTCCAGGCAAGAAAGCACTTTGTGTTCTCCTCAAATTCCACTGGGTAGGTGCCCTCTTACTGTCCTGTCTTTACCATGGTGTTTTTAATTGGAGAGAGGGAGATAGTAAAGGACTGGTCAGTGTGTGTCTGAGTAAGGAACCAGGCAAGGGGCCAGATCCCTCCCCTCCCCACCCGCTCTGGGCTCTGCCCTCTCTGGTTCCCCTTAGGCCCTCTGTATAGGTAGCTCTGCTCAGGGGGTCCTGCATTTTCTGTCCTGACTTGCACTTAGGACATTTCTCCAATTCATTCTGTCACTGCATACCACATTACCACAACTAGAGCAGTTTAAGACAACCTCCCCGCTGTGGTATGGGTCGGAAGGCCAAGTGGGCTTGACTGGATCCTCAGCTCAAGGCCTCCGGAGACTGAAATCAAAGTGCTGTCTGGCCTGGGCTCCTGTCTGGAGGCTCTGGGGAAGAATGTGCTTCCAAGCTCATTCAGGTTGTTGGTAGGATTCAATTCCTTGCAACTGTGGGACTAAGGGCCCCTTTTCCTTGACATGTGGCCCCTCCATCTTCAAAGCCAGCAATGGCAAGTTGTGTCCTTGTCTTGCTTCAGATTTCTCTGACTTCCTCTTCTGTCTTTGTTTTGAAGGGCTCCTTTGATGACATTGGGCCCACCTAGGTAATCCAGAATAACCTACCTATTTTAGGGTCTAATCTTAGTTCCACCTACAAAGTCCCTTTGCCTAAGCGTTATTATCACATTCACCAGTTTTAGGATTAGGCTGTGGATGCCTTTGAAGGGCTATTATGCTCACCACATCTTTCATTTGAGTGTATATTGCTGAAATAGTGGAATATTGACTTGCTTGAAATCGTGCTTTCTCACAAAGGACAAAATATACAGTAATTTTTTCATATATGTTCACCAGTCAGAAGTTGAAGGTTAAGAAAGGCTAGAACCTTTTCAAATGATTGCATTGCAATTCTGAGCTAGATTTGGAGAGGAGCCAGATGATTTTTCTTTCTCTGGAAGAGTCAGAGATGAGCATTTTTGAGAAGGATGGAAAACCGTTCACAACATAAATGACGATTAACAGAAACTGTGACACCATCACTTGGTAAACCCCCACCCAGATCACATGTCATCTCCTTCTGGGAAAATGCCCCAGACTTCTCTAGATAGATTTAAGAGCTTTTGTCATGGTGCCTTGTGCGTAAGTCTTACGGCAGATCGTCCATGGCTCTGACAACCTGTGTTTGTAGATGATTCCTTCACAAACTGTTGTTTCCATCTCTGTCTTCCTGGCTCCTAGCACAGTGCCTGGTGCATGCTCATCAGTGTCTGGATAAAGCTGTATGACAGCACAAGCTTAGGACAGACCTCTCACCCCTGTCTATCACTTGGAGGGGAGACCGGTGTTGTGGAGAACCAGCAACTGGCAACTGGCTGCATAGATGCTTGGATTATAAAGAGATATGTGGAGAAGGGATGGAACCAATCTCACTGTACCGAGCTGTGCCAAAGCCACGTTCATTCATTCAACAAGAGCAATGCCGCCCTTTCCTATGGGGCAGTCCTTGAGTCAGACAGCAGTGATAGACGTGTGAGTAAGTCCAGTCCCTGCCCTGAGCAAAGGGAAGTCCAGCGTGCAATGGATGTGTCTCAGTCTAGGAAACAGTGAATAAAAGATTCATACTCAATTGTTTCTCTCTCTTTTTTTTTAACTTTTTATTGAATAAAACACATGTACAGAAAATTGCACAAATTGTAAGTGTAGAGCTCGATGCGTTTTCACAAACCGAGCAGCCCATCTAAGCAACGATGAGATCGGGCATCAGAACATTACCCACACAGTGGTGTGTCTGTTTTTCCCATTCCTGCAGTGATTATTTTACACTGCCCAGATGGGGCTGGACCTCAGTGCAACAGATGGTCTAGAGCCCTCCCTGTAAGCGAGCAAACGCGATGGTGCGCCTTCCTGCCTTGGACGCTATCTTGGTGTCATCCTCTGCATGCGCATTTCAGCAGTACGTTCTGTTGGTAAGAGAACTTGCAGCTTTCCTCACTTGGGAGTCATGGCTCTCCCAAAACATGGCAGAGAAGAAGCTAACCAAGATTTACTTCACACACTTTACATGCAGAAATGCATTAGCATTAGGCACAGCTCTTTAGGAACAATTTACTTAAAGAGCACAACATATATCAAATAACTTCATATCACGGAGCAGTATATCAAAGATACCAAATGAAAGATACATCAGTGTTTTGGGGGATTTTAGGGGCTTCCATCGAGGTGTTTCAGGGGTTGTTTGAGGGGCTTGTGTGTAGTGGTTAGGGAGTGGGAGGGAGGCAGGATTCAGGTCCTCCAGATATAAACAGAGTAGCTCTCCTTT
Source organism: Mirounga leonina (assembly GCF_011800145.1). NCBI lineage: Eukaryota > Metazoa > Chordata > Mammalia > Carnivora > Phocidae > Mirounga > Mirounga leonina. The sequence continues at coordinate 44,912,015 of NW_023270854.1, forward strand.
TATCTATTTAGCATTTTGGGATTCCAAGTAAGATATTATTTGGAAAGCAGGGTTTGTTGGTGAGAAAGCCCCTAACAGCACTGCTGAGATAGTGGGAGCCCTGGATGCTCAGGGGAGGGCGTACTCGCAGTGCTCAGGCTGGGGCAGGTCGGGAAGAGCGAAGCAGAGGTGAGTGTGTCTGGGAAGGAGGCCCGGGGTGAGGTGCATCCTAAAAGCAGTGTGTTGTTGGAGAGGGACTTGGTGAGACCTTTAAGGGCCACCCAATATATGCAGACTTCAGAGCTCCCTAAAGCCCATCAGGGCCAGGCCAGGAACAATCACAAGTGAGACGTGGGGCGGGGGGGCGGTGAGGGCTGTAGCAGTTCAGGGCGCTTGTCTCGAGTAGAGAGACAGTTGCCATGTCACTTTGCTGACTGGGGTTCTGTGGGAGTTTTGGCTCAGTGGGGCTACATCTGCAGATTTTTCAAAAGAGCCTGGAAATTGAGATTGTTATGGGCAGATACCTTGATTTTTAAAACATTGGTTCATTTTTGTTAAGAACAGTGCCCGGGCAAGTGCGGCCCTTGGGCGGCTACCTTGTGACTGAATGAGTCGGGCCTGAAGGCCCTCGGTGGCTCTGGAGAGGCTTGACGTGGGGGAGACACTCAGCCAGGCGACACTGCTGACCAGAAACTGAGGCGGCACCCTGGTTTGGTAAGCATTTTTCTTGTCGACTTTGAGGTGTACGCACATTCTGATTGGAGCGACGTTGCATGAACAACCGTGGAAAAGCACACAATGACTACCTTTCTGAACAAATGATTTGAATCTGCTAAGGAAAAAACAAGCCCCTTCCCTTTCCTGAGTATTCTGTTTTGGCATTTGTAACTAGAGCTGAGGATAAGTGGTCTTTTCCTCTGTGACCCGGCGTTTTGTTCTTTGCTGGTTCTCCACATCTCCATAACTTCCCAAAGTATTGTTGTTTGATTTTTTTCCCCCCCACAAATATTGACTACAGCTGGTGATTTAGGAAAACATGACTGAGAATTTCTGTTTGCCACATACCACATTACCTGTCTGGCCAAGAAATGACCACGTCATCAGCAGGTCTGCAGTTTAAAAGCCTAGATAGTCCTTTTGCAAAGTGCTAAGTGGCCACCTTTGCTCCTTCCAGCGTGTTATTTGATACAATCCAACTGAAATTCGAATGGCTTCTGGAACTGTGTTGGAGATCCAAGTGCGAATTACTCATTTCTAGAAACTGCTTTTCTTTCTTTCTTTTATTTTTATTTATTTTTAATTTTTTATTGTTATGTTAATCACCATACATTACATCATTAGTTTTTGATGTTTTATTTTTTTTTAAATCTGCTTTTCTGATCACGCCTCCCTTAAAGCTTGTAATCACATAGACACCACTGTGGTCTGATGACATTTGTGTTTTCATCTGAGGCTGACTTAAATTTCCTCAAACATGATCCCCCTCCATCATACTTGCAAATGCACTCCAATGTGGTTCTGGATTAAAAACAAAACAACAACCCCCAGTCTTCCCAAAACACATACACAAAAACACCATCACCACAGAGAACCATCCCTCCACCCACCCCACCAGGACCTAACACACTTTTAAAATATAAGTGTATAATTTGCAGTTGAGGTGCTTTCAGACACGGCAACATAACTAATTTATGGCCCCTTCCTTTGATTACCTGTGGTCATTACCTCTGATCGGAAAGTAGCCCTCCATTAGAGGCATAGTTTTCATCTGTGCCGGTCCAATCCTGCTCCCCACCTGTTCCCTGACAGCTGCAGGACTTGGTTGCCTCACCTCGGACTAACGCGTGTGGTCATATGTAACCACCAGCAGATCATTCCTTTCCAATATGGCCATCCTGCTTCTGCAAACCCCCATCGACGCGGACCTACTCATGTGCTCACCTGAGAAACCTCAGAACTGTGGGATGTATCATCAGGTAATAGCTCTTGATAAGAGGAGCACTTGAAGGTTTGGAGAGTAAAATACGTGAATTCATACTCAGTTTTAATAAACTGAGGTAATTAGTCAGTTGAAACGCAATAGAAAGTGACAGCCTGTGACATATAAAAGATGGCCAGCTGACAAAGACAGAGCTGTTCTTCATTGCACTAATATCCGTTTCTTCATCAACATTGAATTCTTCAATCTTTTGGCATTTCAATTACATTGTAAAATGAATTTATAAAATTTGCACATCTATGCTTTTCTCTTTTCTTGTGCACCTGAAAAACTTGAAAAGAAACTTTTCATGCATGTCTCCTGTTTCCCTAACCTGCACACATGCTAGGGTTTAACTAGATTTCCAAGAGTTGTGTGTGTTTTGAATATCAATTGCACATTGCAGATTCTAAGAAAATGTGTATATTTGAAATGGATGGACAGAACACACGGGGGAGGATTATAATATTTAAGCTCCCTGAGGGCAGAGATCTTATCTGTCTTGCTCATGGATTCATCCCTACCTGAAATAATGCCTGAAATATTGTAAGGCTCAATACAATTTGTTGAATAAATGAATTTATTGGGTGAAAGACCATTTAGGGGACTGTAGTGGATTAAATGGTTGGAACACCAATAGATGTGTCCACCTCCCAATCCCTGGGTTCTGTGAACATGATCTTATTTGGGAAAAAGCAACTTTGCAGGTGTTAATTACCTTGACCTTGAGATGAGATCATCCTAGATTATCTTGAGTGGACCCCAAATCTACTGACAAGTGTCTTTAGAAGGAACGTGCAGGGGAGATTTGACCGAAGAAGAAGAGAGAAAGTGACCACAGAGGTAGAGATCGGAGTGATGCTGACACAAGCCAAGGAATGCTTACAGCCACCCCGAAGCTGGGAGTGGCGAGGAATGAGTTCTCCTCTGGAGGCTCTGGAAGGAACATGGCCCCCACCCATAGCACTGATTTCAGACTGCTGGTCTCCAGCACTGTGAGAGAATAAATTCCTGTTGTTGGAAGCCACCAAACTTGTGGGGCTTTGTTATGGTGGCCACAGGAAACTTAACAGAGGCATCAAAGGCTGAGACGTGGATGCTTTAGAATGTGTCCTGAGCAGACCTGACCGTCTTATGGTAGATAAGGTGCGACTCCACCAGCAGGCACCACTTTTCCGTTTCTGCATTCCTTCTCCGTGTCCGCAAAGGGCGATGCTTGTATGACTGAGGTGTCTTGAAGAGGAAGCTTCTGTGAACTCTTGAGAGACACGCTTGACCCTGTCCGTGGTGGTGGGGACCCGCTGTATGTAGAGCCATCCCCGGTCCTTTGTGAACGTCACACAGCTTGAGTTTTGAAACGCTGAGAAATGGAGGATCAGAGAATCTGCACTTTGTAAGTTGGGAAGAATCTCCAAGATTGCTCTCGTACGCAGATAAAGAGAATGAAGAGCAGGGAAACACGCACATGTTCATTGCAGATTCGGGAAAGGAAGGTGGGGTGGCGGCTAGGGGATGCTCCAGGCTCATCACACACACAGGGCTGCTTCAGCCAGCAGAAGTGGGACAGATGCACTTCTGATGAAGAGTCTCATCATAGTTCGCTTTTACCTCCACATATTTTGTGTTGCCTTTCGAGCCAGTCCTCCGAGCTGGTTAATAATGACTGCATTTGGGCAACAAGAGGAAGGCAAACTAACAAATGCGCGTTTACTTTTTCACCTTATGTAGCCAAGTGGTGAGTGAGCTGGCTTATAACCAGTTTTGCCGAAATTATGGCATGCTTTGGGGTCCGGTGGGATTCAGCTTTGATCTTGAGAGTGGCTGTGAGGGGTTTGTTTTTCACAGGGGCTTTAGCCTACAGTTAAGTGCAAACACCTGCTGAAGTACTGGTAATTAGTAGGTAATTAGTAGTTAATGTTCTTAGAATTTAAAAAGAAAGCTTACATAAGTAATTACTTACTATTTCTTATAATGTGCTGCTTTTCCTGAGATTTCATATCCCCAGAACATTTGCCAAGTTCCTAGGTTCCTCAACATACTAAATTGTTTATTAATTACACACGTATATTGCTTTCAGAAAAAAAAGGAAATGCATTAAATGTTGGAAATAGGAATGAGTTATCCTTTAAATTACAGCAGAGAACACATTTAAAATTACAAAATATGGGACTGGTAGCAGCTCTGGAAGGTGGCCTTGACTTAAAAAAAATCGGATGTGACTGGGAAGGAAGAGATGGATAGAAAAAGAATGTTCGAGACCATTTAATAAAACACTAAGTATTAAATACATTTCACAGAAGGGTCCTTTTCATGTCAGCTGACAGACATCTATGCCTTGGCTTGTCAGAAAGACCGCCAGGGCTCCCATTCTTAAGGGTGAGCGCTGCCAAGCAAAGCTAAGTGGTTCTAACAATCTCAGGCTCTGGAGGTGACCGAAATGGAGGGACACTGGAACACATTAATTAGTGTGCCGTAACTTATTTTCAGAGGATTTTTGCTTTAGAATTTTTAAAGCAAATTTCCAACCCCCAACCCTGGAGACTCTCCAATGCCAACTGGAAATGGGCATTCATTCATTTACTTTGTTTAGAGGCTAGCACTTTGAGAGTTATATCTAAAATCTCTTCCTCGCCTTGAATCACCCCAGAACCTTCTGCAAAGCAATCTTACAACTTCAGTTTTTCTCATCTTTAAAGTGGGACTGGCGGGTATGTCCCTCCTCCCGTTGCATCCATGCCTACCGCTACACACAAATGTACCTCGTAGGAATACCAATATGTGTCACCTTCTGATACCATGGTGGGGGAGGAAAATCATATAGCTATTCGCCACAACCATATCTAATAATGTTATTCTTAAATAATATTAATACCTTAAATAAATATTCTTAAATAATACACATTTAAGAATAATATCTACTGATACATATATACACTTCAGTTATTGTTTATTGCAGAGTGTGGCTTCATTACTTTTCACCTAATCACTGGTTGTCTTCGACAGAATTCCAAGTTAAGGAATCTTCTGAGAAATGATTAAAGCAGGATATTTGAATAGAATAGAAGCAGCTGAAAATTGAAGTCAAGATTCTGGGACCCAGAGAGGTCAGAATAGAAGGCCCCTCGCCTCATGATGCTCAAACAGGCTCTTTCCTGTTAAGGGGCTGCTTGTGGTAATTGTTCAAAGGAGCAGAGGGAAAGAAGGAAAAAGCTAGGAGGAACTACTCCGAGAAAAACAGACCCTGAGCTGGCAGACATTTTAAAAACAGTTTGTTCTTCTCTGAACATTATAAAAGAAAACCTCCCTCTTTAAAACATTATCAGAGGAGAAACATTTTAACTTCCCTGTTTTTTGAAGATATTGCTTTTAAAAATAGGTGACTGATAAATTTAATATGCTACTATTTGTATTCATTTTACCTTGGGCGTCTGTGAGGGAGGAGGATAACCCTCTGAGTTCTTCAGGAACATTTTTAATTTTTAGTTCCTTCACTTCTTCTCCAGGCAAAGGAATTTTCCTTCCTTAGCCTTTTCTCACACATCTTATTTTCCATTTTTTTCTCATTACAGGTGTGTGTGCACATATGAGTGTGTATGTATGTATGTAGGTATGTATGTATGTGGTCCTGTTACTTTTATCACCGTACTCTGTTTCCTATCACTTGTCACAATTTGTATTATTCATTTATTCTTTCTTTGTTTATTGTCTGTGTCACTTGCACTAGATAGTAAGCTCTACCAGGACAGAGACTTTGATTATCTTATGGAGTAATATTTACCCAGCACCTAGCTCAGAGTCTGGCACGTACTAGGGATCCAATAAATACCAGTTAAATAAAGACCAGAATGAACGAAATGGGATTTAGGAATGTGACTCAGCACTGACTATAACAAGCATATTGCAGGGATTCTCTATTCAATGTTTGCTTTTAAGCTGTAAATGAAAATACAGGATAAGGCTATCAGTCACTGAGGCTCTCAAATTTTTCTACCATGTCTGAACATTATGAATCCCTCCCAGGTCCTCCAAGGAGCCAATGGCTTTTACCAATACTGCACTTGCCCAAACGAATGCCATTTTATTGTGTCCCACCGTTTTTCAGTGTACCCAGCATGCTTATGAATTTCCCAGATGCTGACTGCTACCCAACATGCTGCCACTTACACGTTCACTAAATATTTACTACAACATGGGTGACCTATCTGGAATCTTGGCTTCCAAAAAAAATCTATCTGTATGTTGAGGAGTATGAAAAATGGATTGGAATCAAAAGTCATTACACATACATTTGTAAATAAGTAAATATGTACATGTATATCTATTTCTGGCTTATAACTCTGTCATTAAGTGGAGATCTCCCAGGCACAAGAAATAGGACGGCTTTTACTGGATACAGAGTTCAGACAAACTGATAAGAGAAGCAATAGATAAGTGAGCATCAGTCATTAATAAACAATTTGTAAAAGAGAAAATAGATTGGTTAGAAAATACAAAGGAAAAATGATTTCACTGGTGATCAAATCAATGCACATGATCAAATCAATGAAAATGATGGGGATATTTTTGCTTATCCAATTAGCAAAGATGTAAAGATTTTCTGATTTTTTTACCCTGAGATTTCCTGGTTTATCTGTGCTTTTCCTTCACTTACATGTTGTTTTTCAGTTTTCTTTTGTTGCTTCTTTTTGATCAATGAATTTCCCCCCTTTCCTTCTTATTTTTTGGAATTAATTTTTGGGAGACTTAAAAATCCTGGTTTTGGAATTTTCCTTTCCTAAATGTATCTGTCTTTAACATTTCTTCCTCCTTTAATTTTTTTTTTTTCTGATTCTTTGAACCTGTTTACATTTGATTTTTTTAAATGATTACTTTTTGGGTTTTCTTGGAATCTACAGTGATACACCTCAACCTGGATATTTTCGGGGTAAGGATAGCAAATGCCTGGCCCATAGGGTTAGCTTGAGGTTCTTTCTGACCTGTTATTCATGCTGTTTTTAAGTAAGGCATGCATTTTATCTTTGTCTAGAGTCAGGCTTTGGAACGGACGCTCCAGAATTGTAAATATTCTAGAGAGAGAGAGAGACAAGCAGCTGAATTTCAATTTCTTAATGTGTCATGTGACAAGAGATTTGGCACATTCGGTTGAGCCGGAAGATTCAGCGTAGCAAAAGTGGCAAATGCCTAATGCTTGATCCCTCAGTAGAAAGAACAGAGCCGCGAACAAATGCACTGAGGAGCCGTATTTCACTGGCAGGCAAAGGGCAAATGTGCCCTCTCGGTCTCCAACTTCTGCTAAACTGTAGTGGCACAAATCCAAGTTTCAGAGAAGTATCCGAAGCCCCTGGTTCTTTCAGATCGGAGCTGTGTGTGGATTTTCCAGCGCCGAGACTGCCTGAGCTTACGACGCTTGGGAGCGTTAACCGGGACCTGAGGACTTTCACACTGTGCCTAGCGCCGTTTACTCAAAGCCATCTTGAAACTTCACTGAAGCAGGGGCCAGATCCTTTCTATCCTGGGTGCCTTGGGGGGTGCTCACACTGATTGGGATCAGAACTGCACTGACGTGGACAATATAGATACAATCATGTCCAGATTTAGAGCAAAATGCTGCATCATGTTCCGGATCAAATTAATACACTAGGCTTCGCCTATGTCTTTTAACAGAGAACAATAGTTGCTCTTTTTGCTGCCTTGTTCCCAGTGAAATAGTCCATGTATAGAGTTTCTCTTTTCAGCAGCAGTTGTGTCTACAAATGCTATTCTCTGAACGACAGCTATTCTCAGAGCCACCAGGCGTGCGGTTGCCCGAACAAAGAGGTGCATTAAAAGAGTCTTGACAATTTCAGCTCCTAGAAACACAGGGGTCACACAAATCTGCCAAGTTGAAAGCAAACAAATCACTAGGGCAAGACATTTTATTTAGTTCTAAACAGCATCTAGCACATGGATAGCATTCAAAAGCATTAATACAGTCATAATGCAAATCAACATGGGCCAGCAGACCAGGAGCTGAAAGAAATTAGGCTAAACCCTAAAGAAATCAGAGCGTGAGTCAAAAGGAATTTCAATAAAATTATCAAACATTATTCACTAATATGGCAGTCAGTCATCCATGGATCTCTTGTTCACTGGGGTGAATTACAAAAGAAGTCAACACTTACAGGTAGAGACTTAAAATGCAATGAAGGAGACAGGACAAACACAAATAAATATGAACAAAAGGGGCAGAAACCATTACACTACAGGCAAAAACAATGTAAGCTCAATAGAGCTGGAGAGGAGAATCCTGGCTATTTACAGAAGTAGGAAGGTAGCTGGAGGGGTTGGGAGAAGATTCCTGATTTGAAAGAAGTGAGATATGCTTCTGCTTCTTCTTCTTCTTCTTCTTCTTTTTTTTTTTTTTAAAGATTTTATTTATTTGAGAGAGAGAAGGAGAGAGAGAGAGCATGAGACGGGGGAGGGCAGAGGGAGAAGTAGGCTCCCCACTGAACAAGGAGCCCAATGCGGGACTCGATCCCGGGACTCCAGGATCATGACCTAAGCCGAAGGCAGTCGCTTAACCAACTGAGCCAGCCAGGCACCCCAAGGTATGCTTCTTTTATGAAAGTACCATTAAAAATATGCATGGGATGCCAGGCGCGGTTTAGATGAAATTAAGTCGAAAAGAACCTATAGGTTCTGAATTGATTCAGGGATTCAGTAGGCTGTGCTAATAGGATCCTGGGTCTGTTTAGACTCATTGTTCCCTCCTTCATTCCTCTATTAATTAAACAAAAATATTGACAGCTTACTGTCTGTCAGAAATGATGCTAAATGTTGGGGGTGTGCAGAAAAATAAGTCGTAATCCCTATTCTCATGAAATTCATAGTCTGACAGATGAGACAGACATGGCAAAGAAATCATCACAATATCATGCTTAATAAGTACTAGAGGTGTTACAAAGTAAAGGGAGGGAGAGACGGCCGCCCTGGGTGGACTAGGGCAGGCTGGGTCTTTAGGTAGGGCAGAGTTTGTCGCAGATAAAGGGGAGGGAGAGGCGGGGATGTAAAGATCCTGTTTGTTTTCCAGGAATGGTAGACATTTCCTGTGGCTGCCCAGAGTCCAGGGGGTGAGAACAAGGTAGGTGAGATAGGGACAAACTATGAAGGACTTGGAAAGCTCTGTGGGAGATTTCGCCTTGGTAGTGTGAGCAATAGAGAGTCCCAGTGGTTGTAAAGAAGGGGAGGGGTATGAGCAGATCTGTGCATTCCAGAGATAACTCAAGCAACTGCCATTAACTCCATGGACTACATGGATGTCCGCTGCCATGTTAGAGACAAATCTTAGAGAATTTTATCGAAATTCCCCTTTACCCATGGTCTGATTTCTTTAAAGCTCAGTCTAATTTCTTTTAGCTCCTGGTCCAACAGCCCCAGTTAATTTGCATTGCAGCTCTATGAGTGCTTTTGAATGCTGTCCACGTGCTGGGTGCAGTTTAGAACTTCATTTTCACGGTTTGTTTGCTTTCTATTTGGCTGATTTGTGACCGCTGTGTTTCTAGAAGCTCCTTCCTGAAATGTCACGCGTGGCTAGAAGCCATGAGAAGAAAGGGGCTGAGAACCCTCTCCTTTCTCTCTCTTCAAAGGTTCTAAGAGCTGAACCTGCTCTGGGTGTCTCCTGTCTTACGTGTCGCAATCTTCCTTCTTCAGAACCTCAGTGGGGACAAGGAGGTGCTGCATTTGTGAAAAGCCAATTGTCTGGGGTTGTTGTTCTGTGTTCTGCAGAAAATAGTAGGGGCTTTGATACATATAAAGGACACACAGTGGTTGTTCCTATAGTCACTAGATGATAAAAACGGAAATGATCATGAAATGCTAAAAACACTCACAAAATGCTTGCCAGATGTCAGCTTCTACTCTTAGTCCTTTCCATATAGCCATTCATTTAATCCCTCACTCTAACACTGGAAGATGGGCACTGTTATTATGAAGAAACTGAGGTGCAGAGAGGTTTGAGTCATGTTGTGTGTAAGGCTGGAATCTGGATCAGAAGACTTATTCTCTTAAGCAATTAGTTCTACTCTGAAAGTCACTTAATTCCACTCTATGTCAGAAATATGTATCGCCACTCTGATGTCCTTTACAAACTTGATCACAACCAGATCACACACTTCCCCAAACAGTGTATCCCAGTGTTGAATAGCTCAGTTTATTATGAGTTTTTCCCCTGAAAGGAGCATTAATCCGATTCCCTGAAACATCAAGAAATCCATTGTGTTGACTTTGGATCTCTGAAGCCGTTCAGAGTGAGCCTTTCTCAATATGACAGTTCTCCCAGTATCTGAAAGATGCTATCATGTTGTAAGCTCATGGGACTAGTTAGCCCCTTACCAAATCAGAGCTTCTCCTCTGGATGGCCACCTGTTTTTCTAACACCCCCTCCCCCGCCGCCCCGAGAATGTCCTTTCCAGAAGGGAACATAATTTCCCAAGTGTGGTCTGCCCAGAAGAGAGGGCAGTTGAGACCATCATCCCTCTTGTTCAGGGTGTTTTTCTTCTCTTCATGGAGTCTAAGATGCAGTAGGAATGCCTGGGATTTGTTCAGTGGAGCCTTGGTAGATCTCCCTAGCTGGAGTGGATACCATAAGCTGAGATGTATATGAAGAACTCAGAGAGGAAGGTGGAATTTAAAGTGCATGGTGAGAGATTTAAATCTCATGGGGAATCAACCGGGGTCCACTGAAGTGTTCCAAGAAGGGGAGTGACACACTATAACTATGGAGCTCTTCAGGTAAGCTCACTGCCCTCACCTCATCAACATACCAACACTGGTGAATGGAGAGAAGGCTTGTGAGCATTTTGTGGGCCTGTAAAAGGTTTTTTGCTGATAGATTGGCTCTATCCTATCTTTAAGAGGGTAATAAATAAATGATAATGAGGCTAATTTGGAAAGGTGTGTTGGTGGTGGACTGGGAGGTAGGCGTTGTGTATTCTGTTCCTGAAGTTGCTGCGTGGTTTGGGGTAGGTCAATTTACCTTATCCATCTCCCCCATCACATCCACTTGTTTGTGAAGTACTTTGTACTCCTTAAATAAAAGATGTCATAAATCACTTAAAGATTTATTTGCGGAATATTTTTAAACTTAAAAAGAAGGCTGGAGCACTCAGGGTCCATGAACTTTTGAAGGTGAAGGAGTCCGCCATTTTCAAAGAGAACCCCATCAAAACCTTGCTAAGCAGGGAGAGCATATGGATGGTGATAGTAAGTGAGTAAGAGGAGAAAATGATGATGATGCTGGTGATAAAATGCTTGCTGAAGCTGACCCCATGTGCTACACATTTGGAGGAAGAATTTTCTCATTCAGTCCTCTCTACAACTCTATGAGCGAGGTACATTTATTTTTCCACTTCATACTATGAAAATGGAGGCTCGGAGAGGTAGGCACCTTGCCCAAAGTAATAGAATTAGAAGTGGGAGCACTGACATGTAAATCCAGAGCTCTAGGGTTCTAAAGATCAAGCTATTAAACACTCTGCAAGAGTTTTCCAAACTTATCTGATCCTAAGGATCAACTATAGCACCTATTAAAAGTCCTGAGTCCTGGATCCCTCCCCCAGAAATTCTAATTCTTAGGTCTGACTGGGGCATAGAAATATATTATTTTAAGAACTACCCTAGGTTGTATTTATAATAAGGCAAGTTGAGGTTGTCATACTCTACAGCAGAGGTTGACAAAGATTTTCTTAAAGGGTCAGATAGTAAGGATTTTGGAGTTTGTGAGCCACATGGTCTCTGTACAACTACCTCACCATTGTAGTACAAAAGCAGGCACAGACAATATGCAAATTAATGTGTGGCTGTGTTCCAATAAAACTTTATTTACAAAAACAGTCGGCAAGTTGGATTTAGGCTGCAGGCTATAGTTTGCCACCCCTGCTGTATATCTATTAAGAGGAATAGATATTTTCTCTGGAGGAATCATGTAGTAATTTCCTTAAGACCATTTGAGTACATTCCAGGGGTGGAATCTTGTATAAGGTCTATCCAGGACTAGTATGAATTTTAGGATACAGTTTTAGCCCATTTCCCTTTATTCTTCCCTTTGAACTTGCCCTTTTAGGGACTCTCAGGACAAATTCTGGTCCATGGGACTTTATTTTCTGGCTAGCCAGGGTCTCACACAAGCATTCCCTCTGTAGCTCACAAAGATGTATCTTTTCATCTTTGCACTTGCTGTGGTACCAGTACAGAATTAGTGCTTAGTATTTACTAAATTGAATATAGTATATATGCTCAATTGAATATAGTAAATACTTATTAAGCAGTAATTATGTGCTAGGCACCATGGCAAATTGGGTTTTCAGGTAGAGAGTTGGAAATGCATGTCTCACTGAGAGAGGAGGCAGGAGATGCAGATTCAAGATCGTTGTGGGGTATAGCACCATGAGTTTAGAAGAGAAGAGAGCAGTGGAGAGAACTCTGGGGGGAGGCAGGACAAGACCAATCAGTGCTGAAGTCCAAGATGGAAAGACCAGAAAGAAGAGAGGAATTCTTACTAGGTAATAGAAACTAAGGGAGGAGAGATTTTTGAGAAGAACAGGTGGTTTGAAAGTGCCAACTCAAAAGAAGTGTGGTGGGATAAGTACTTGCCATTGGGAGGGAGGACATTCAATCATCTTTGAGAAGTTTCTTTAGGAAGATGAGTACAAGCCAAGTTGCTATGAATAGAGTCACTCAGGGGAGGGAAGAAGTGAAAGAACTGAAAGCAGTTCAGAGTCTGAGATCCTGAAGGGGATGGAATTCTTGGTGATGATGAAGTCCAGGGTGTGGTGATGGCTGTGGTGATTGAAGTGGAGAGGGGGTAAACTTGGTCAGAACTGAGGAGGATGGACAATGGAAGGGGTAAGGAGAACAACTGTGATTCAGTTGCCATGGTTCTTCAAGAGGGTAGGAAAGAATCCTGGAGATCAGAAGGAGAGAATGGGAAAACTATAGTACCAGAAGACATGCTAGACTTCAGAAGAGAAGCTTCTGTTAAATACTAAGTGGAGCAGAAAACAGAAATAATAGCCTTATAGAAAATGGTATCACCTGGACCTGGGCTCCACTAAAAGTTTCTGGGCCTGGAAAGGTCATGGTGGATTTCTTTTGTTTGCCTCATTTTCTACCACCTGAGTATCTAACCAGGTAATCTGTCGCCTTCCAATGCCTTTTTTTAAAACTAAAACAAAATAGCAACAACGACAAAACCACTTCCATCTCTGGAAAACTCCCGTTACTCAATCAGGAAGTTGTTTTCTTTGAAGGAATATTTTTCCAAGGGAGATATAATTTTTCTTCTCTTTTTTTATGAATCCTACTGCTTGAAGGGAAACCAAAAAAACTGGAAAGATGTCAACCTGATCAAACTTGTATAGTTAAGCATCAGATCACATATGGTCAAGGAATGGAGAATCTGAGGGAACCAACGAAATGCCAAATTGTAACAGCTGTAGAGGTAGGAGGTCGTCAGAGAAATTTTATCCTAATGAGTAACTGAACCATATATATCCTATCTATCTACCTATATATCTACTACTTATGTATGTAGAAGGGACTGTAGCCAGCAATCGGCAACCAGAGTGGTAGGTGGGGATGGATGGACCCACCATGAACAAGGGACCAGGTAGAGAGAATGCGGTTCAAAGAGAAGGACCCTGAGGAATGATGATGGCTCCCGCACCAGCTTGCAGGTGCATATATCAGTGCCATATGCACTGATTTTTGGATAGAGCTCTAGACATGCTTCTCTGGTGTCACACAGTCATCATGATGCAAGCTGAAGTCTGTTTATAGCAGCAATGTCCACAATAGCCAAACTGTGGAAAGAGCCAAGATGTCCATCGACAGATGAGTGGATAAAGAAGATGTGATATATATATATACAATGGAATATTATGCAGCCATTAAAAGGAATGAGATCTTGCCATTTGCAATGACATGGCTAGAACTGGAGGGTGTTATGCTGAGCGAAATAAGTCAATCAGAGAAAGACATGTATCATATGACCTCACTGATATGAGGAATCTTAATCTCAGGAAACAAACTGAGGGTTGCGGGAGTGGGGGTGGGTGGGAGGGATGGGGTGGCTGGGTGATAGACATTGGGGAGGGTATGTGCTATGGTGAGTGCTGTGAATTGTGCAAGACTGTTGAATCACAGATCTGTACCTCTGAAACAAATAATGCAATATATGTTAAGAAAAAAAAAAAAGAAGAAGATAGCAGGACAATGGAAGGGGTAATGAGAACAACTGTGAAGAATGAATGAAGAATGAAGGGGGGGATATTGGAGGGGGAGACGAACCATGAGAGACAATGGACTCTGAAAAACAAACTGAGGGTTCTAGAGGGGAGGGGGATGGGAGAATGGGTTAGCCTGGTGATGGGTATTAAAGAGGGCACGTTCTGCATGGAGCACTGGGTGTTATGCACAAACAATGAATCATGGAACACTACATCAAAAACTAATGATGTAATGTATGGTGATTAACACAATTAAAAAAAACTAAAAAAAAACAACAAAAAAATAAAGCTTAGGGGCGCCTGGGTGGCTCAGTTGGTTAAGCAACTGCCTTCGGCTCAGGTCATGATCCTGGAGTCCCGGGATCGAGTCCCGCATCAGATTCCCTGCTCAGCGGGGAGTCTGCTTCTCCCTCTGATCCTCCCCCTCTCATGTTCTCTGTCTCCCATTCTCTCTCTCAGATAAATAAATAAAAAATCTTTAAAAAAAATAAAAAATAAAGCTTAATTCTAAATTGTGTGTGTGTGTGTGTGGGGGGGGGTGGTTTGGCCTGGGATCTTCATTTCTCTTTCTTTACTCCTTGTACAACTTAATAAAAAATATGTTGTCACCATTTTGCACATAATCAGGTTTCATAAGCCAATGTGCAGTTACTAACTGACCCATCTTCCCCACCTCTATAATTAATCCTCTTACTAGGTTTATTTTCTAACCTTGAATTAATCTCTCCTTTAGCCCACTAACAACAATTTAGTACTTCGGGAGAGATAGAAAAGAAGCATAACATGTTGTTTCTGCTCTTGAAGATCTAACAACCTGATGCTTGATGTATGGATACTTGATGCACATAAAAAAGACATAAGCATAGAAAAAGAAAATTAAACAAGTTAAAAATCAATGTAGCTGCATGAAAATAACTAACCAATCAATATGTATTTGTTTGCTTGTGTTCAGAGGGAATGAAGGAATGTGAGACATTGGACTTACTGCATAGGCTTACAGATAGCAACCATAAGGGGGACTTTGAGCAGAATTCTGGGGCAAGGCAGGGACATGAGTGTCGAGGCTGGGTGGCTGGGCTGACACTATCGGGGCTGGTTGGCCAGGGTGGATTAGGGATGGGTAACAGAGATTTTAGATCTAGTAGCTATTATAATTTTTCAAAGAGAGGGTTATCGTTTATTTAAGCTAATTTATTTGCATAGACAATCAGCTAAGTATATGCATATGTGTCTTGAGTAAACATATCGAATTTGCTTTTATGATCCTTCAAACTCCTATCATTTCATTCCTTACAAATTAGAATTATTTTCTCCATCCTGTAGCTTTCCATCTTTCCTTACACTTGCAGGTGAACATCCCTTGCTTCCTCTTTCCCAAATAGTTGGGAAGATTTTTTGTGGGGTTATTATGTAGTTCTCATGTTGCAGCTATGAATCTTTTACCCTTGTGACCTGTGTCCGTTGTCTTCTCTTCTGAGATTGCACAGGGTGAAGGAGATGAGTGCCTCTTCCAAGATGGGGTCCTTCGAGGGTAAGAGTCTTGACTGACTAGCTCCATGTCCCTCAGTGGCCACTGTGGTGCCTGGTGCATAGCAGGTGCTCCTGGTACACAGGTGGCCACTTTTACTTGCCTTTCCTGATATGCAGGGCAGGAAAAGATGAAGACTTTATGCTGTTATCCTGAGCGGACCACAGGTTCAGCCTGTTTACAGAAACAGATGGTGATGAGTCTTCTTTGAGGGTTTGAAGATGAATACGTACGTTGTACGTTGAAGTAGAAAGTTTGCCCAACTCCATCTCAACACTGGCAGACTCATAAGTTGTTATTATTGGTCCTGCAATTTTTAAAGCTTTGCATAGAGCTTTAGCTGTATGACTCCCATTGACTTCCAGCTATTGTACATTCACATAATGGAAGCAGTTTGTCCACATGAATAAAACATCAATAAGGTGTCTGCATAAGTACCATTTAAGAAAAAAATAGGGGAAGTAAAGCATACTTATGTGTGTGTATGTGTGTGTATATATATATATATATAAACAGGGAGGCAAAGGGACCAATTTTCTGGTTAACAAAAGGTTCTCACCTAAGTGAATGTCTCAAGTCATTCCCCTAGATCAGATTCAGGTGGGGACATTGTTGCCCACATGCCTGTCCAATGTCTCACATTCCTTCATTCCCTCTGAACACAAAAGCAAAGCTACCCATGCAAAAAGTGAGATCACCTAGACGATATTTTTTCCTACAATGGGTTTTTCACTTTTTGCTCTTTTTAATTGATTTTAAAGAAGGGCATGGCTGCAGGAACCTTGGGACTGCCTCTTTAAGCCCCCTGAGCAGGAGTTAAAAGCTGGCAGCCCCAGCTGGCTTTCCTCCGTCCCTAGTAACTCTCGCTGAAATTAATGAGGCTCAAGCAGGGGCCGGGGCTGCCAGTTGTCCAAAAGACAAATCATTGGTTTTAAGAACAATCCCCTTTTTAATGATGCACGGTTGAATTTGGATTTAAACTCAGCTCAACAAGCAAACAAAACAAAGAGCTGTTGGAGGGGTTGGGCTTGAAGCTGCCAATGTGCTGCAAGTCTTGGGATGGCCGCAGAGTTCAAAGGCTTTCGACGCCATGACACTGGAGCGCGAGGAACCCAAGAAGCCACAATGGCAACAAGTTACTTTGTGAATTAACACGTGGGTGTGGTAATGCTCAACTTCCTTGCTCTTGCCTTGGAAGGTCTGGGTTTCATTTCTACCTCAAGGTGTTTTTTACAGAGTCTGTGCTAGACAAAGTGCATGCTGCCAGATGCCGAGTGAGTGATACACACACACAGGACACAACTTCTGCCCTCAGGGACTTAATATTTACATAGGAAAATAAGGCATACGACATAAGAAGAAACACAACTTGAAATCCTGATTCTTAGACGGAAAGCCAGATTCTCAGAACTGGCTATATCAGAATCACCTGGGTAAGCTTAATAAACAGGCACACGCGCGCACGCACACAGCACTAGCAACAACAGAAAGAACAACAACCACAGAACATTTCTTTGCTTCTGCCCCAGACCTCCTACGGAATCAGAATCTCTGGAGGTGGGGTTTGAAAATCTGTAGGTTCAAAATATTCTGGTTGATTCCTATTCATAGCTGGGTATGAGAACCACTAACCCAGGTGGCAAATGGTTTGGGGTTAAGAGATACGGGTAGTTCATGCCTAGGGAGAAGTCACTGGACTTGTACTGGTGAAGGAACACTTCTGGGGAAGATAGGAGAAGACTCACAGGTGCACCTGCTCAGCCCTGTAAACTGTTGTGTGCACTGACTTGTTACGGCACTGGATCCAAGTGGGGCTCCCCCAACACGGTGGGATTTGCACTCACGTCCTCTCATCTAATGGGATGCCTGAATCCACCTTGGTGGGTTAGATTTAGGTACAACTGGGGTGGGAAGGCACGTAGGTAAGGCTGCAATGAAAAAACCGAGCCCTAAACCTTGGACAGAATTGTATACGTAGGGTGCCTGATTTTTACCACGGGATGAGGTGGGGTGGAGCCAAGCTGCCATCCCCTCGGGACTCCCTAACTCAAACCATTTAATAGTAACGCATGTCCTGGGGTAGAGGGTTTTTCTCTTTGCACAGGAGAGCAAAGCAGATTTTCCCAAAGATAGGTTTGCCACTAACCCTTGTGCGGCCCCGGCAAGAGAGCAAATGGAGGCCCACAAGCCATACACATAAATATTGAACACACCATTAAATAAACTATTCTTTATTCACTTACTTTGACAAGTATTCCTTCCTAATGATTTGGTAGATCAGGTTCAGATTTAGGAATGTTGGCCTTTAGGAGTTTCTGCACCAAGCCCGCTGCACTTCCCCGTCTTTTCCCTCCCCTGGCTCTGTCCTGCACCGCGAGGGGCTATGTGTGGATCCCTCAGATCACACATCCAAGCTCCATTCACAGCTCCTGCGAACAATGGCTTCTTGTCTACCCCAGAGCCACGGGTGGCTCTCCTGGCAACAAAGGCCTACTATGATTCACAACTTTGAAGAGTATAAAGCTTCATATGAATTGACTGCATAATTATTTTTGGAATGTACCTTCTTAAAGCCTCTGTGTTTCCATCTGCCAAAGAGGGGATGATAGTACACGCCTCATTGCTTTGTCACTCATCATCATTTTCACTAGCAGACTTACCACCTTTTTTTTTTTTAAAGATTTATTTATTTATTTGAGAGAGTGAGAATGAGAGAGAGTACATGAGAGGGGGGAGGGTTAGAGGGAGAAGCAGGCTCCTCGCGGAGCAGGGAGCCCGATGCGGGACTTGATCCAGGGACTCCAGGATCATGACCTGAGCCGAAGGCAGTCGCTTAACCAACTGAGCCACCCAGGCGCCCCAACTTACCACCTTTTATTGAATTGTCCTATGTGCCCGTTTCCTTGTCACTAATCCTCACAACTCTGCGAGGCATAGCTTATAATTTTCATGTGAGCAGTTGGGGAAACTGAGGCCCACATTAAGGTACTTGCATAGAACATACAGCTCGTGAGTGACGGTATTGAAATGGCATTTAGGGGCTATCTGGCCTCAAAGTCAAAGGTATTTCCACTGGACTATGCTCTCTCCTTTAGTTAAAAAAGCCTGTCATAGTCTGAATATGAGGTGAAATGTTTTTCCCTTACAAAAGAGATAATTGCCTTCTGTTCAAATCTTTATGAAGTCTTTGGTGAGATGCTCCTTCAATTATTTTATTTTGAAGAAAAATGTGATTTGAGGAAGACATAAATCTGAAATAAATTAAATCAGTACTATTTTGGGCTACTCATAGAGGTCTCCTACTCAAATTGTTTTTAAAAAGTAATAGAAAGCAAATTTTGGCAGTCTGGTGGGCTAGGCACTGGGAGTATCCTGTGTAGAACAAACTAAATCATAATACGACACACTTGTTGATAAATGGCTGGGCTGGTAAGAGATGGCAGAGATACATAACAAACCTCCCATCTTCTCTAAATGATGTAAAATGAGCTAAGTTAGGAGCTTGGAGTGATAGGCAATAGGGGTTGGGGTTGTTCTGGGCCAGTGGCCAGGAAGTTCACAGAGTCTGGGACTTTGGGAGCACAAAAGTGGTCCTTTGTCACTGGTGCTCTTTAGATGACAGGAGAAGCAGAACTAAATCCTTTTTGGAGAAAATTTTAGGCTCATAGGATTTAGGCTCATAGGATTCCCACACATTGCAATCAAGCACTGAATTCATAATAAAAAACCACTAAACAACCAGGGGACATCCATCATGAGTGAGCATCATCAGATACAATAAACAAGAGATTCAGGCCCCCAAGCATAGACAATATTAAAATTGTTAAAGACCATAGAAAAGCTATGCATGGAGTGTTTAAAGAAATAAAACACTCAATAGATGGATTAGATATCAGATTAGACCCAACTAAAAAGAGAGCTGGAAAGTATGTCTAGGCTGGTGGTGTCCAAAAGAACTTCCTGCACTGATGAAAAAAGGCAAGTTATAGACCTGTGCTGTCCAATAATGCAGCTATTGAGCACTTTAAATATGCCTAGTGAGAATGAGGAACTACATTTTAATGTTATTTATCTTTGAGTAACTTAAATTTAAATAATCACGGTGTAGTGGCTATAGTATTATGTTGTGTGGATCTAGGCCATAAAGGAACTTTCAATAAGTTCAAAGGAATTCATATCATGCAGATCATATTCTTTGACCAAAATGCAATTACAACTTGACTGCAGATGGGCATGAGGGATATTTTCTGGGGTGTTGGAAATGTGCCAAAAGGGGATTGTAGTGATGTTTAACAACCTTACAAATTTATTTTAAAAAATCATTGAATTCTACCCTTACCATGAGTGAATTTTATGGTATGTAAAATACACCCCAATAAAATTGTTAGCATACAATTATAAGTCAACAACATCAATAATAAAAATCCTCATGACTTACAAGTTAAAAGTCACTCTACCACATAATCCATGGGTCAAAGAATAAACCATCATGGAAGTAAAAAAAAAAAAAATACTTAGACTTGTACAATAATGGAAACACACTATATAAAAATTTGGAGAGTGCAATGAAAGTTGTACTTTGCAAGAAACTTAACATCTTAAATGCTATCCTGGAAAACAAGAAAGACTGACAATTAGCTACATTCTGCTTAAGAAGTTAGAGTTTTAAGAGAACAAACCCAATGAAAGTAGAAAGAAGGCAAGAATAAAGATAAGAGCAAAAACCAATAAATGGAAAACAAAAATACAATATATAGGATCAACATGTTAGTTCTTTGAAAGAACAAGAAAATTAGAATAATCCTGGCAAGACTGATTTTAAAAAAATGAGAGAAGGCACCAGAAAATAATAGTGGTAATGAAAAGAGCTCTATAACTTCCAATAAAGCAGGAATTACAAAGTATACTAAGTGCAATTATGCCAATAGAATTGAAAATTAAGACAAAATGGACAAATTCTGGGAAAATAATAATTAACTAAGAATAAGTAGAAAACCAGAGTAGTTCCATAATTATGAAATAAATGAACCATTATTTAAAGATTTTTACAAAAGCTGAAAAACCAGATGGCTTTGCAGATGAAACTATACACTATACCATTAGTTAATGGAAAAGACTTTTCTAATCTTATGTAAAATCTTGCAGAGCACAGAAAAAGAGTGAATGGTCGCCAACCCATATGAGATGAGTACAATCTTGAAAACAAAAAATGCCAAGGACAACCTTAGAAAGAAAAATTATAGGCATTCTCATTCATGAACATGAGTGTGAAGATTTGAATAAAATATTAGAAAACCTAATGAAATAATGTGTAGAAAGATAATACACCATGACTAAGTTGGATTTTTTCCAGGATTGAAAGAGTGGCTTAGCATAAGAAAACTTATAAGTGGGGGGCACCTGGATGGCTCAGTCGTTTAGCCTCTGCCTTCGGTTCAGGTCATGATCCCGGGGTCCTGGGATCGAGCCCCGCATCGGGCTCCCTGCTTGGCGGGGGGTCTGCTTCTCCCTCTTCCACTCTCCCTGCTGGTGTTCCCTCTCTCGCTGTGTCTCTCTCTGTCAAATAAATAAATAAATAAATAAATAAATAAATAAATAAATAAATAAATAAGAAAACTTTTAAGTGGAATTTATTACTTAACTTATTAAAAAGAAAAAAAAATCATATGATCATCTCAAAAGATGATAAAAGTCAACAATCACTTATGATTAAAACCAAGCAAAAATGTAGTTAAGAAATCCAGGGCAATAGGGAATTTTCTTAATCTGATAAAGGTGGCATATCATTCTTAATAAAAAGGGATGGTAGAGGTATTTTCTTATAGTCGAAAATAAACCAAGGAAGTCAACTACATCTATTAACTTTGGAGGTCCCAGCCAGTACAGTAGAATGAATAGAGGCATAAGGATTAGACAAGCCACTGCCACAATAAAAAATATATATATACATTAAAAGCAATATGAAGCTTTAGCAAGAAGGCTGACTATATTAGTTTACTACTACTGCTATAACAAATTAACACAAACTTGATAGCATACATTTTATTATTATTATTACTTTACATTTCTGTAGGTTAGAAGTCCAACACAGGTCTCGCTGGGCTAAAATTAAGGAGTTGCAGGGCTCTATTTCTTTCTGGAGGCTCTGGAGGAGAATCTGTTTTCCAGCTTCTAGAGGCCATACTTATTCCTTGGCTATTTGTCCCCTTCCTCCACCTTCAAAACCTTCTGTAGTTACATCTTCCTCCCATGACAGTTGGGAAGTCTCTTCACTTTTAAGGAATCATGGATTTGGGGTTGGGCTCAACATCTAATCCAGGGTAATTTCCCCATCTTGAGGTGCTTAACTTTAGTTACATCTGCAAAGTCCCTTTTGCCATGTAAGGTATCATATTCGCAGGGTCCAGGGATTAGAATGTGGATATCTTTGGGTGGGTCATTATTCTGCTTATCACACTGGTAAAACAAGAGCAAACTTAATGAAAATCAATGCATTTCTGCATAAATTAGAAAACAATTTTTAAAAATAAACAAGAGCAAAAATAATCAAAAGATACCTTTAAATTATCTGGTAGAATAAATCTACCAAAAGATCTGCAAGACCTATATGGAGGAAACTCAAAATCTTTTCAAGGTGTCCATCTTCTTCCAAACTGAGAATGCCAACAGGGTTGCTAAAATTTATACGAATGAATGAAGGACAAAATAGGCAAGACATTTCTGAAAAAGAAAAAAGTTAGTGAATTTACCCTACTAGATATTGACTCTTTGTACGAAGCAACACTAGTTAAGACAGTATAGTAATTGGTGACGTAGGAGATAAATCAACCAATGGAACAAAATAAAGAGCCCAGAGACGTTTTATCCAATGGAACAAAATAGAGAATGCAAAATCTGCCTCATGGAAACTTGATGTGTGGTGAAGGTGACATTGGGATATCATTCCAGTGGTAGCATAATCTAAAAACTTTAAAAAATATCATATTACCCAATTTATACCTGAAGGGAAAACTGAAAAATTGGTAATACCAAGGATCTACTGGTGTGCGTGTGAGCTAGTGTAATCACTTGGAAAGTAACCTTTATATTTCCCAGCTCCCTTATAAGCACATATAGGGACATTTGTTGTGATGTCATTTGCTATAGTGATAATACAGAGGCAGCCTGTGTGTCCATCACTAGGAAGAAGGATAAGTAAAGTGGGTAGGGGACGAGGGTTGCCAAATTTAGCAGATAGAATACAGGAGGCCCCGTTACATTTCAGTTTCAGACAAGCAATGAATAATTTCTTCTTTTTTTTAAAAGATTTTATTTGTTTATTTGACAGAGAGAGACAGTGAGAGAGGGAACACAAGCAGGAGGAGTGGTAGAGGGAGAAGCAGGCTTCCCGCGGAGCAGGGAGCCTGATGCGGGGCTCGATCCCAGGACCCTGGGATCATGACCTGAGCTGAAGGCAGACATTTAGTGACTGAGTCACCCAGGCACCCCAGCAATGAATAATTTCTTAGTATAAGTATGTCCGAAATGTTGCATGGGATCAAAGTATTACTAAAATATTATTTGTTGTTTATCTGAAATTCAAGTTTAATTGGGCATCTAGCCTATATTTTATCGGGCAACCTTAGTGGGCCATCGAAAGGAATATAAGCAACAGTTGGGAGCAACCACCAGATGCTCTAGAGCAGCATGGATGGATCTGGAAAACAGACTCTGACAAATGTTAGAAATAAAATGTGTAGCACAACACCATTTGTGTGAATTGAAAATACATACCGACCACAATACTACTTCTTTCCCAGGGATGAACAGATATTTAAGGACCTCTATCAAACACATTAGTGTGGTGCCACTAGGAAGAAGAATGTGAATGGGGATTAAGGAGAAAGGAAGAAAATAAATAAACCAAGAGAAGGGCCTGGTATGGTCTGATAATGACAATGTGGTAAGAAAGGAGGAAAATAATTAACCTAATTCTTCATTCTTCACCTACAAATCAAAGAAAATAAAAAGATTATGTCTCATGCAACTTAGAAGGGCATGTGCCCTAAAAAACTATTAGGAATCTCAAGAAGTGCCTCCAATTATGATGAGAACTTGGATGTCAAAAATACACATAAAAAATACACATGAAAGGTTTGAACACCATAATTTTGTGATATGTAAGGTGGGAAAATAAATATTTCTAAATTGATATCATTTTATATTGTAGGCCATTATATATATGTATATATAAATTAATAAATTGAATTCAGAAAGTAGCTCTTTGAATGTTTTCTCTCCATCCCTAAAATGTTACACATTCAAATTGGATCAATCTTTAAAAGAAAATTTGCATTGGGAAACAAGGAGACTAGTCTATATCCCATGCATCTTGTGTTTGGACACACGGAACATCTAGCAAGGTGTGGGACACCTTGTAAGCAGCCAGTCGATTGTTGCCCGGTCGATATAATCAGAATGTGTTCACATCCAAGCTGACAGCTTACACTAACATTGCTTTCATGATGAGGATGCAGCATTCCTTTGAATGAGAAATCCTGCGTAATGAGTTTGCAACTACCTGTTTAAAGAAGATACTCTTCTTTCTGCTAGACTGTTTATACAAATAGCCATGTTTTAAATCTGACATGGTGTTAACTCTTCTTAACAAATAAGATACGATTTTCAAAAGGTGCTGGGAATGATAGGGAGTGAGATTGTGAGGATGGAAGTTTGGTGGTTATAAATGGTTTTCTTTTTGGTAGAAGAGTGCCTAACTCCTGCCTGTTCTGCTTGGAAGCCTGATGAATTACTTGGCAAGGGAAAGAAAAGATAAAATGGAGAGTATGAGAGATTTGAAGCCCTTGGGTCAGGAGGCCGCACACGAGGTGGCTGGGCCGGATCTCCTGTCTGATGGCAGCAAACGAAGGGCCTGAATGCACCATTGGAAACGGACTTGGAGCCTGGGAGTCTCCCCAGGCTGTATCACTAGGACAAGGAATTGCAATGTAAGTAACGACATAGTTAACTTAAGTGGGGACATGTTAACTCACAAAACAGCTTGGAATGTTTTATGGTTTGTCAACAGCTAGAGCATTAACAACCCAGAAGTGCTCTTTTCTAATGTAAATTAGTATGCTGTGTTGATCCTATTATTTAACCAAACCAGGAACATGACTTTTTTGCAAAGGAACATGGCTTTTTTGCAAAGGAAGTGAGAGAAACAAAAAGCACAACCGTAGCATTATTTGCCTTCTTGCATGACTTGCTTTAGAATTTGTGAAATCACACCTTTTGTGTACAACTTTCTCCTTTCTATTTTCCAAAAATACTGTGCCCTTGTTTTATTTAATAACAATATCAGAGTTACTCAGCATAATATTCTTTTCTATACTGTGTTTCCACTTTGCCGCTTACAATTGAGGTATCTGCCTCAAAGATCTTTTCAGTAAATGTGCCAAAGGTGTTCTTCACAGCATTGTTCTAACAGTGGAAAACTGTAAACAACCCCATTCCCCAACAGTATGGGAATGGCATATCTACACAATGCAAATTATAAAATATAGCTCTATAGGATAAAAATCGCTCCTTAAACAACTTTTATAACACGAGAAACACATATGACATAAGCTTACGTGAGAAAAATAGACTAAAAACTTCTACATAAAATACTGTTTCAACTAGCAAGTGTCTCTGAATGTTGAGACTATGGATAATATTTACTTTTAACTGTACTTTTTTGTGTTTTCCAACTTTTCTACAGTGAGTGTGTATTACTAAATTATTAGGAAAAAATATTTAGGAAAAAAAGCTCCACCTAAACCCCAAACAATGTAGCAGTTTGACATGCACTCTTTATTTCTGCACCATACACATCAAACTTGTTAAAATAGGTTAATATGTTGAGAGGGAATAAGTGTGTATCTGATTACAACACTGTCAACACAGCAATTCAATCTATTGTCAGAGTGTAGGTAATTGGCTTGCATATACAGAATTACTGACCTAAGAATAATTTCAGAGATGGTAAAAAAAAAACTGACTATATTTCAGTTGGTACGCATAGGCAAAACTGTGTGAAATGGGTTAAGATAGTAGAAACTTAAGACGTGTTCTTGAAATTATTAATGTGCCTATAGTTAGTTCAGTATCTCAACCATCTTGGAAAATATGTCCTCCTCTTACTTCTAGTTATTACACGTTTAGTCTTACAAATTCTACTATGTTTAACTGACTTTAGAAAGACCTTATGATTTAGTAAACTAAAGAGACTTGGTAAAAACCAGTATAAAAGTCAAGCTATCAGAAATAAGCTGAGATATTTACTGAGAAATGTTATGCCCTGAAATACACTCCGTTGGTGGATGAGGAAGCAATGCACGTTTTCTTCTTACGACGGAGAAGGCAAGAATATATTGTTAAATCATAGATCCTAAAACTTAGGTGTCTGAAAATACCTTCTAGGTCTTCTAATTCTGTGGTTTGCAAATGAGATGCCTGAAGACTTTGGGAATGAGTGTGTTCTGTCCACCTAGTGTTTATGTTTTTGTTTTCAAATTCAGGCAACACTTAAAATCTAGAGATTTAACATATAAATGGAAGTTTGAAAAATCCTAAGGCCTGACTGCTCTGGCCCAGCCTCCCTTGGTCTCTGAAGCTGGGTGGGCAGCCCCTTTGCTTTGCCACACATCTTCAATTCTCAGGCATAGTCCATGCACTTACCTCCAGTCCTCTTTGCGCAGATTGCTTGAGTCTGGCCTCCATAACCCAAGATAGAGCTTGTGGCTCCTGCCCACATCCAGCTCTTCGCCTCCTCTGCCTCCAACCCAGGCATTGACCCTCTTTCCCTTGCTGAAACACACCATTCAAGCTCCTTCCTGTCCCCCAGCCTTTTCTTAGCAGTTTTCCTCAGCAGCTGTGCACCCTACTTTCACCCCAGCTGCTTGATTCCCATTCATCCTTTTGAATTCAACTCACCAAAGACTTCCCTCAGCCATTGGACTGGATCCAGTGAACCAACTACTCTCATAGCATCCGGTCTTGTCTATTGTTAAG
Source organism: Mirounga leonina (assembly GCF_011800145.1). Classification (NCBI taxonomy): domain Eukaryota; kingdom Metazoa; phylum Chordata; class Mammalia; order Carnivora; family Phocidae; genus Mirounga; species Mirounga leonina. Next base: position 44,938,797 of record NW_023270854.1, read on the forward strand.
ATGAAAAATGGGTGATCAAATAAATGGTATGATATCTATCTTTTCTGCCAAAATGAAAGCCCTAAGAAGGTAGGGAGCAGATTTAGTGTGTTACCTGCGCATAGTAAGCCATCAATAGGTATGGAGTGAATGCATTCTTGTAGTGAATTGATGAGGAACAGATGTCCAGAGGGTTAAGGGACTCAGGTAGGTGCACAGGGAGTCTGGGACAGAACCTACACAGACAGCTCAGGGAAGGCAAGTAGGGCTGCCTATTTGAGCTCTCAGAACCCTTTACAAGTCATGTGCTGTTTTAAAATTGCCCTCTGTCCGGATTTGATATCTCTTCTTATAATCCCAGCTATTTTGGTTTCTCCCAAACATCCAGCCTTTTGGAGGCTCCATTTTTGCTTTTTTCCTTGAGCTATACCAGGTGGAAACACAAGCTCACTGTGTACCCAACGCAGGACCAGAGTGTGGAATCTCAGAATCTCATTTCCTTCTCCTGAACCTCACTGACACCTTTGGCGACCTTAAGAAGGATCAACTAGCACAACAAGGAATTATCTGCCTTATAAAGCTAGCACCAAATCCCAAGCAATGGCTTTCTTATTTCAAGTATCATTTTATTTGGAGAAACCAAAACGTCTGAAATGCTTTGGAGAGGACAGCAATGATTTATATAAATTTTTTTAGTAAATATTAATCCTCATTTTACAACTTATACAAAAGTACTGTGACCCCACATATATTCTTTATGAAAAACTCATTTTAACATTGTCTTCATAACAATGAGAGAACAGGAAACATACAGGTATAGTGAGTGTAATATTTGAGAAGAGATTTTGACATTTTTAGCCATCTAGAATGCAATTATGAAAAAATAAGAAAAACTTAGATTTCTAACTCATTTGTAGCTCAAAATAAATTCAAGATGGAACAGAAATTTAAATAAAACAAGAAAAACAAACAACTATATAAACCCAAAAGTTGTAAAGGAAAGACAAATTTGGTTATAAAAAATTGAAAAATTTTATAGATACAAAATATCACGAGCAAGAAAGATGAAAAATAACAAACTAGGGAAAGTTTTTTGCAATGCATCTGACAAAAGGTGTATTTTCTTAAATCACAAAGCACTCCTAAAAATCAACCAGAGGATTCACTGGATTAACTTTACCTGTTGGATTAAAAGATTCCGCCCAGCAGGAAGAAGCTCAAAGAGAGCTTGAGTATCAGATAAGTAAGTAAATGAAGCTGCATTTTCTTCACCAGAAAACCCCCAAAACACACACACAAAAACCCAGAGTATCTTAGGAAAGGAAAGAAAAGAGGTTATTCACAAAAAGAAAAGACAAATAGCAATACATATATAAAATACGCTTCAATAAGTAGAAATTAGAGATTGAAATATTCTTTTGAAAAACACAAAAACTTTAACAATGCCTGGTATTTGAGAGGGTATGGAGAAACAAGCACACTCATACATTTTTTGGTGGTGTGTAAATTGATACATACTTTGGGAGAACAATTTGGCAATTAATATGCACATATAAAAATTTAAAATTCATACACCTTTACGAAGCAAGTCTACTTCTGGGAATTTCTTTAACAGGTATATTCAAAACTAGGCACAGAAATGCATATAAAAATACTCATTGCAGAGTTATTTATAATAGCAAAACCTTGGAAAAAAGCCAAATGTTCATTTTTGGGGGATTAGTTAAATAGATTATGTAATCTATAACCTTAAGCTAATAAACAAATGCCATGCAGCCATTAAAAATAATGAGGTCGGTATTGACTTGAAAAAATATCCACAATATGTTGTTAAGGAAAAAATAGATGAATGTATTTATGGTATGATTTGACTCATATAAAGAAAATGAGTAGATGTAAATGTTTTAATATACATAGAAAATATATGGAAGGCCATATCCTAGACCAGCAACTACTTTTAAAGTATGGTACTGATGAAAGAAACAAGGATTTTAACTTTCATAATATTGTAATATATAACATATAATTTTATCTTTTTATCATGATTTTAACCCTCCCCCCACCACCTCCCCTCCAAAAAAAAAAAGCCACCTTATAAAGAAAAACAAAAGGTTGAGCCAACAACAACAAAGAAACAAATTTAGGTTATAAGCTACTAAAGAACAGGAATGCTATACAATTCATTCAACAATTTAATTCAACATTTTTTGAATGAACACTAATTCAGGAACCATGCTGGGAATTTTGCATAACAAAAAAAGAAAATAATAAACTGTGGCTCCCACTGTTATGGAGCTCACAGCTCAGTAGCTGCATCCTTTCTCTAATCAATACTAATATTATTAAGTACAATAAGAAGGGAGTCCACCAAGCACCGTGGTGGTACAAAGGATGAAGTGATGAACTCCACTTGAGAAAATCAAAGTTCCACATGGAACATGTTTGCTCTGAATCTGAAAAGAAGAGTATCAGTTCTAGGACCTGATTTTACCTTGCTTGCACTCTAGGAAGCTGGCCTAATACCATTTCATAGACACTGGCTGCCACACGACTCCTGGTCAGAGGCAGAGGACTTCATTAATCACCGCAGGGCAGCCAGCTTATCAGTGTGCATTGGTTCCCCTTGTCTCCCAGCCCACTGGGGCAGTGCTGTAGGACAGGTGGGTCTGTGATGCAGCTGAGGAACACCGAGCTTGGGGGACCGGCTGTTTTATAACAAGCAATAGCCAAGCCTGCTTATTGTCCTCGAGAAGTATATTACCTTAGCCCTGAAGGTTGCTCATTGCAAAAACAAACCTGAGAAATTACCCAGGTAAAGAATGGTCAGGGCCTTGCATTCTTGGCATACCCAGCAAGATGGGTAGGAGCTCAAGAACCCAGGGCGGGGAGTATCTCTGAACAAAGAGTAGGCAAGAAGTAGCCCTCTCAAAGGCCGTGTGAGACAGGCCCTAGGGGAGGAAGAGCAAAAGTGGGGAAGCAAGCACCATGGTGAGAGATGCACCTAAGTAAGTAAGCAAGGACCAGTTCTTTCCAGAAGACTCAATTTTGCCCTTCATATAGATTGGGAAGCCACCGAAGGGTTTTTGTTTTATTAGGTTGAACTATGCAAGATTGCTGCTTTTGTAGGTCAGAAACAGTTGAATGATGGTAATTTCATTTTCTCAATCTAATGGATTTCTTTAAGGCAGTGTAGAAGATGAATAGGGAAGTGGGGAGAGGGCAAGACTATTTGTCTCTTTATCTCTGTGTTTAGCATAGTGATGCCTGGTGGATATTTTGGTGACTCAGTAACGTTTATTCAATGAATGAATGAATAGTGAATGAATTAAAATAGAGGATTGTTTTCTAGAAAAACAGGGATATTGTGGTAGGGTTTCAATTCTCTTGAATGTCTATGAAATAATAGAAATATATGCATATCTGCCCCTGGTTCCTGGCACAGAGCTCCTAAAACCCTTGAGATTTCTTAGGCGATAAGAACATTAGGAGCATCTTTTGTTCTAATATTTGGTCTTTGACCTCCCTTCCTGACACAGATCTAAATACCTTGGAATTTCCTGGGCAATAGGTGTGTCTTTTGTTCTAATGAGGTGACTCTTGGTGGTCTTCTGGGTAATTTCAGGATGGGAGCTGGTCACCAGGAAGACCAAGCTTTGATTAGAAGCTTGAAACTTTCAGCCCCACCTCCCATCCTTTGGGAAGGGAAGAGGGGCTGGAAATCTAGTTAATAATTCATTATGCCTACATGATTAAGCCTCCCTAAAAATCCCAAAGGGATGGGGTTTGAAGAGCTTCTGGGTGATGAATGCATCCATGTACCAGGAGGGTAGTGCATCCTAACTGCACTGGGATAGAAGCTCCTGTGCTTGGGACCCTTGCAGACCCTGTCATATGTATCTCTGCATCTGGCTGTTCATCTGTATCCTTTGTCATATCCTTTATTATATAATAAACTGGTAAACTAAGTGTTTTCCTGAGTTCTGTGAGCTGTTCTAGCAAATGATCAAATCCAAGAAGGGGGATGATGGGAACCTCCAATTCGTAGCCAAGTCAAATAGAAATTGTGGGTGATCTGGGACATTACTATTTGCATTTGGGTCTGAAGTAGGGGGCAGCCTCATGGGACTGATCACTTAACCTGTGGGGTCTGCACTAACTCGGTTAGTGTCAGAACTGAATTGAACTGTAGGACACTCAGCTGGTGTCAGAGAGTTGCTTGATGTGTGGAAAACCGCCCCATGTGGTGTCAGAAGTGTTGTGAGTGTGGTAGTAGTGTGTGAGTAAAGGAGAGACCCAGGAGAGTTATTTCAATTCAGGGTCATTGAAATCATGAAGATGAAACCTAGAAGAACATGGTTTATATTATTTCAAATTCACTGATTCACTCCATGAAATAATTAGCCACACTTTTGAAAACTGAGATTGGAGAGAGTTCGTCTAGTATAGCAGCTAAGCTTTTGAACTCCAGAATAAAATGGTCCTAAGTTTAAGCCTCAGCTACTTCTCGTGATAGAGTCTTTCCAAGCCTCAATTTCTTCACCCGCAAAATGAGGATGAGAACTGACCGTCCTCTGGGTGTTACGAGGATTACGTGAACGGGACTGTGAACTACATTTAGAACAGCACTTGGAATTATCTTTGTCCTGTTATTATCAATGAAGATTGGTTGAGACTAGTTTTCTTTGAGAGATAGTTGCCCAAAAAACTTAGTAGAAGGCACATGGAAATGAGGTCACAGTCTTGAGTCACTCAGAAAGTGAAGTTTGGACAGAGGGTGAGGGGCAGATTTTGTGGACGTGCGTGTGGGTTTTGAAGTAGCTCAGTTGTCCGAGAAGAGTGAGACATGTGTCAGATTAAATTGATGAAACCAGAAGTACGGTCAAATAGGAAGGAAAGAAGTCGGAATTTAGGCACAGAGGTGCCTAACTCTGGGTAGGCACAGATTTCATCTGTTCCCGAGGTTTCTTTTGGGTCCGGCTGGGTGATCAGTACAGTTGGCCGCGTTCCTTCCTCTGGGCTCCCGGGGTGAGTACTCCGAATCGAAGAGGACACATTGTTTGCATCCCAGAGCCATGATCTACTTATGTTATTTCTCATGTTTGGAACAAAACGACATTGCTCTTTGAAGGTCACACCTGCTCAAAGTGAAACAGAAGTTTAGGCACGTGCTGGGCCACCAATTCAAGTAATTCAGGCTGTGGCATTTTTTTACTGCTTGCATTATGTAGCAGAGCTGCTTAGACGGCCCCGAATTCATCAGATGTCACTTAATCTTTTACTTGGCTTTGTCTGTGGCGTATTTGCTCCTTGCTGATTGATTATATAGTATGATTTTATGGTTGATTTTATAAGATTATTACTACACATTTGCATTTGCCAGTCGGCTTCAGCACTTTAGACCATCCCCTGTCAACCCAACATATTATTCAACTGGTGCCTTTCTGGGATGAACATTTGGTTATGTTTTGCTGGCCACACACCTAACCCTTTTAGCTATTCCTCGATATTCCCTGGTGATGGTTCTTGTTACTTCCTGATTCACTTCACACACGTCCCCGGGTTGGTCTGAAGATGGGGTTTAGAATATTTCTTTCTCTGTACAATAACAGTTTGTAAATACATACATTCTTAACTTGTGTTTTAGGAGGAGAGGGCTAAGGGACAAAACCCAGCCCCGCCAAAGTCAAGGCACCAACAAATTTTTTTTTTTTTAAAGATTTTATTTATTTATTTGAGACGGAGAGAATGAGAGACAGAGAGCATGAGAGGGAGGAGGGTCAGAGGAGGGAGAAGCAGACTCCCTGCCGAGCAGGGAGCCCGATGCGGGACGGGAGCCCGATGCCGGACTCGATCCCGGGACTCCAGGATCCTGACCTGAGCCGAAGGCAGTCGCTTAACCAACTGAGCCACCCAGGCGCCCAAGGCACCAACAAATTTGATGGCCACGATGTTGCTGGTGGTGCCTCATCAGAAAAGGGCAGCAGACTGTTCCTCCTTCACTGTAGATTCCTTTGCAACGAGATGAAAATGGAGGGCTTAAGGCTGAGTAAAAACAAAGAACATAACCTAAGGCAAGTCACGAAGTGGCAATTTCAGAGCCAGAGAAATTCGAGCGGAGGCCAAAAGAGATGATTTCTAAAGCTTAGCACAGTTATTGGTCTCTTGCGATGTTAATAGCATGCTTAAAAGCCAGTACCAAGAAAGGGGGTAATGTCACTTTAACCAAAGGAGTAAGGCTCCTAGGCTTAGTGCTGGCCAAGTGGAAAGTAGAAAGCCTAGCAAAAAATAATTGAAGCCCCTGCGAAATATTTCAATTTTTTTTATTGATTGAAGGCAATTATCCCTTAATTGCATATTTAAATGAGGTATTAGGAGGTTTAACTAAGCAATGCCTCTTAATTGCGGCCGCACCCTAGGTGTCGCAGATTGTGTTTATTTCATATGTTAATTAAAGAGAAAGGGGTATTTTATTTTATTGACTACAAGGTTCTCTGAGGCTGTGCTGTTTAGGACAAAGTACGTCTCAGGTGTGTATCGCACGCTGGGCATTAATATCATCATTAGTGAGAGGTTAAAGTTTTTTAATGAAGAGGTGCGTCTCAATTTTATGTGTTTTCAGCCACATAGGTGGGGGAGGGAGAAAAGCCCCAAATCCCACGGAAACAATTATCTTTATGAAAGAAATATTGAGCCCTTTCCTCAACAATAATAAATCAAAGTGCAAGTCCTGATATAAACAGGAAAAACAACACCAAATTACTGAAGAATTAGGATTGTTACAGGAAACCCTAATGACCTGGGGGTGCTAGGTTTGTGTTGTGAGCAGTGGCAGCCCGTGTATTAATTTGCAAGTTGCTGTCTGATTCTGTGATAGTGAAGTGTGTTATGGTATGTTGACAAAAGACAGGTAGAGATCTTTTATAAAGATTTTTCCTTGAAATGATACTTGGAGTGCTTAGTGAGCAAGGTGTTTTTCGACCTGAGCATTTGGATGAAGGTCGCTCTCCTATGGTACAGCGGCACCGTAAGGAAGGGCTCAACATCACTTTCTAGCTTGCTTTTTATCTTCCTATTGTAATGCAGTGGTCACAGTTTTTAAAAACAAATTTGTTATTTACAGCTCTTTTTGATTGACCCATCTGCCTCCTTGGAGGCAAAGAAAATGCAGCGCGTGTCAAAGAAAAAGGTGGGTAGATGGGAGGGCTCTACTTCAGGAACGCCCCGAAACTTCAAAAATCTATCACGATAAGACTAAAATCATAGCAAATAATAGCAAGAATTTCACTCAATTGATTTTTTTCCGTCTCAGAACAACAGATCCAGAAAGGAATATGCAATATTTCTATTGCCTATTCACTTATTTACTCATTTATTCACTCACTTGACAAATATTTATCGGACTCTCTAGGAGGCCGTCTAAAGGGGGAGGTATAATGATGGGCAAGAAACACAGCGTCCCTGCTTTTGTGGACCTTACAGTTTATCAGAGGATAGGGACATGAAGTGCATAGCCATACAGATGATGCCATTGTTTCGAACAATGAAGGGTTAGTGCGGGTACTATAAAACATCTAATGGGAAGGTTGGCCTCCTCTGGAGGAGAGGATGGGTATGAGAAGTGATATTTCTGTCTCTAGGCTGAGGCTTACAGAACTTGGGGTTTGTGGTTGGCTTTTTAGGACATCCCAACACCAGGCAAACATTTCTGAATGAAATTATTCCCTTCAAAAAACCCTAATGACAATGATATTATTTAGTCAGTTTTATATAGATTCTAATGATTTTTCTTCATTCGTAAAAATAATATTGTATACTTTATTGAAATGCTTTGATAGCTATCCAAATCTAGAACTGATAAAAAAATTTAACCAGCATGTATTTTCTATGCTTTCTATAGCCAATAGGCTGTAGAGGGTGTTTGTATCTTTCTCTCATAAATAGTCTGTGAACAAATATGATTTAAGCCTTTGAAAAGGTTCACGCAGTTGAGGAGGAGAAAATTCTGCAGGAGAAAACTCCTGTCTTGCCTTTAAGAATAATTTTTGGACTGATAAAATGCTTTGTGTTATGAAGGATAGTTCCAATTTACGGGCTCATGAGCTTATGAGTAGAATTTGCTTCAATCCTTATCTTTATGTTACAGCAATGGCACCACATATGATAAGTCTTCACTGGCAGAATTTTGAAAAAGTAATTCCAATGTAGTGAATATAAAAAAGTGCTATCAAGGAAAAATATTTTTTCTTCCCTGGAATAGAAACCATTATTTAAAGTGTTAGATGCCTCCGGGTTCTATTCATACAAAATCCATCCCTGCAGTCAAAACATATTCTTTTCCAAAGATTTCCTGTGTGTGTGTGTGTGTGTGTATTTCTGTGACTGAGACAGTTGCTTCTCCAAATATTCATAAAAAATAATCAAATACTCATTTTACTTCAGTGCAGGTTTTGGTAGGGCCATAGATTCTCAAATAAAAATACCTATAATGATTTTGGTAATTTTGAGGTAGAGCACTTTGTACTCCAAGACTAATTTTGGGTTGAGCAGCTGGAAGGGACTCTGTGCATAATTTTACCCCCAACAGAATGCTACAGATCCACAAAGAATGTGCGGAAGCTTGGAAGGGAACCACAGGGCATAACCTGTCAACCTCTTTTGCTTTGTAAAAAATGGGCATGAACGGGTTGGTTAAAAAAAAAAAAAAGTAACAGGGAAAATAATTCAGATAGTTCTTCCCAGCTGAAAGGAATTATCTGTTAGGTGGTAAGAAACAGATCAATATCAAAAAGTTTTCTGAACTTTAGCTTTGGTTGTGGGTATAGGTTGTAAGCTTATAGGTTAAACCTACATAATCTATTTTAAGCTTATACAACTTGGAGGCTTTTATATAAAAGCCATGCACAAATAGCTTATTTTTGCAAAATTTATAAGAACATATAGGATTTTGTTAGTACGTTGTTGGTGCAGTCCTGGGGCCTTGAAAGAACTTTAGCAAGTTCATGATCAATCTGCCTCTGTTCTGCTTTTCTCTGTTCACATATTCCTTTTGATGCACAAATGTCCCCTAACATGTTTGCGCAGGGTGGCTTAAATTTTTAGCCTCTGAATTTGGGGGAAAGTTTCCTAGGGAAATAAAGTGAAGGTGCTGAAGTGTGTGCCTTGGAAGATTAGAGGAATGTAGTATAAAGCCTTTTAATGTTTACTAAAATGTTTACTAAAGAATTTACATTATAAACTTGGAATGACAATAAATTACTGTTGTAATGGTTACCAATTCAAATCCAAATGATGAACAAATCCTACATTTTAAGATGTTCTTGGATTATCAGTGAGGAAAGATGTTTTGTATATGTTGTACTTTGTACCCTCCATTCTAAAAACATCTTGGATATTGCCAATCAGTGCTATCTTTTTTTGGCAGTTTTGGAAACGGAGTAACCATAAACTAAGCATAGGAACAATTGGCAACACATATGATATCAAGGATCTTCTTAGTAAAGAGGGCTGGAAACTGACTCTTGGCTTGGCAGGGCAATGGGAAGAAGGCAGTATCTTCAATGGACAGAGCCAAACATGAAGCCACACATGGGCAATTTGGAAGAGATTCTAGTGTGTGTGGTCCCTGATGTTGGTAAGCCTAGGAGAACCCCCCGTTGTCATATGCTGTGGCCATGGAAACAATTATAGGTTGCCAACTTGCTTCATAATCTCAGAATCTCCATTCTCAAGGGCGAGGGCGCACTCTACACTGAGAGGTCAGTCTTCCACCTACATCTTGTATGGCCCAGGGAATGAATAAAAAATGCATTCATTCATCCACTGGGAATGCAGTGATGAGCAAAAGTGACAAGGTTCCTACCTTTAGAGATCAAATATAAACATTAGTAAGTATTGAGTAGATAACCGACATGAAGGAAAACTGGAATACTCTGAGGGTATTTAACAGAGAAACCCAATTGTGTCTGGGGGGTTTTGAGGGGTGTGTGTGTTTGTATGTGTGTGTGTGTGGTGAGCCCATTCAGTTCCGTTTTTCAGTGTCTTCCCTCATGAGCCATCAAAAAAGGTAGCAGATTAGAGATCCCCGTGTTCCTGCTCAATTTATGCCCCAAGAGCAGAGGCACACTTAGAGACTTGGGCCCAAAATGTCCTGGGAATTGAAGCTTTTATAGAGATTTTGAAGTTTGACGTTTAGCTCTATCAGAACTACCCTAGGTTAGCTATCCGGGAGCTTTGCAAGAGTAAGGAGATCGGCAGTTAGAGGAATTGACCCCAAGGGACTAGGCATTGTTCTGGAAGTGGGTATTTCCAGCCTGAAATCAGGTGTGTGTGGAAAATGCCAGTTAGAGAAATGCATCTTCCCTATGCTTTTGCTCCTCAGACGAGTTTCAGCTAGCAAATGGGGCCATGATCTGGACAGTCTGAATAAGTTTTATTTTTATTTTTTGTTTTTTTTTTTTCTTCTGTGGGCATTAGTTCTCTGAAAGCAAGCTCTGAGAATTAGAAGTAGAAAAACCCTGGCCGCTGAAAGTGAATTGCTTTGGGGCCTTGAGCTGTTCACACTCATTTAAACTGGTTTCTTTCTGTTTTGAAGCTTTGTCATCCTCAGTGTGATGGCTTTTCTTCCCCAGAGGGGCAAGATGGCGGCTGCTGTGGAGCCAGGTCCCACGCACGACCTCACGCAACAGCCACAGAAGGTTGCTGAAAGGCATCTCATCAGAATGTGTCCCCCTTGACTGCAGGAATTTGAAGGTCTGGTTCATTGCTATATCCACTGTGCCTCGACCAGTGTCTGGCACGTGGTGGGTACTTGATATTTATTTGTGAAATGAATAACTAAATGAATAGATTATTCTTTAGTTTGATACTATTTCATTTTGGAACAAAACTTCTGGAAAGGTCTTCTCAAAGGTCTGTAGCCTTCCTGGCCAAGAGTGGTGTAGTGACTCCAATGATGTAGTCAATGTCCAGTTCTGGGATAAATGCTTCCCTTGGTCTTATAATGTGGACAATACAGTCCACTATACACACCATTTCCTGAGGCTTTTAAGAATGGTTGTTTATTTTAAAAAGTATTATATAAGCAAAGATAAGGTTGGTATTTATCAATGGCTAACAACAATAATATGCTGAATTTCAATTAAAAATGAGTAGGTGACAAAAACAGGAAAAAGATAGTTTTTTTGTAAAATATAGTTCATTGTAAGAGTAGTTCTAGGGAATGAGCTGGAAATGTTAATCAAATGTTTGGTTTAATTAAACAAATTAGCATTGGTGGTTAAGAATGTAGACCCTGTTTGAAGAGACCAAATGATCCATAGATTTTCGAATGTTGCAGAAGCTAGAGTCCAGGGGTGCGGGTGGGTCAGTCTTATTGCATTTTAAATTATGGTTTCCAAGTTTACAGTTGTTGGTAGGGCTGCATTCCTTCTGGAGGCTCTAGGGGAGAATCCATTCCTTTTCTTTTCCAACCTCTAGAGACTTCCCACGTTCCTTGGCTCATGGCCCCTTCTACCAATTGCATCATTCCAACCTCTGCTTTGGTCATTACATCTTGTTGGCTGGCACTGACTCTCCTGCTTTCTATTTATAAGGACCCTGTGATTACACTGGACCCACTGGGTTAATCCAGGATAATCTTCCTATCTCAAGAACCTTAATCACTTTTGACCTGTAAGGCAATATGTTTATGGGTTTCAGAGATCAAGATATAGACATATTTTGGGGGGCCATTATTCTACCTATCACATCAGGGAGAATTTCCAAAAAGCTAATATAGCAATATTGATGCCATAAGAAGAATTTAGTGCAAACATATACATTGGAATGAATAGAGATATTGCATAATAATAAACAGTCCACCAATTAGACAAAATAATTAGAAACTTGTATGCACTTAACAACATATCCTCAAAAACGGAAAGAAAAAAACCCTGATAGAATGATAAGCATAAATGGACAAATTGATGGGAGATTTTAACACACTTGTATCAGAAACTGAGAGATAAAGTGCACAAAAATTTATTAAGGTTGGGCTGATTTGGACAATTGCATAACTTATGTTTTTTAACTTTTTTCAAAATCATTCTTTACTACATATTTCTTAAATTGACAAAAATAAAAAGATATATTTCCCCCCAACTTTACTGAGATACAATTGATATATAACATTGTGCAACTTAAAGGTGTACAATGTGGTGATTTGTTATACTTATGTATTGTAATATGATTACCACCATAAGTGTTACCTAACACCTTCATCACATCATATAACTACCATTTCTTTTTTGTGATCAGAACATTTAAGATTTATTCTTTTGGCAACTTTTAAGTATGTAGTACAGTATTGTTTTCAGTAACCACAATGTTGTGCATTAGATCCCCAGAACTTATTTATCTTCTACCTGGAATTTTGTACCCTCTGACCAAAATCTCCCATTTCCCCTCCCCCCAGCTCCTGTTAACTACCACTCTACTTTGTTTCCGCAAATTCAGTTTTTTTAGATTCCACATATAAGTGATATCATACAGTGTTTGTCTTTCTCTGCCTGACTTATTTCACTTAGCATTATGTCTTCAAGGTCCATCCATGTTGTCACAATGATGTCCTTTCATTTCATGGTCAATAATGTGCCATATTCCATATAGAAACAATATTCCATGTATAGATATACATACATACCACATCTTCTTTATCCATTCATTTTTGACAGACACTTAGGTTTTTCCATATCGTGGCTATTGTGAATAATGCTACAATGAACACGGGAGTGCAGATATCTCTTCATTATCCTGTTTTTATTTCCTTTGGATAAATACCCAGAAATGGCGATTGCTGGGTCATATGGCAGTTCTATTTTTGATTTTTTAAGGAATCTCTATACTGTTTTCCACAGTGGCTGCACCAGTTTACATCCTCACCAACAGGGCACAAGGGTTCCCTTTTCTCCACATCCTTGCCAACACTTGTTATCTCTTTTCTTTGTGATTCTAGCCATTCTGACAGGTGTGAGGGGACATCTCATTGTGGCTTTGATTTACATTTCTCTGATGATTAGTCATGTTGAGTATTCATGTACCTGTTGACCATCTGTATGTCTTATTTTGAAAAATGTGTAAATAAAAAAACAAGCCCCAACTATAATCTGCCTGCAAGACTCATTTAAGTTTTAAGGACATACATAGGCTGGAAATAAAGGGATGGAAAAAGATATTCCATGAAAGTAGAAGCCAGAAGAGAGCAGAGGTAGCTGTGCTTGTTATTAGACAAAATAGACTTTAAGCCAAAAATGATAACAAGACACAAAGAAGGTCATTACATGATAATAAAGGGGTCGACTCATCAAGAAGACATAACAGTCATAAATATATACACACCCAACATTGGAGCACCTAAATATATTAAGCAAGTACTAACAGATGTGAAGGGAGAAATAGACAATACAATAATAGCAGGGGACTTCAATACCCCACTTTCAGCAGTGGATAGATCATCCAGACAGAAAACCAACAAGGAAAAATTGGACTTGAACCATACTTTAGACCAAATGGATCTAACAGACATACATAGGGCATTCCATCCAACAACAGCAGAACACACATTCTTCTCAAGCATACATGGAACATTCTCCCAGAGAGATCATATGAAAAAACCATAAAACAAATCTTAGCAAATTTAAGAAGATTGAAATCATACTACGTATATTTTCCAACCACATTGGTATGAAACTAGAAATTAACGACAAGAAGAAAATTGGAAAATCTACAAATATGTGGAAATTAAATATCACAGTCCTGAACATCCAATGTCAAGGAAGAAATCAAAAGGGAAATTAAAAAAATATCTTGATACAGTTACAGTTCTACATGAAATGGTTTTTTAGCTTTTACATTGCATTCTTATGTGGTTTTTTTTTTTTGAGCACTGGAATGCTCTTCTGTGTGCAAATGAAATTGGCCATCTTTCATGTTTCATTCACTGAAAATAATTATTAATATTTAATTTATATGAATACATTATTGTATTAATGTTAAATATCTATTTAGCTGTGAAAAAGGTTGAATAATTAGGGAAATGCAAATTAAAACCACAATGAGATACCACTTTACATTCACCCGGATGACTAAAATAAAAAAGACAGATAATAAAAAGCATTAGAGGAATGTGAAAATATTGGAACCTTCAGATATTTCTGCTAGTGGGAGTGTAAAGTGATGCAGCCACTTTGGAAAATAGTTTGGCTCCTCTTTAAAATGTTAAACATAAAGTGGCCATATGACCTAGAAATTCTACTCCTAGGCTCAAGAGAAATGCAAACATACAGCCACACAAAAACTCATATGTGAACATTGATGGAGATACTATTTACAGTAGCTAAAACATGGGAATAACCTATATGTCCATCAGCTGATGAATGGATAAACAAAATTTGCTCTATCCAGACAATGGAATATTATTTGGCCATAAAAAGGAGTGAATTATTTATGTATACTATGGCATGGATGAGCCTTGAAAACATTAGGCTGAGTGAAAGAAGCCATCACTAAAGGCCACAAATTGTATGTTTGCATTATATGAAATGTTCAGCATAGTCAAATCCATAAAGACAGAAAGTACATTAGTGGTTGCCAGAGTCTGAGGAGAATGGGGACTGACTGCTAATGGGTATGGCTTTCTTTTTTGGGTGCTGAAAATGTTCTCAATTAGTTAGTGGTGATGGTTGCAGAACTCTGTGAATATACTAAAAAGCATTAGATTATACAGTTTCAAAGAGTGAATTTTATGGTATATGAATCATATCTCAATAAAACTATTAAAAGAAAGATGCTGAGAATTCTTATCTGTTTAGAGTGTAAACTGGTCTTAAGTTGGGAATAAGGATTTGGGAGACTTTTATCCTCACTTGTCTCCTCACTTCCTCCTTGGCACCTCATTCCTCAGCTGTGCTGTTTACATGGTATGTTTCACAGGGAGAGAGAAAATGAGAGTTCTTTTGGAGACTGCCTCCCTGTTTCAGAAGAAAGTGGCTAAAAATACACAACAGCAATAAAGACATATTTCCATTGCATTAAAAATCCAAGTATGATGGCTTTTTTTTTGTCGTAGAAAAAAATCTCAAAAATTAAACAAAATTAAATTAAATTAAAATGATTAAGCTTCACTAGTATTTAACATATCATGTAGTAGTAGTACTTATCTCTAATTTACAAATAAATATACATGTGTCAGGGGTCCGTGCTTGCAAACTTTTTCTTCATAAATGTACACAATCAAAAAAGTTAATGAAAAGCTTGGAGACTGCTAGCTTGGTCCGTGGCACTGTAGGAAAACAGTAACCTTTTAAGTTTTTTGTTTTTTTTAAAGATTTTATTTATTTATTTGACAGAGAGACAGAGAGCACAAGCAGAGGGAGCAGCAGGCAGAGGAAGAGGGAGAAGCAGGCTCCCCACTGAGCAGGGAGCCCGACGAGGGGCTCGATCCCAGGACCCCGGGATCATGACCTGAGCCGAAGGCAGACGCCCAACCATCTGAGCCACCCAGGCGCCCCTAACCTTTTAAGTTTAAGGGCATAGACTTTATGGTCAGACAGTCCCCATTCAAACAGTCTGTGCTCTTTAAGTCACTTGCTTGTTTAAGTGTATCCGTCAGCGTCCAATCAGGAGAAGACCTGATAGTTCAACAGAGGGAATTGAATTTGGGGAACTAAGTGCAAAGGTGTTGGAAGGGCTAGAAACTCAAGAGGCAGTAGTGAGGCAACCCCCAGATTTGCAACACCAGGAAGTTGCTCCTTGGGTTAGGGCTTGAGGAACAAACGGGGAGACGGTATTCAGAGAGACTAGGCTCCAGCGGGAGTGAGGACCCGGAAGGGCGGGGCTGTCCAGCAAGAGCTGCAACCACTGAGAAGCAGCCCCTTTGGGAGAGAGCGCACCTCTCAAGGGGAGGGGCGGCCTCTCCCTCCCTGCTGCCCTCTAGTGTCCAGATTGTGCCTACTGTGGCTGAATCCATCCAGAAGCCCCTGGCCCAGGAGCCTGGAAAGCTTAGTTTAGAGGGGTTAGCATCCTTACTAAAAACCACGTGGAGCTAGGGCAGGGTGAGGAACAAACATGGTTTGCTCTTCTTTAAAAGAATGAAAAACTGTGAACTTTCGAGGGTTATTGTGGAAACTAAATGGCATAATGGAAAACCCTTAGCAAAGCCAGACACACTGGAAGTGCTCAACAGGTATTTACTAATATTTTGCGGTTTGAACTTAAATAGGGACAATCTGGGTACTTGAAATTGACATTTTGGGGATTCTAAAATATCAGCTATTCATTGTAAAAGATATTAGTGACATACTTCGACTAGTGTGATGGAATTCTTTTATAATACTGATGTTGAAAGACAATGTAACACTGATGTTAGAGGTTAATTGTGTTAGAGTGGCAAAAAGGGTAACCAAGACTTAGGCAAGTGAGCGGCACAGTGCAGAGTGCGGACTGGGGAACCAGGAGACCCGGGTGCTCAGCCTAGCTCCTTACTAACCACCTGTTGGAACTTGAACTCGGGGCTCAGAGGCTTCATTGGTGAAATAAGAGGTCTACACTAGATGATCTCTCATTCTTTTTCAACATTGCTGTCCTCTGGCTAACTAAGAGTCAGCATAAAGGCATCTTGTGCTTGGATTTTCTTTCCTTTTCTTTTTATTATTATGTTATGTTAATCACCATACATTACATCATTAGTTTTAGATGAAGTGTTCCATGATTCATTGTTTGCTTATAACACCCAGTGCTCCACGCAGAACGTGCCCTCCTTGATACCCATCACCAGGCTAACTCATCCCCCCACCCCCTCCCCTCTAGAACCCTCAGTTTGTTTCTCAGAGTCCATAGTCTCTTCATGGTTTGTGCCCCTCTGAAACAAATAATACATTATATATTTTAGTATATGTGCTGCCGAAGCGAGCACAATAATACATTATATATTAAAAAAAAAAGAAGAAGATAGCGGGAAATTGTATTTTCAAGGTACTTTCTCTTTTATGGCTTCATTTAATCCTCACAGCACACCCATGAGGTGGGAGGGGCAAGCGCCATTCTTCACATTCCACAGCGGGGGACCGGGTTGGAGGTAGAACATGATTTGTGTGGATTACACAACAACTCGGTGGTAGTAGTCGATCTAGACTGCAAGCCTCAAACTTCACCTCTTGCAGGGCCAAAAATGTTTGAATAGTCGTAGAGGCTGAAGAAGAATCAACCACCCTGTAAAGGAGTTCTGCTATTTTTGCCCGTGTGATAACATGGGTCGTTTATCTACATATTACGTAACGGTTCAGAAAGTTGCCCTCTTAGAACATGGCATGGATGTGAATATTTAACTGTAACATCACAGTGATTTAGCCCACACTGAGGTGATACTCTTCCGTTGTTGTGGTTAAATGTATTTCCCCGAAGGAATAGTGCAGTGCACAGAAGGCCGTTATGAAATTTGTTGATGAGAGTGACAACTTCCTTTATTATTTTTCATTCAGTTAAGGGCAGATTTCATTGTGGACTTGTTCAAGATAGCTTTCTTCATCACGAAAAAGAGATCAGGAAATAGGTTTCTTTATACCCATATACAAGTCCTTGTATACATGTAAACAACCTAACAAGAGAGAATACAACAGTCTATCAATCGTACCAAACTTACAGTAGTTAGAATCCATTTCACTCACGTCCAACCCGGCAAAAACAAATTATTTATCCAATAGCAAATAATTTAGATTCTGAAGTGAAAAGGTCACCCCCCTCTGTGTATTAACTATCTCCGGAATGGACGTTAATTATTATGAGCTTAATTCTTTGCAACGGATGACATGTGCAGTGCCCAGAACAAAGCGTGGCCTGTGCTCTGTTAAGCTGAAGCTTTTCCTCACCAGAAACTTGCTGCGGTCAGAAATGTTGAGCTGTCACTTACGCCCTCGGACTTTTCCTCCTTTTCTGGGATAGCTCTTTAAGAGAGGTGGGCTATGTTGGCAGCAACAGATTCAAGGAAACTATTCTTTCACATTTATTGCTACCAAATGCAGTTAATATTACTTTATACATCATGCATCTCATATAATCAGTATTACTTGAGTACATTAAACATATTTAAGTCCTAAATGTGTATGGCCGATCATTACCGTTTTTGTACCAATATAAAAGTAGTATCATCTTGATATTCTTAGTATCCTATGGAAAGTCTCAATTATTCCTTCAATTTCTCTTTTCTTCTGTCTTCTTCCTTTTATTCTTTCCCTATGGACCCTGGAATTATCTAGAATGTGTATCAGCTGTTTCTCTCCTGGGTCTGGTTTCCTTACTTTCTTTTTCTTTTTTCTTACGCTTATTGTTGAACTGAAATGTGGGTGCTCGGAAACTCTCCATCCAGTTGGGGGTGTTTGGGTCGCTAAGTCCATGCTGTAGCCAGGGCCATAGTGTCAGCCGTTGAGTCCTCGTGAAATAGGAGACGCTGGGCACAGAGTGAAGTGGGGGGTCCTGGGGGGAGGATGTGGGGGGAGGGGGAGGGAACAATGTGGAAAAACAAACAGGGGGTGTTGTGTGGCCGGCAAGGAAGGGTGAGAAATTTCCCTGCCTCTGGAAACTTATTGCTGAGAAATACCACACAAATAACAAGCTGAAGTCACCCCAAAATGGGGAAGGAATAAACGTTAAAAAAAAAAAAAAAAAAGAGAGAAGACTGCCTATTTAACCCAGCCAAACCAGCTTACCATTCTTGCCCTCTTCCATCTCCCAGCGTGGTAGAAGTTTTGCCCAAAATAGTTTGTGGGAGCAAAACAAGTTTTCATTTGTCTGTTGTTGCTATTGTTTTTTTTAGTTTTGCTCTGTAGGTGCTGCCTGGAGTAGAGAAAAATCTCTGAACCAAGAGTTAAAGAAGACTTGACCTAAGCTTTGGAAAAGAAATGTAGCTCCCAAATACCATAATTATGTTAGAAAAGGAGAAATATTGAAAACAAACCACATGGGTGCACGTAGTCTCCCGAGTGAGGAGCTCCCGTAATGACGGAGACTTTCAGGTCTGTGGTTGAGGTGACAACTGATGGGGGGCTGCCCATGCAGCGTTGGGGATCCCCCACCTGGGCTGGGATTCCTACTGATTCCCAGAACTGCTTGAGACTCCTAGAACCACTCAAAAAGAGGTGTTGAGATTGATAATGGAACTTAGGGGCTGAGCAGAAGCCGAATCTAAGAATGGGGTTTCCAATCTGGTCCAGGACCTACATTTTTAGGACAATTTCTAGTAGTTACTTGGGAAGACTACTGGTAGTATGAAGCCTGGCATATTTATGCACCATTAATTGCACAGTCTAGGCAGTCGGTCCCTGAGAACATTTTTATTTATGATGGTGGTAGATGAGAAGCTCTGGGGATGGCGGCTTCATCAGGAGAACGAGCGCAACGCTCTCTGTGAGCGGCTTTCCCATCCACTGCTCGCAGGTGGGTAGAATGGTCCTCTCTTGTCTGTTAGCTGCTCAGAACCTGGAGGACGCGCTTCTGCAATCCGGCTGAATCATGCTCCCTCTCTCTCCTCCAGTGAATCCCTGCCCTTCTCTCACCAAAGGGTCATATTTATAACCTCGCTTTTTTCTTTATGCATTTTATACTTTGTTATTGTTTATTAATTTATTAATTGCTTCCAGACTTCAGCTTCGTTGTTATTAACTATTGTGCATTTTAATGGTATTTAGCTCCCTCACTGCTGGTATTTATCACTTCACTATCAATTCCCTATTCCCAGCTGTTGTTTTGAACTGGCGTTATATATTATTATGTTTCTTCATTGCCTCTTCTCTCTGTCACAGCTGACTGCTTCTTTACCTCTCCCTCTACGGACTTCGCTACTGTTCTCCCTCTCCGAGTCGCTCCACGTACCTTGTTACACCTCTCTCCATATACTGTCCTTCCAATAAAATGTGCCAGATTCTTCTATTTCCCTTTACTTCTTCTCTAACAGCTTTCTCTGTTGCCTTGGGGCACTTTGTGGTGCACGCAGTCCCTAGGGCGTGGCCAGGGTCCCACTCCTTCTCTCCGCGCGACCTTTCTGGTTTTCACATACCCCTTTTCCACCACAACCTTCTCAACATTTCCTAGAACCCCCAGCCTCAGGGCTGCCATTCCAGTGTTCTTTCTGCACTGGACTCACATTTCTGCTCTGGTTTTTCACCTCGCTGATTCCCATGGCCTCTGCATTTTCTAAACTTATGGATCTTTGACAAAGTGGCTCATCTAGCCTAGGTTTTTATTCTAAATATGTATCGTATTCCTTCTCCCCAGACATGAACTACCCTATGTGTATGTTTTCCGCAGGAATTACATACTAATATTTATTGAGTATTTACTGTATATCAGGCTTGTGCTTAAGAAACTACTGCTTACTACTTAGGTGTAATCTCTTTTCACCTGAGCAAGGACAAGAGTAATTCTGCAAGGGAGGCGTACTCCTATTTCACAGATGGGGAAACTGAGACTGAGGTGTAAACTACTTATCCTCTCTTACATGTTGGTGAGTGGTGGACTGGGATGCCCATCAGCTCTGACCCCACAGAATACAGGTTCTCGGCCACCAGGCTCTGCCAAGCCCGCTGACAGCTGCTGTCCTGAGTGAAGGCAACCTCTCCGTTTCCTTGGCTCCCATCTTTAGCAAGCCCTCTGTCCTAGTAAAGGAGTTTAGCCCTCACTTCTATAGCAGTTTAGCTGGTGTTCTCTCTTTACAGCACTCTGTTAAGAATATTCCACCTATTCTTTCCCCTCTTTGGGGAGGAGAGCTGTCTGGCGACAGTCAGTAGGTGCTGATGCAGGCAGCAGGTGGCCCAGGGAGCCTGTCACGGAGCAGTAGGAAGTCTTAGGACTGGTGATCCTGAAAATCTCTGAATGGACTGGGGGATACAAGGACCTGGGGCATCAGGCCCGGAGTTAAGACAGAAAGTCAGGCAGGGGGTAAGGCGTTGATGTAGTTACCAGAACTGGGCCACATCGTGGGCTTACACATGATACCATGGCAGAGCTTGGGAGTGTGGACCCAGGCCCAAGTCAGACTGAACTGACGTGGAGCTGTGGTCTGGGATGGGCTCTGTCCCAGAGTCAGGAGCAGGGGAGACTCAGTTGGAGGCTGTGACCTTGGTGTGATGTGATAAGGCCTTGGAGCATAGTCCTGGGAGGGGAGAAGTAGGTTTGGACATGAGACGTGCTCTCAAGGAAGTTGGACGGTAAGCAGTGAATAAGAGTACCTTGCATCATTCCCAAGGAATGCCTGATTGCACCCGATTTTGTTTTTTATTTTTGTGTTTATTTTTCTATCGATGAGCCAGAGACTCTGACTGATTTATCTGATGACCTGTTAAAAATGGTTCTTTGGATCAGATCCATATTGTTGTTTGGGGATATGCAATTAGTTTTAAGTACCTAGCTGGCTTCTACAGAGTGGTACTGCATTAACAGGTTAAATAACCAGTAGCTTGGATGCCTACTTACAGAAAACATTTTGTTTCTTGATGTGGTACAAATCATTTTTCCAGCGGTAGTGAAAAATTACATTGTGTGATTCATGTTTCTTATGGTTCCCTGCAGCCAAGTGCTGGCTGGGGTTAGAGGTTTAGTCTGGGACATGAGGCCAAAATCTTTCCTCGTCCACCCACCTTGATAAGGGTTTTTCTACTTTGATTTGCCCCAGTACTTTATTTCTCTAATATGGTGGAAATAAGCAGCAAATATCCACAGAAAATGATGGCTCTCGGGCCCCACCTGCATCCCTGTTACCTGGCTGGTGCAGAGTGGTCTGCTAACAGCTGAGCTACCTTCCTTTTGATAGAATTGTGTAAAAAATATTAGTTCTCCCCCATGCCCCCATGTGACCTCCAGCCCTAGGTGGACTGTATGGGGCACAAAAGACTTAAGACGGGACTGATTTTGTAGAGTAATTCGTGCTCCAGAGCTTTCTGCAGGGCCAGACTCCCCCATGCACTATCTCCTGAGAACTCTCCGTTGATCAGCTACAAGCACCCAAATCCCTGTCTCCAACTTTGCTTCAAAGTACGGCATATGAGTATGGAGGACAGAAGCGGTGGAGACGATGGAGCTGCTTATTAAGCTCTCTGGAGACCACGACTTGTCCCAGTTGGTGCCAAAGTCACACGAACCTAACTTGAAACCACTGTGGTTTGATTGGAGGCATCCATGGCTCCATTTAGGAGGCTGAGCTGAAAGTCATTCACTTCCCATTCCACCAATTGAAATTTTGAATAGCCTTGATAAACTGTGGTTATGTTACCAGAGGGTTAATAAGGGGATGATAAGCATATCAGCTATCGTTACGGAGAACTGAATGTGTGTGGTGCTAGGCAGTGTGCTGGGCAATTGATCTCCGTAAGTCCTTGAATGCCCCAAATAACCCTGCCAGGAGAGGGTAGTGGAGACTGTTGTCCTCCCACCAAAATGCCCAGTCTGTTTGCACAGTCATAGAATTGGAGCAAGGCATCCGATGAAGGACCCCATTTCCCATCCCCTTCCAGCTAGGCGGGGCCCATTGCTAAGGTGTGTCTCCTGTAGACGCTTCCCTTTCTGCAGTGAAGCTTCAGCTGTGGAGACAAAGACAATGCCCTAGGGAATCACAGAGAACTATGCTGGAGAGAATCTCACTTTCTTAGAGTGGGTAGAGCAGAGTTGACCTCCAATTTGGGCTACTTCATAAGATAAAGACATTTCTATCTGGTTTGAGCCCTTGTGTTTTGGGGATCTCTTTACACAGTGGTTTGTTCTCGCTCTCTAGTTAATTTAGTAAATGTAATTATCGCCAATTTGTAAACTAAGAAACTGAGGCACAGAGAAGATGGATAACTTTCCCCCAAGGCAGTATCAACAGAGCTAAGATGTGGACCCAGATAGTTCTGCTACAAAGGCCTTTCGAGAATTAGTCTGTTAAACGGTTTCAGAGAAAATGGAATCCAGGAAGGGCCAGAAAAGGTTTAGGTGGGAGTGATGTCTGGGAGACAGGGAGATTCTGAGAAGCCAGGTGAAAAGACTCTGTGATCCTGGGGGCCCAGCCCTGTGCTGGGCTGAGGCCTGAGGGTCTGCATTCTCCATATGCTCTTGGCTAATGCCAGTGCTGCTGGTCTATAGGTCCTACACTTGGAACAACAAAGTTCTCTAAGGCTTTTCATTTCAAGGGTGAGCACTTGGGTCCACCGTCCAATTCCCCAGGAGCTCCTGGTATTTAAATTAACCAACTCTGTCTATCAATGCCCTGAGTTACAAAATTCTGACTTCCAGAGTGCCTTTCGGAGAAGTGCCTGGCCCTTAGGATACCGGGTTGGCACCTGCCGTGCAATGTGAATCACTGGCCACGTGGAGTTTGCAGGTACTAGTCTACAGGTAAGAGGATTTTATGGTCAGGAGGTGTAGCGGTATGCTATAGATCAAAATATTTTTCACTTGTTTGACTGTAATCTATGGGGAAGGGGTGAAATGGCCAATTGATTATAATGCAGAATATAAAAAGATCAAAGTCCTGCAGCACATAGCAACAGGGCTGTCTACAGAAAAGGAGCAGAAGCTCATGGGAAAATGTTCCTGTAATATATGAGGCATTAAAAATTCTGCTACATTATTCTTGCCACCAAGATTGTAATGAAAATGGGAAACGGCACCAACTTAACCCATTCTCATTACAATCGTTAGATTGTAATCTCATGTTCTCCCCTCAAGAGAATGCTAAATGAGATTTTAAACAAAAGAGAGGACAGAGAAGTATGGAGAATAAAGGAGCAAATAGAAATTGGAAAGTTTAAAAAAGTGATGCATGATAGACTTCCCTGTGTTTGTTTGAGGCTTTCTCTTTACTTTAGAAACAAGAACGGAGAACAGAGCGTTGCAAAGACCAATTTAAGCCTATGTGGAAAATCCATAACACAACCTGAACACGGTAACTGCTTAAGACAAAAAGTCAAGCACAAATTTGCTCTTACCCTCTGATAGTTTAGTTCACTTTAGATTAGAGGGAAAAACCCAGGAAATTACTACAAAGACAAAACGAGAAGCAGAAAAACATGCACAAAGACAAAAACAACAAAAACAAGACTCCGAGAGGCAGAACGTTGTTGTAAAGGGCATCGTTTGCCCATAGTTCCATTTGGAGCGTCCTCTTCATTTTTGCCACACTAGGCAAATTTGTATGCTTAAAGCACATGAACATGCGTGCTCTATTTGCTTTCTCACGCTGTGTACTGGAATCAAGGCTCTTGAAGGCAATATGAAAAAATGTATTGTATGTATGCAAAACACCATGCAGTCCAATCTAGAGTCATTCATTATTTAGTGCAAAAAATCCTTATAGATCATCTAGTGTGGGCCAGGCACTGTGGTGGGAGCTGGGCAAGAGTATTGACTAAGAGAGATGGGGTCCTTGTTATTATGTCTAGTTGGGTGGTAGAAAGAGGCATTACACAAATAAATAAGTGAATAGATGTACAACTACAATTTGTGATAAGAAATGGAAATGAAAACAGAATAAGAGAGGACAAAGATGGGAGATCTAATGAAAACAGGTGGGAAGGAAGGATCTCTCTAAGGAAATGACATTTGAGGAGGACCTACCTGGTACAAGCCAAATAAAAAATGAGACAACAGTGTTCCTGGTGGAGAAGAGTGGTTACCACCCTTCTTCTTCTTCTTTTTTTTTTTTTTAAAGATTTATTTATTTATTTGAGAGAGCGAGAATGAGACAGAGTACATGAGAGGGGGGAGGGTCAGAGGGAGAAGCAGGCTCCCCGCTGAGCAGGGAGCCCAATGCGGGACTCGATCCCGGGACTCCAGGATCATGACCTGAGCTGAAGGCAGTTGCTTAACCAACTGAGCCACTCAGGCGCCCGGTTACCACCCTTCTTTAGCTTCATGAAAGAGATAGGTGGGTGTGCTATAAGATCTAGTTAGGATGACAGCACACTCCACGTGTTTCAAAACAGAGTTTTTTTTTCCCTTTTTTAAGCTTTTATTTATTTATTTGAGAGAGAGAGAGAGAGTTGGGGGTGGGAGGCATAGGGAGAGGGAGAAGGTGACTCCCTGCTGAGCAGGGAGACTGACGCAGGGCTGGATCCCAGGACCCTGGGATGATGACCTGAGCCCAAGGCAGATGCTTAACCCAGGCGCCCCAAGAGGTTTTCTAAATTTATTTTTTATTTATTTTTTAGAGAGAACGAGAGCAGGGGTGGGAGGGGCAGAGGGAGAAGGAGAGACAGAATCCCAAGCAGGCTCTAGGCTCAGCACGGAGCCCAACACAGGGCTCGATCTCATGACGCTGAGATCATGACCTGAGCCAAGATCAAGAGTCGGATGCCCAACCCACTGAGCCACCCAGGCACCCCAAAACAGGGAGTTTCATATGAGAACCAAGTTTCAAATATTTGGAAGCATTGAAAAACCTCTGAAGCAACTGGGCTTCAACTCTGAGATAAGCTGCCATCATCTCTGGGACTGGGGGATAATAGGAAGTAGGGTTCCCAGAGCCCAGGAATAAAGATGCGTATGGGCAACTGGGACCAAAGAGGGCAGGAGCGTGCTTGTTATGTTTGAGGAACTGCAGGGCTGCAGCGTGGTGGAAGCAAGTGTGAGCAACGGGGAAAGAGGACCAGATCAGAAAAACCCAGGAGAGAGGAGGCCTGGGAAGAGTGTACGGGAACTTCTTTAGCAGTGGTCAGAATTTTGTTTTTCGACTGAGTGAGATGGAAAGTTGCTGGAGGTTTCTCAGCAGAGGCATGGCTTGACCTGGTGCAAGTTTTGAAAGGATCAATTTGGCTGCTCTTGGGGAGGGTGAGGGGAAGCGGGAAGAACAATTAGGAGGGTGGTGTGCTGGCAAATGCTTAACAACTGGCTCGCCACAGAAAAAACAAGGAGGAGTGTGTCATTACAGGTGGTTATAAGAGGTGGAAAGGAAACAGGGTAAAAGGAGAAAGACAAAGAGGGAACTGTGGGGGCGCCTGGGTGGCTCAGTCGGTTAAGCGACTGCCTTCGGCTCGGGTCATGATCCTGGAGTCCCGGGATCGAGTCCCGCATCGGGCTCCCTGCTCGGCAGGGAGTCTGCTTCTCCCTCTGACCCTCCCCCCTCTCATGTACTTGCTCTCTCTCATTCTCTCTCTCAAATAAATAAATAAAATCTTTAAAAAAAAAAAGAGGGAACTGTGGGATATGAGGGAGGGAAAAGCCTCTCTGCGGATGTGACATTTAAGGAGAGATGGGAGGGAGCCAGGTATGCATCAAAGGTCACCGAGGCTGCTTCTCTGGGTTCTCAGGACCATCTGTCTGCAAGCTCAGACGATGAAGAAAATGTACTTAAAAAAATAAACAAATATCCACCAGGGAAATATATTCTTCAGCTTCCTTTGGTAACATATTCGAGTGTTTACCATGTTCTCAGAGGATTTATCTTTGCGTCTAACTTGAATCCACCCTATGCACTTAAAGCCTTTTCTTTCATTCTGAGTGGGGAACGGAGAGTCGTTCACTAAGCCTCAAGTTTGGTCTCATTAAGTTATCGGCCAGGCCGGTGCTTGAGGCGGAAACTTGGTGCAGCTGAATTGCTCCCCCTGCCATGTTCGTCCTTGTTGACTGATCCCTTATTCGGGTGAAGTTAGGAAGAGTATCGACAAACTTGAATGATGTTTGGAGTCACCCAAGCTGTGGTGCCAGCCTGTTTGGAATTACTTATAGCCTCTGGATACCAGCACTAAATAAGATGCAGAATGAGCCACAAAGGGACTTGCCCTGAGGGTTTCGCAATTCCCACTGTCGAAGCCCAAGGATTCCTGAAGCTAGTGGAAGGAAATGAGAAGAAGAAACAGCTGAAACAGTTCATTGAACCTGTTCTGAGTTTATATGTTGTGTTGTTTTGACAGCTTTTATAAGCAGGTTGCATGGATATGGTAATAAGAGAAATAGAGATGGAACAGGCACATAAATACAGAAAAATTACAGACACCGTGTATGTACAATTATGTAATTATATCAAAGCAGTATTGGATTTCAGGAACACCTCTGCTCTATTTGCTATTTTTTGGGGGGTAAAGAATTTGGTTTTAAATGAGGGCAACTCTGAAGGGATAATGAATAAATCTAGGAGGAAAATGTTGATGTTGAGAGCACGTGGTGGTAATTCATAAGAAAGGAGATTCCCGAAAGGTCTAGATGGGTAATATAAATGGGTAACCCTGGTAATGCAAGTGTGGCGTCTGGCCAGAGAAGGGGAAAAAAGAAATAGGAAAAGAGAGAACAGCCTTGGGAAGTGATCAAGTTTATGAATAGAGAAACAGTCATGCTTGGTGGTGCGAGATGGCTTTGCTATAGGTATATTTTGTAGATGGCATTTGGAATGTGTCAAATGTGAATTCACTGTTTATGAAAACAATTTCATTGTCTTATTTTTTGGTTCCATGCCATATACATATGTGTGTCATATATGTGTATAAAACTTATTTTCTAGTAATAAATACTGGACCAGAAATGGGGCAAATACTCTATAATGACTTTTTACACTCATGGGGATCGCTAATATAACCTGTGCTAGAGAAAAGAGAAAGAATTTGCTAACAATCTTCAAAATTATACTGAAGGCTTCTATGCAGAGAGCGATGATTACACTTTATTTTGTAAATATGCAGATATACAGTCTTATTGAAGACACATACAAAAAGAAAACTCTTAAGAAATGTGCTATGAAGAAATGTTATTGGCACTTAGGGTAGTTCAGAATTGGAGTAGACTATGAAAGGAGGCTATAGAAAAAAGGTCTTTGGATATCTTTAGATGACGTAATTTTAAAATTGAACATGAAAATAAGACAGATACCCAGATGAACGCAGGTATCCTATTATTCAGAGATTAATTTTTTTGACCTTGACAAGAAACCATACGCTTCAGGTTTGATCAAAGTTATTCCCACCTTATCAGTGTATCTTTGCCTAAAAATCACCGAGCCATTTATTGCATTTTTATAAACAAAGCAGCTTTTTGAAAATGTAAATCTCCATTTGCATGCACAGGTATTTCTCTCCATATGCCAAACCCATTCCAATGTCAGCATGGTTGGTATTTAGCTGTGCCCTAATTATGCATTCCCTACTAACTCCTTATCCCTTAGGTCTCAGATCAACTGTCACTTCCCCAGGGAAGTCTTTCCCTTAATTAGATGCTCCCTACCCTTGTCCCCATTATACTTTCTTAAAAAACTCAGAGTTTTAAAAAAATTGCTTTATTTATTTTTTTGTGTTTGTTATTGTCTATCTGCCCCCTAGACTGTGAGCTCCGTTAGGTCCCGGGCCATTTCTATTACATCTCTGCTGTATACTCCACACTTAAGAATGGGACCTGACTTAGGATAGGCATTCAATAAATATTTGTTGAATGGCTGAATGTAGCCATTTTTAAAGTTTGTTAATATTAATGAGAATAATTGGTATTATGAGAAAGACCAAAGTGTTGACTCAGGCCCTAGAACCCTTTATACACAAGAGCAAGGATTCTCACATAAAATTTTCCAGCCAAAGAAAGTAAAACTATAAAATCTTCTTTTAATATAAAATTATTTTCCAAGGGGTTATTCTCAGGAGGAGGGTGTGGACTACACACATATCCTCAAGGCAGTGAATTTTTTGCAGGTCAGCTTTTCTCCTTTTTTATGGTTTCATTGGCTAAGGCTGTGGTATAACTGAAAAACTCAATCTGGCAGATCCAATAATTTACAGTGTCTTTTCCTACTCTGTACTTGTCACTCATTTTTTGCCTAAAACGAATTGTTCTTTGTTCCTTTTTTGGGGGGAGGGGGGCAACTCAAATTGGCCACTCTTAGTAGCTCCTGGAAATTACTTAATGTAGCCATTATACACCCTCTTTTTGCCCTGTGGGGTCTTTGGTTCATCTTTCATTCTGGAATGCCCTTAGCCTTGACGGGTGCTTTCTTTTCTCTTCTAGTTGTTGAGTCACAGGAGTTCCTCTGCTCTCAGATGTTCTTTATTTAGCTGAGTGAGTACAGGAGGCTGCCTTCAGGCCTGGTGCTAGACGAGAAACCCAGAGAAATAGTCACTCTATTGGCCAACCTCCAGAATGCTCTTTGTGAGGATGGAAGGAGGAGCACCCTGCCTGTACTGCAGGCTTCTGAAAACACCTTATCAAACCCTTCATATTTCCCCATGGCCCTGATGAAAACAGATGACAGAACAAGAGTGGTTGTGTGTGACACAGAGGAATAGAAGACTGGAGATGAAAAAGGGCTTTGTGGTAAACAGCTTAATACTGTCTTTCAAATTTTATGGATGAACTTCTCCTTGGTCCTTATTCTAGGACCTGCTACATACATAGCTGCTCAGTACATCATTCGTGAAAGAATAAGTGTCAGTGGACCTATGATCTCGAATGTTGTAGAACCAAAAACACCAGGGCTGGAAAAGATATCACAATCTCAACTGGATGTCCCTCTGCTGAACATAAAGAAACTTACTCTCGAAGAGATTAAAAGACTTGGCCATCATCAAAAGTAAATTATGTGCAGAATTGAGATTAAAAAATAGAGTTGGAAGTTTTCAAGAGAAATATGAGAAATCATTTAGCCAATTTGATCAATACAGACTGGAGGATTCTGACCAAATAAACTCTCTTCTTCCCAGCCGCCCTCTGCCTACACTTGTAAGCTATGTGCTCTGAATTATTTAGAAATTGTCTCAACATCCATTTCGCATGTTTGTGTAGACATACCCATAAAGAGTTATATAAGCAGTATTATTATCGTAATTATTGTTATCATTAGCTGCTTCATTTCTTATCATTTTCCTTGTGGTTCATCCAGGGCCTTCTGAGGGCTGTTAAAGAGCTTGAAAAAAATCAGAATTGTACTTGTAGATATTTATTTTCATTGTATTATTTAGAAGTCTATCCTAGGGAATCCTGCTAATTCCCAGTTCACTAATCCACAAAAACCTTAAATTCTCACCCTGCTCCTCTGTAAGCTCTAACAGCAGCAGGATGGAGTGAAGGCTCTTATTACTAAAACTTCATTACTCATACAAAATATTCGTGAGCACTCCTATGCTGTGGTGTATGATCATAAATAATTAAGGCAGAACTACACTTGTCAGAAGAACTGAAGGAAAGATGCACTCCTCTGTTTGCAGACACTGTATAGACATTAATGCAGCAATTCGCTAAGGATTGCCGTAGTTAATGGGAATTAGCAAAGTGCTAGCATGCCCATATTCATCTTTTGGGAGGCTATGCAATATTCAAAATGATAGGCCTTTTGAATGATACTTACTGAAAGTATCCCATTCTTAAAGTCATTTTCAAATTAAAACTTTGGGAGTCACCTTTTCACTCACTATAGGACTTCACTCACTATAGGACACTCACTATAGGACTTCTCATAGGGGCTAAATAATTTTAAAATATATAGAGTTTTTGAGTCCAGTTTCCCCTGGATTCTTTGCCTTCCGTCTCTCTCGTCAAGAGTGCTAACCTATATAAAATTAGTTCAGGTTTATGCTCTCTAGACCAAGATGCTACTTATCAGTTCACCTAATTGTCTGCTGAAAACTCAGAATGTATTTTTTCCAGTATTTAATCTAACTGAGTGGGCAAACACTTGTGCAACAGGTAACAGTTATCATCCTTATTAAAAAGAAAATTGTTACAGCTTCAAAATAGATCGATTAAAATGATGACCTATTTCTCGAAAGCATAGTTTATTTGTTCATTCACTCATTTATTCACTTAACAAATAGCCACTATTTACCATGTGCTAGGAACTGTGTGAGACGGTGTATGAAATAGGCCAGGTTCCCACCCTCAGGGAATTTACAGTTTAACAGATAGAAGTATTAGCTTCGGCTATGTGAATTTTCTTTTATTTGACTGTCGCTGACTTACAACAAGGCAGGTTCATGTGTTTCAACCTAATACAAAGAAAGTGTGTTATAGGAACACTTAGAAAAGAAACCTAATACAGTTTCGGAATCAGACACTGGCTCCTTGAGGAAATGATATTTGAGTCAGTAGCAGTAGGATGAGTAGTAGTTAAGTTAGATGAGGCAGGAAATGTCCCAGCAGTGGCAACAGGAAGCAAGTGTGGGCCTGGCTGTGTTCGGGAATGCCAGCATAAAGCCCAAAAGGGAAGAGGAAGGGGGACAGTGTGCAGAGGTGGGCAGGGCCAGATGGTGGGGGGACATTTAAGTCACGTTGTTCAAACTACATTTAAGAGCCAGAGAGCAGTTTGAAAGAGAAAAGCAAACAGAACAGATTTGCACTGTTAGAAATCACTTTTACTGCAATACAGAAAGGCACTAGAGGAGGCAAGTCTGGAGGGGGGAATGGATGACTGGTTAAGAGACTGGGAAATGGTGCTAGTTTAGTCAAGATTGGTCATGGTGAAGATTGAGAGAAAAGGACATTTGGGAGATAGAATTGACAGGACTTGGCAACCCAACAACAGACAGAGAGAGTAAAAGAGTATGGGGTCAAGGAAGAAACATGGGTTTTGGCTTCATGGTGGTGCCAGTTTTGGAGACAGGGAACACTAAAAGAGGAGTGGATTGGGGCATTGTTGAGATGTTGAGATATTCAATACAGATTTGAACATATTGAACTTTATTCAATTCTTGGCGGTTCTTGGGAGACATTTAAGTCAAGTCCAGTAGCAGTCAGTTACATAGGTTGGGAGCTCAGGCAAAAAGTGAGATCTGGACAGGAGGTAAAGATTTAAGAATCATTTATAACTAGATGGCTGGGAGAGCAAATCAGACTTCCCAGAGGGCATATAATATGAGAAGAGAAGGAAGAGAGGAAAAATAGTCTATAATGGGGGCCAGAGGTGGAGAGGTAGAAACCACTGTGGGGCAGAGGCCAGAATTTGGTGTCAGAAATTCAGCGGTTTGAAAAGTAGTGATTGGTCATTCATTTGTAAAGCACCTCAGAGGTTAAGAAAACAAGAACTGATATTAACTGTAAAATTTAGTAATAGAACCAGGTAATGAAATTTTTAACCGACTCAGAGAAAAAGAAATTTATTAGATCCCAGTTCTGATTACAGGTCAACAAAAACGTTATAGTAGATTTAATTTATTCAGGTTTAGAATTTTCCTTTTCATTTGGTCTTAACTATCCCTTAAGTACAGAGTCATGTAATTGGCTGAGTGACAATGAATAGTGTAATGAGAAATCAATCACTGTATATGTTTGGATTCAAATCAATGTCGTCTCCAGTTGGGTAAGTCATATGATGACCATGTGCTATCTGATTTGTCTGGGACAGTCCCTTCATGTCTGTTATCTCATTGTACTTATTACTCTCAAGAGTGTCCCAGTTTGGACAGTAAATGAAATAGCTTTCTAAGCCCCAGACACAGTGCTTCTATGTCTTTCCAAAATTCAACTTTTTCTGCTCAGGTGGGAAGGTGTTCAATTCACACAAATCTGATTTTGTTATGTGCTCCATAGCTAATTATAAGAAAATCATAGGAGACACATTTATGGATCTTTTTTTATGAAAACACAGTCATAAGCAATGTATAAAGGAAAAGACTATTTTTCTCCTTTGAATGAATAATGTTCAATCAGGAATAATCAATATTTATTGAACACCTATTATGGGTTAAGCACCGTGTTCAGATTCAAGTTTCTTGCTCATACTAGCACTTATTTTTTAGTACTTTGATTTTGTCTGTAATGCCTGGTTCTGATTTTTATTGATCTCTAGGTTATTTAGATTTTCTTTCCCTTTCCTCCTTTAATTATTAGAAATAAAACCTCCCTTATTGTGTATGTGCATCAATATTCTACTTAGATTCTATTTATGCTACCTAGCAGAAGACAAGTTGGTGTCTGGTCTATGATACATCATAACAAAGATGTTTACATCTATAAAATCTGGAAAGGAGAGAGCTTCTAGAATAGAGGAAGGGACATTCCCCTCAAGAAGTGGTTATAGTATTTTTCCTTGCAGCATGTTGGGAGCAATGAGTGGACCAATAAGATGGGTGGGGGAATGTGGGGGGAAGCTAGTAGGGCAGATCTGTGCCTCCCCAAAGCCTTCCCTCCTCTGTCTGCCTAGCCAGAGCTGGAGATCAGAGGCCAAGCCCTAAGGGAGACCTGGCAGTTTCATTGAAGGCACAGAAAGAACATTGAAAACCAAAGGCCTTTCAGTCTGGGAAAGAGATAAAAGCTTTAATAACAGCCATGTGCCAAATGAAGGAAGGACTTTATAGGAATTTGGTCTAGAACCAAGGCAAAGACAAACAATAGAAAGGTGGAAGAATGGAGCTGGCAGGAGCAAGTCCGATGGTCCCTGGCCAACTGGGTGGAGGAATAGGACAAAACTCTGTCCAGACTTTGGAGACAAAGGGCACAGGTTTCAGGCCTTCAGAATCTTGCCCCATCAATGAAATGATTTGAGCATGCTTTGCTTTTATATGTTTATTTATTTGTTTGTAAGTTATACATCTTTACCACAGTGATGATACAGCATATAAAATATAAAGTAAACACAAATGTAGATTTAAAAAAAAGAGAGACAAACTAAATGTAAAAAGAAGTTCTAATATTTTTCTGTTATGTATTGTCTTAGAAACCAGCCAGTATCTTAGGAGGGGCAGAGAGATCAGATCAGAAGAGGGGGAATTTTCAGGAGAATCCCTGTTGGGGGTGGTCCTTGAAAAGAGAACAGCAATTTCTATTTTCAGTTCCTGCTGATTTCTTGTGAGGCTAGCTGGCTGATTTTAATATGCTCTTTCCAGTTGACAATCTTTAAGAGCTACCAAGGGTGGGGTTAATTAATGGGGAGGGCGACACCGTAAGTGATGTGTGTTGGCATAAGCTTGGAAGGGGAGGAATTTGGTGTGAATGTACCCAAGATGATGCACAAATCAGAAGAGAATCTAATGCAGCCTGTTTTCTCATGACAAAGTGGGTCATGAAGTAGCAAGGGGCTTTCCTCTTTTCCTTGGGGTGGGTGGTAAGAAGAGTGGGGCAGTCATGTTCCTTTTCTCCTTCTAGAAAATTATTAAAGAGAAAGGACTCTATTAGAGTCTGCTGAACAGGCAAATAATAACCTTTTGTAATCGGCTTTGATTGGTCTTAGATCCAGTCTGTGCCATCTTATGAACAGAGAAGCTAGGATGACCACATAGAAGTTTTCTTCTGCAAGTGTCTAAGTAGGTAGGAAGCTGATTCTAAGTATAAAGCCTTGGGAGGTATCTCTCCAGCTGGAGAGAATTTTTCTAGGAGTACTCTTGATTTTCTTCCTATTAGGTTTTGAATTTCAAACGTACATAAGAGAAAATTTGCACCAAATTGTTTAATATATATAAATTAATGTTCCCATTTGGGACCTCAGGTGCAAACAGTTGAGTTAATCACAGATTCATTCATGACCCCTCTTTATTTTATTTATTTTTCACCTTTATTTCTTTACCTAGTTTCCATTCTCCTGCCCCTCTTTTCTGTAGACACTCTAATGTGTTATAACCACTATATATTGCTTATGTATTTCTCTAGTGATGTTGACCTAGTTTATTCCTAGTCTCCATTACTACAAACAGCACTGTGATGAGTATTCTTGTTCATGTAACTTTATAGACCTGTCTTAGAGTTTTTATGGGATTGCTGAGTCATGAGGTATATGTTTATTTAATTTTGTTAAATGACAAATTGTTTACAGAGGATCTGTACTCATTTATATTCTTATCAGTAGTATATAAAGGCTCCTGTTTCCCTACATTTCTGAAAATCTGATGGCCATAAGAGATAGCTGATTGTTTAAATTTGAATTTATATGATTATTAGTGAATCTGTATATCTTTTTCTATACTTGTGTAGTAGGTACTGTGATGTGTTGCCCAGATCCTCCTTCAGGAATGGACTTAATTCCTCCATCTGGGAATGCTTTTGGCTGGTGGCTGTCAGCTGTCAGCCCTTCTCAGAAATTACCCTTGGGAGAAGAGAGCTGCCTTGTCATATGCCCTTTCCAGAAGCAGTCTATATCCAATAACTGGTTTATTTGGAAGCACAGGCCCAAACCTCTCATCCTAACATGGGACAGCTCAGAAGGGCCAGCCTACCTACAAGGTTCTCTATGGGATCAGGTGAAACTTTTGCTGAGACTGCCTTACAGCCCATTTTCTCCCTCTGTCCAATCCTGCCTTCTTCCTTTCTTTCACATGTTGATCTCGAGAACATTCTCTAATAAATTTTCTTCATGCTAACCTCCGTTTCAGAATCTGCTTTCTTGGGAATACAGTCTTCAACAGTCATGCTCAAAGTCATACTCAAAGTAGTTTGAGAAAGCACACACTAAGAGAGGATTCTAGGGCTAGATTATCCTCTGGCCTGCTGGCAATGAGTTACTGCCCCCCCACTCCCCAATGGTGGTAGTGGGTCAGGGCTAGACTGATCCTATAAAAGGTAGCAGTGAAGCCATTAAACTTTCATCACTCGTAAACTAAAATGGGTGTACCAATGAAAAGAAATGCACTAGTGGGTGCATTGCAGCCAACATTTAGAAAATATGGAGGAGGGCACCTGGGTGGCTCAGTCGTTAAGCATCTGCCTTCAGCTCAGGTCATGATCCCAGGGTCCTGGGATCGAGCCCCACATCGGGCTCCCTGCTCAGTCGGGAGCTGCTTCTCCCTCTCCCACTCCCCCTGCTTGTGTTCCTGCTCTTGCTATCTCTCTCTCTCTGTCAAATACATAAATAAATCTTTAAAAAAAATATGGAGGAAATGATAATCATATGAACAATTAAATTACTTGGCTATTGCTAGGGGAAACTGGTGCTTTAGAAAAAGATAATGAATGGTCAAGATTGGTTAGTCAATAATTAAAGACTAAGTGTGAAAAAGAAGGCCTTTTTGGCTGTAGTCAGGGACCTGGCAGAACCTAGTATGGGTTCCTTTTTCTGTGAGGTAAGAGCTATCGTAGTGGGGAAAGCCAAACTCTATAACTGTTACCCCCTCATTAAAATAATAAAGAAAAAAATGCAACCTTGGGAGGTCAGGGGGTGGGTGTCTCTCTTAGGGATCTATGTAATTCAGAAGTGGTCCCCATCATATTCCCATTTAATTCCCAAGTCTGGCACTTGCAAAGACCAGATGGACTCTGAAGGATGACGGTAGACTAGTACAAGTACTACCAAGTGTAGCCCCATTGCTTCCATACTGCCACATGTGGTATCTTTTCTAAAGCAGATTACTATTGACCTGAGGCATGTAGGATGCAGCCTTTGGTCTGGTAGTGCATTCTGTTTCAGCTCAATCAGAAAGGAGGATCAGAAACAGTTTGCATTGCCTTGGAACAGAAACTAGTATTCAGGGGCACCTAGGTGGCTCAGTCGTTAAGCGTCTGCCTTCGGCTCAGGTCACGATCCCGGGGTCCTGGGATTGAGCCCCGCATCGGGCTCCCTGCTCAGCGGGAAGCCTGCTTCCCCCTCCCACTCTGTCTGCTTGTGTTCCCTCTCTCACTGTGTCTCTCTGTCAAATAAATAAAATCTTTAAAAAAAAGAAAGAAAGTATTCATTTACAGTTTATAAAGACAAATCTTAATAGCCACCTCTTTGTCATAATATAGTCTGAAGAGACCCACACTGTCTGGACATCCTGCAGAACATACTTTTCTATCACATCAATGACATTATGCTAACTTGACTAGATGTAGCAAGAACCAGTAAGTACATTGGAAACCACATTAAGGCATGTGCTTAAGAGAGTATGAGATGAACACTATGAAGATCCAGGGACTAATCATCTTAGTGAAATTTCAGAAATGCAGTGGTCTAGAACATGCCAAGACTTTCCATCCCAGACTAACAAAAACAACAGTAATTATTGCATCTCATACTTCTCATCACAAAGAAAGAAATACAGTGGTCTTTGGGCTTGATGGCCATGTCTTCCACATGAGAGGCTGTCAGCTTTGCATGAGGCCCAGAATGGAAAAGAAGCTCTGTAGCAGGTCCAGGATGCTAGGCTAGCAGTCCTGCCAGTTGGGATACAGAATTCAGCTTATCCTGTAATTTTAGAGGTGTATGATGTGGGAAAAGATGCTCTGTGGATTTTATGGCAAGCCCTAGAGTTCTGGAGCAAAGGCATGCCACCTCTAGTGAATAATTATATGCCACCCAAAAATTAGCTCCTAGCCAGCTGCTGGACCCTGGTAGGGATGGAGCACCTGACAATGTGTTATCAAGTGACCATGTGGCCAGCACTTCCCATTATAAGATAGGTTTTGTCAGACCTGCCAAGTCATAAAGTTGGACAAGCCCAGCAGCTCTCCAATGTAAGGTGGAAATGATACATCTGGAATCCAGCCCAAGTAGAACCAGAAGGCAAAGTTAGTTGCACAAGCAGGTGCTCCAGACTGTCATGTCATCCACACTGTTATACTACTGCCTCTCTCTCAGGTCACATTCATGGGCAAATGAGAGGTCTCTCATGAACAGCTGACAAAAGAAGAAAAAAAGGTGAACTTGGCTCGCAGATGGATTGGCTTAATATATTTGTAAGCTGTGGTGGCTTAAAAATATGGCTGCAAAGTCTTTGACATTTTATGACCCTATATTTTGATGCTATCAAAAGATAGAGTCCAATTTTCCTCAGCTTGAATACGGGCTGGCCTTAGTAACTCAGTTCTAACCAATAGAATAAGGTGGAAGTGATGCTAAGTGATTTCCCTCCTGGATTTTTCTTCTTCTTGAGATGCTTGGTCTTGAACCTAGATACCATGTTTTGAGAAAGCGAAATATCTTTATTAAAAGGCCATGTGTAGGTCTTGCAGCTGCTTTAGCAGCTGAGGTCCCAGCCAACAGTTAGCATCAACTGGCAGACATGTGAGTTAAAAGATTTCTCATGATTCTGTTCCCTAGATTTCAGCTGTCTCACTTGTTCCCACCAAGTTCTGCTCAAATTTTAGACATGTGAGAGGAAAAAATGTTATTTTGAACTACTACATTGGGGTAGGTGGCACTAGATAACAGGAACAGAAGCTCCAATACAGCTCCCATTGGATTGGATTAAATCCAGTCATGGATGGATTTAAAATGTAGTTGTAAGGGGAAATCTTCCTAATGGGCTTAATTTTGGGTGGTTCATCTGGTATATCGTCCTCATCTACCAAGGTTTGAGTATATATGGACTTATGTGCAGTAGCAAATGACTTGGACAGTTTGTCAGGAACCGGCTCCGAAAGAATGCTTGGAGGACTGGGAACACAATGTGGGGTAGAGGCATGTGAGCTGACATAGGGGAATAAGCATGAAAAGTGAAAATCTTATAATATGCTAATGCCCACCAGAGAGCATCTACCATGGAGGAAGCACTAAACAATCAAGTTGACACAATAATTTGGCCAGGTGGTGTGAATTGGCCTCTGTCATTGGCTATCACAGTGATGGCACAGTGGACACACAAATGAAATAGCCATGGTGACAGGGAAGGAAGCTAAGCTTGGGCTCAATAGTCTGGGCTCTTACTAAGGCTGTTCTAGCTACTGTCACTGCTGAGTTTGAGCTGCCAGCAACAAAAACCAACACTGAATCTACACCCCCCCGCCCCCACCAATTTGGAACTATCTCTTGAGGCATGACTTGATGGCAAGTTGAGTATCTTGAACCTCTCCACTGTGAGAAGGACATCAATTCATTTTTACTAGAATTGGCATATATTCTTTTTCTCTTGTAGTCTATGCCTGCACCACTATGTGAGGATTTATAGAGTGTTTCATCCACCTGCGTGGATCCCACATAACCTCACATCAGACCAATGGGCTCTGATTCACCAGGAAGTGGGGCTTCTATTATAGAATCCAGAGAGGAAGAAGGTATTTAGGATTCAGAAGTTTCACCTGGGTATGTCTTTACTACTTTGCCCAATTTTGATGTAAATGAATACTTACAGCTGCAACAGAAAGACTTGAGCAGGAGTTAAGACCCCTCAATAATGAGGGACTGGGTCATCCCATCTGGTAAGTCACCTAGACCAGGAGAGTCTCTGAGAGGGAAAGGAATCTAGAGTAGAGAGTAAAGAGGGGAAAAAATGAGAATCATTTGGTGCCCTAAGACACGTTGCAGTTGTAGAGCTGTGGGTCATCCCACTAATCTTTCTTTTTTATGTTTCCTGCTAGAAAAGAGGCCCACTGGCATGCTGCAATTGCTGCATGCAGAACTTATAAAAAGAAATGGATCTAAATGGTACAAGGGATGGACCACAGCAGATGCTGTGATATGCCATCTGGATCCTGCTTCAAGACTGAAGGACTTATTCCCCCAAGTTCCTGGGAGTTCTGCTGGTCAATGGCTTTCAGCAATCAGCACTGTTTTTGGTAATTGTCCTTGGCTGAAGAGAGTTACCTTGCCCAAAGTCACTGGCTTCCAGAATAGTCCTCATTCAATGAGTGGTAAATATAAGAATATAAAGTCTAGTCCTTTTGTCCCAATTCAAGACTATTCTGAAGCACTGTCTATTCTAGTTATCTGTCAAATAGATAGATATATCAAATCACTGCTGCAGGGGTTCTGTGACTGAGGAATTTGGGAGGGGATCAAAGAAGTTATGGCCTAGGGTCTCTCACATGATTTCCGTCAGATAGTGGCTAGAGCTAAAAAACAGAGGGCTAAGACAGCTGGAGTTTGGCTGAGCATCTCTCTCTCTCTCTTTGTGTAACCTCAGGGTCTTGCCATTTGCTTTCTTCATATGGGTTAGTTGGGGCTTTCTTATAACATGGTGGTCTTTGGCTAGTCAGATTGCTTATGTGGCAGCTAAATACTTCAAGAATGAGTATTCAAACAAACAATCTGGAAGCTACATTTCCTTTTATGACCTAGCCTTGGAAGTCATGTATTCATTATTTTCTGTTGGCTGATATAGTCAGGAAAGCTTACCAGTGTTTGAGGAGAAGGGATGTAGACCCTTCTTTTCCATGGGAGGAATATCACGGTCACCTCATGAGAACATGTGGCATAGGAGATTGCAGTCATTTTTGGAAAATAGAATCTGCCACACTATTCCAGCTTTGGACTCTCCTCAGGTGGCCCTATGGACTAAATTGTGCCCTACCCCTCCACCCCCCAAAATTCATATCTTGAAACCCTTATCTCCAGTGTGACTGTATTTAGAGATAGGGATTTTAGGAGGAAATTAAGGTTAAATGGAGCCATAAGGGTGGAGTCCTAATTCTATAGGACTCCTGGCCTTATAAGCAGAGGAAGAGAGAGATATCTTTTTCTCTGCACATAACTCAGAGCAAAGGCCCTGTGAGGACGGAAAGAAGGCAGCTGTCCACAAGCCTAAAAGAGGGCTCTTACCAGAAACGAACCTTGCCTGACCTTTATCTGGGACTTGTAGATATAGAACTATAAGAAAATAAATTTCTGTTGTCTAAGCAACCCAGTGTGTGGTAATTTGTTATGGTAGCCTTAGCAGACTAAGATAGATGGGCTAAGTCATTTGTTGAGATTGCACTTCAGACCCACTTCTCCCTCTGCCCAATCCTTCCTTCTTTTCCACCACAGGTGTTTATCCTGACAGCACTTCCTGATAAACTTTTTCCATTATAATTTTCATCACATAGTCTTTCTTCCAAGAAACCTGACCTGCAACAACCTGATTTAGGTTTCTCCTTCTGTGAAACACATGATAATGTTCCTTGCTCTAAGGAACAACAATTTTCTTATTGATTTCCAGGAGTTCATAATGTATCCTAAATATTAATCCTGTTTCAGTTTTAGAGATTACAAATATTTTTTCCCAAACTGTCATCTGTTCATTAACTTTGTTTATGATGCTCTTTATTTTATAGACATCTAGATGTTTTGGGCATCTACTTTAAGAGGTCCTTCCCTATCCCTAAGTTTCAAGTATATTCTGTACATTTTCAGATCTTTGTTCCATTTGGCACCCACGTTGAATATGGCATATGTAGAAATTCAAGACTGTTTTTCTCTCTAGGGTGTATGTTTTCCCTATATTATTTTCTTTTTTATTATGTTCAATTAGCCAACATATAGTGCATCATTAGTTTTTGATATATCATTTCCCTTTTTCCCTGAGAACTTTTATGTTCTATTGATCAATTTTCTTTTACTATTTTTTAATGGAAGCTTTTTATGATAAAGCATTCTCCTTTTTCCTTGATCCTCTTTTTTTTTCAAAACTGAACTGGTTATTTGTGTACCTTTTTACTCTACAAACATTTTAGAATAAATTTGTGGAGTTCCTAAAAAATTTTCTGCTGGGCATTTTTATTGGAATTACATTGCATGTGAAGATTGATTTGGGGAGGGTTGACATCTTCACTATTAAGTCATTCCACCAATGAACATGGTATAACTCTTCATCTATTCAGGTTATTAAAATGTTTTCAACTGTGGTAGAACTGAGACTCCTTATCTAATGATACCTCTCTTATTCAACTGTTATTCATTTATCAAGGCAGACTTTGGAGACCTAAGCAGATTTAGAAACCTACATTGTTCATCTGATACTTTTTCTAGAAATAATAAATAAATAAGTAGTCTCCCATAGTTATTTAAAGCCTATTGTTTAGTTAATAAAAGATAAGCAGTTGATATATGGAAAAAGACTGTGAGCAATGCCTTTTGAAAACACTAATCCAAATGTTCTTAAGTGTAGGAAAAGATTCTCAACTTCACCCATAATTAGGGAAATGCAAATTAGAA
The DNA here is from genome assembly GCF_011800145.1 of Mirounga leonina. Taxonomy (NCBI): domain Eukaryota; kingdom Metazoa; phylum Chordata; class Mammalia; order Carnivora; family Phocidae; genus Mirounga; species Mirounga leonina. The sequence continues at coordinate 44,980,495 of NW_023270854.1, forward strand.
AAATAATGATGTACCACTATTTTACCTATCAAAGGGACAATTTTGAAAGTTTGATAATAATCTATATTAACGTGGTGTGAGGAAGCAAATATTCATATACATTGTTTGTGAAGATTCCAGATTGATGCAAACTCTTTGGAGGGAAATTTCTCAATGTATTTCAAAGTTAAAAATACACATAACATTTGAACTTGTGGTTCTATGGGTGGAAATTTATCCTTCAAGTGTACTTGCACTTCTGTGCAAAGTTGTATAAAGAAGGCTATTCATTATGGCCTTATTGATTGCAACAAAAGGCCGAAACAAGCTAAATGGCCATCAGTAGGTATGGCTAAAAAATTCTTTGTGCTTGTACACCCACATAACAAAAAATTATTTGAGTTTTGAAAATAATTAGGTACATCTCCTTTCTGTGATATGGAGTAATCGTGAAGACTGTTAAGTGGAAAAGCCACAATGCAAAATATGTGTAAAGTATACCTCAACTGTACAAAGCAGAAAGGATGCATTAATATACATGTTTGCATTCCCATAGAATATCTCTGGAGTGATAATTAAGAAACAGATAATAGTGGTTGCCTCTGGGAAAGACAGCTGGGAACTGAGGATGGAGGTAGGAGGAAGACTTTCTTTACATTCAAGATCTCTTTGAACTGTTTGATTAATTTTTTAATGATATCTACATATTAGTTTGAAAAGAAATTAATTAAAACAATTCTATAACTTAGTTTATCTTCTCACGTAAGTTGTAGAATCTTATCTCATATTAAGGAGGTTTTTCTGTATTTAGATTTGACCTAAAGATTTTGTCTTGTCAGTTTATCATATGGCCTTGTGTCCTTTTCTGCACATTCAAAGAGATTATTAGCAGAAATATTTTTCTAGTAAAAATTGGAGGAAAAAAACCATGATTTAAAAGTCTGTAGCAATGGTAACTCCTTCTAGTTGAAGTGCATGGGGACTGGAATCATGTTTCATTCCATTTGAATAATCCTGAAGGGAATCTGAAGAATTCCTAATGGACATGTGTTCTGGGTTGAATTGTGTCCCCTCCCCCCATTCATAGGGTGAAATCTACTCCATACAACCTCAGAATGTGATTGTATTTTGAGATAGGGTTTTTAAAGAAGTAATTAAGTTAAAATGTGGTCATTAGGGTGAACCCTAATCCAATGTTACTGGTGTCCTTATAGGAAGAGGAGATTTGACACAGGTATGGAGGTAAGACCACGAGAGGACATAGCAAGAAGGTGCAAGCCAAGGAGGGAGGCCTCAGGAGAAGCCAGTCCTGCCACCATCCTGACCTCAGACTTCCAGTCTCCAGAACTGTAAGAAAATAAATTTCTGTTGTTTAAGCCACCTAGTTTATGATACTTTGTTATGGCAGCCCTAGAAAACTAATACGACGTGATAACTCAAAGCAATCTTATGTAATGGAAAGAAAGTAATGATATCAAATATTTAATAGATGAACTTTTCTAGGACACTAGTTTTGGACTATTTCAAATGGACTGACCCAAACAGTCATTCTGGAACTTTTTCAGGGGATCAGGGCCTCACCTCCAATAATTAGCATTTTGAATTTCAGTGGGATGATAGCAGAGTGAAGGTCAACATTGGTGAAACCAGATAGAAATAGATGTTGTGAATGTGGGTGTAATCTCAAGCCAAAATCACTGGAAAATAGGGGAATCTTGGTGATCTTGCAAGTGATGCTTTAAGACAGATAACAGAAGAGTCTAATTTATACATTAGGCAGATGTGTGACTGCAGGTGGAAATCTTTCTCTCCTAGAAAACATTTCAAAAAAATATTCATAGCCATTCCTAAAAATAAGAATGAGAACTGTCTGTAAACCAGAAAAAAGGGGGCACCCTAAAAAGATGGCAGTAGATGGGCAACCCTTCACTGCCAGGCCAAAGCAGATGCTGCTGATAAAAGGCTAGGTTAATGTCACTACTCAAAGTCCACTCCTGCAGAAAGGTCACTCTATCAGGAATTATCACAACTCAGGATACATGCTGGAGAGTTCTTCTACAGAGTGCCTGCTGGAGATCCTTTTCTAATTTCAGCTGCAACAGCCTCGTATAGTTGCATGCATGTCTAGATACACATTGAGCAGATCCAACCTTAAGCGCATATCTTCTCGGATTTATGCCCTAGGGCCTTCTGCCAAACTAAGGGAAACATCTTGGCCCATGGACAAACACAGTCCAAAAGTATGAGGGTGTCAGCAGTCCCAGGGGCAGGCTTCAACAAATGGGGGATGGAAATCCTTTAGCAAACCATTCAAAAGATTCTTTGTGCTTCTCAGAGGTCCTGGGTGAACAGAACAACCTCCAAATATTCCCTTACATTGGCTTTTCCTGTTTATCTATCTTGCTTTGCTCTTTTGCTTGTGCTTCTTAGGATTTCTTTAAAAAATATTTCTTATACCACCTTCTCAAGCTCTATTTTGAGGAAACCTAAACTAAGACTGAATAACCAAGAATTACCTACTATCTGTTGATGGCCAACACAATGAAAGAAAGACGATTATTAGCACATATAGAAAATTTTCACACCAAAAAGATGAGAAATAATAAAAACAATCCAAAAATGATCTTAAGAATATATAATATCATCAGAGGGATAAAGGAATTTTTCCAAACATGGTATATGAACAGGAGATTATTAAACTACAAGAAGTACTTAAGAAATAAGATCTGGCAGTTACAGTTTCTTAAAGATGAAAACGGTGATTGTTGAAATAAAAAATTCACTAAGTGGGTTGAATAGCATACTGGATACACTTGATGAATGAATCAATGAATTTAAGTGAGGGGAGTTATTCTCTCTGTGAATGTAGCCCAATGACATGAAGTTTGAAATTTCAGATATGAAGGGGAGATTTGAGGTTTCACCATTTGCTGAGTAGGACTTATGAGACAACTGGAACCGGGATAGTGAGGCAGGAGGGAAGTCTACACAGGAAGAAATCATTCTAAGGATTTCCATAACTGAAGAGAGACTTCAGATCAAGAGCCCATCAGATGCCATGCAGAATGAATTATAAACGAGAACATGCATGCATATATGAATGAATATTTCAGGGACATAAATTTGAGCAACTTCGTTGGATTCTGATTCGCTCTAGAGTTATTTATGTTTTTATGGTTGGGAGGTTTCAAATGATACAAACTGTTTTTATTCTGGAGAAAAGACTATTGACAGCAAGAGAAGCAAATTGAAATGAATGTTTAAGTAATGACCAGCTAAATTGAAGTTTTAAGCACAATCTCATTAATTCTGGCCAGGAAAAATTCCTACCTATCCTCTTTATTAAGAGATTGGACAATAAAAATATCTGTGTACTAATAAATCTGATCCTCTGGATGAAGGAAAAACGACTTTCAGAAAAATCACTGCGGGTCACCTTCCTGGATTTAATTGGACCCTGTTAAGATGAATGAAGGCAGCTCTATGGAGCAGGCTGCCACTGCCGGTTGTAGAGTTTGCTTCCTACGTCAGTCTCATTTCCCCCCTTAATCGATGAAATGGAGAGTGGTGGTCTATACAACCGATTCAATGGCTCGTCTTTGGGTGCCAATTATTTGCATGGTCGCTATGCCTACATGATACCAAAACAATTGTTCACCGCAGTTACAAAAAGAAAGCAAGCACACTGGCTAGGTTATATAGACAAAACATTTGTGCGTGTTGAATTTTTCACCCTTCGATTGGTTGATTTGATATTGTGCAGGCACAGCCTGTCCTTGGCATTGAGGTGCTTTTGTTTCCATTGTGCCTGCTTTGTAGGCTGCCTTTCCTTTATGTAGAGGGATCTGTTTACTTGACTGGTCTTTTGACACCCTAGCAGTGTTGTCTCTTTCTCATAGCTAAGTACTGAAGAAGGGCAAATCCATATGTTCCCCACAGTCTGATCCTCTCTTGCCATGTTAAGCAGTCTCTGACCTGAATCTGGAGGAAAGCCTTCCCTGAGCTCTGGTAGAACTGAGCGACCAGAGGTAGTACACACACTTTACCATATCTTAAGGGGAGCAGCAGTTTGTCCGTGATGTTTGATGGCTTTCTTTATCTTAACACAAAGATCTCTGGGGCACACTATGGTCTCTCAACGTGTCCCTATTTAACTACACTCCTTACTTTTAGCTGCTTGGGCTCAGCTAACCAAATGGTGGCAGAGATGTGTATAGGTGATCTTAAATCATTCTGATTTTCCCAAGTCCCTCTGCAGTTTTCGGATGGAACATATGGCAATGTTATGTCTATTTGAAAAAGCCTTTGCATCATATGTTTATACAACTGCTCACTATCCCAAGACAAAAATTCTTTTCCTGTTATTACCCATTTGCTGACTAAAGAAATTATCCTCTTTATGTATTCTGGTACTTTACCTTGATATCTTACATGTTTAATTATGTAGCCCTCAGTCCATAATCTGTATCTTCATCATCTAAGGCCATTTTGCTTCTGTGAATCCAAAGCTTAATGGTATGTTGGGAGATAAAGAAGAGATATTTGAAAAATTCTACTGTTACTCTTTTGAAGATTTTTTTTTTTTAAATCATAGAATCACAAGTAACAGAGTCAATAGGGAAAGATCAGTAAATTCTCAGATGTTTCTTATACATTTCTCAATGAAGTGCTACTAAAAATGATAATACCTTAAACCTCTCATACCAAATAATCCAACTTTGACTTCACAGATTATATACAAGATAATGAGAATGGTTCCACTTACCCTATAAATGCAGTCACCCCAAATGCTGCAGAGTGGAATGTTGTGGTCATTTGACCCGCATCGGCTCCAAACTCCATAGAAGAGAGACAAGAAGAGCCTTGGAAAATCCAACTGAACCTAATTTTTAGACAATAAAACTGACTGTAGGAGAACAGTAGTGAGAATCAGCAATCATGGAAAGTTCATAATCTAATATGGGCCATAGAACAGCCTATGAGTCCTATTGGAGGTTTTTCTTATAAAGGAGATTTACAACTTGCCCCCCGCCCCTGCCCTGCCCCCAATTTAAAGCCCTTCAACCATTTCCAGGAATACATTTTTCTCTTGAAGATCCTCTGTACTGTATGCCTTTTATCATGTCACAGCTGGGTGAATGATTCTAACCGGAATTATTTCCTATTTCTATGATACAAACTTGCCTCTATTGCACTAATGGAATCAGTGTCAATTTTAGCCCATAATTTTCATGAGAGCTTATCAGGAGTGTTGAGATGGGGCAATGCAACATTTAAATATTTTAAGGTTGAAATTTGACAATTACATGGCCATTCATTACTTTGTGAATGTTTTGCTGAGGTCTCAAGTCAAAGTGTCTTTGAAATGTGAAGCTTAAACTGGTTGACCTGGGAACTCCTTGGAAGAAGTTCTAGTACATTAGCTAATGCGGTACTAAGTCTCACCTGAATTGGGCATCACGTTTTGCATGCAAACCAAGGGTATCGGATTTGTGGCTTTTGCTAGCATTGTAGAAAAGGTTTTTTAAAAATACATTTCTTGATAGTGCAAAACTAGCAAAAGCCACAAATGGATGGGTTTGCTTCTCATGGAAAATGTTTTGCATCCTGGAGCTCTGGTAAGCCTCTACAGTACTTTGCGGTTTGCAATTCCAATCTCAGAGCAGGTCTGTTATCATCTTAGTTCCTTGAGAAGCTGAACAAGTCCCACATAGACCACCAGAGTGGTCTATGGGATCTTGCCCATCTCTTCGGTGGGCTAACGTTTCTCCATCAGTTTCCAGCTTCATAACAATAGGACCAAAAATCATACTCAAGAAAGCAATTTGTCTACCCCAGATGAGTAGACAGTGGGAATGTCAGACATCAGTGTATCTAAAGGTGGATTCAATGGTAAAATGAAATGGATCAGTCAAGCTAAAAGAGAGAAAGTAGCAGCTATTAGAGGCCATGGCCACAATATTTGAAAATTCATGCAACATCAGCCATATTTGGACAAAAGTACATAAAGTATGTAACAATTTGGGACAACCTATCTTTCAGACTATATATTTTCTGTCGTCTTGTCTATTTATCTATACACCAAGAAAATAAATGAGAAGGCTCTAGATTATCTATCTTATTTAAAGAGAAGAGGTAGAGATAGGGAAAAAAAAGTGCTAAGTTTCCTTCTACCTTATGCTTTCAAAAAACCATGGTCTAAAATCTTGATTCACTGCATTGCTGACCTTTGATCTAACCATTGGCATTCACTTTTGATCGCCAAGTCTAAGGGTCCTATCTCTCTACTTTTTGTTGCTAGTGACCTTTTCAGTCTCATTCTCAAGAAATTGGGAACAAAGAGAGAAAGGAAATGCAAATGAGTTAGGTCTGTTCTATTCTTTAACTTACACATTGATGAGAGATAAAATGGGGAGAGGCCCGAAACAGTTAGTTAAAAACAGTCTTTAAATTATCTGTGGATTTATTGATTTGTTTTACTTCTATATAGTTGACTGAAAATTGGTCATGTGTAGAGCATACATGCATTTATTACATTCCAGTTCCTATGTATTGTTTAAGACATTGATCAAAGGGTGACTTACTCACAAAGTATAACATTATACCTGTGATAAGCAGTAGCAAGGAGATGCACATGCTTAGTGAGCATATGATAAAGAACCATTAAAGAAGGCAATCAAAGAGTGATTACTGGGCTGGATCTGCTGGATGGAAAGAAGCTAATTGGACCAAGCTGAGGGCAGAAGAACGTTCCGGGCAGAAGGAGTAGCATGTGCTATATGGCTTTGTGGTATGTGGGAGCTTGGTGCTCTTGAGAAAAATGAAGATACAGCAGCACTTCCAGGAATGAGTTATGCTTCTGGAAAATCACTGTGTTGGTGCAGAATGCACATCCCCCCCCCCCCCGGCCCCAGATATCTTGGCCAATATAATATTCATGGAAAAAAATAGGAATAGAAAGAAGGTCAAAAAGGCTGTTTGGTTCACATCACTAATTGTACCACCATGTTAGAACAAAGACCTAACCTAGAAAATTCAGTATGCTTTGTGTAGGCCCCTTTTCCCATTGAATCTCATTAAGAATGACCACAACCAACCAACCAACCAACCAAACAACCAATAAACAAACAACAACAAGAAATGCCAAACCTCAGCATTTCAGTATACAAGAGTCCAATTCAATATAAAAGTATATTTTACTTGGAAATGGGACTGCTGTTTTCCAGCCAATTCCCAGAATTGATTTTGAACCCTTATCACTTCAAAAATCGGGAAACTTTCCATCAGTTGCAAGCTCTGGAAGAAAAAATCACATGGTTACTTTCTTGGAGATGAAAACTAGATCCAGGGGTGCCTGGGTGGCTCGGTCGGGGTTAAGTGTCATGATCTCAGGGTCCTGGGATCAATCCCCGCATCGGGCTCTCCACTCAGCTGTGAGTCTGCTTCTCCCTCTCCCTCTGTGATCTCTGTCTTGCTCGCTTTTAAATAAATAATAAAATAAAATCTTTTTTTTCAAAAAAGACAACTAGATCCAGCCTTCAATCTAGACCCTACGTATACAAATCAAGAAAAGCATGGGGTGGTGCAGGACCCTGTAAATTACCTGGTACTCCATCCGAAATAATATGCAAGGCTGGGGCAGCAGAATTGCCACCACTGGACTGCAGAATGTCAAATCATGCCATGCAAGGAGGGGGAAGTCAGTGCTATGGATGCTGTCTCAATGAGAACGTCAGTGTCCTCTGCCTGGGTGGTATTTCCTGGAGAGTCTCATCTGGGCATCTCATGAAAGTTTTCCAAATTGGGGCCATCCTTTTGTCACTACCAGCCAAAGCTGCTTTTTTTATGGAAGTTTTCATGGCAGGATTACTGCTTAGCATCTGTCACAACCAACACAGAGAATCTCTGAGAACCTCTGATCATTTGTATCCAAGTAATGAGGTTGTCCTTCTTAAGAACGTGAAGCCTGAATTGTATGCTGACTAGGGGAAAATGTCTGACTGTGGCAATCAAGCTTTGTTTTTTTGTTTTTTTTTTTTTCCTTTTTCCCCTCTCCCAAAGCTTGTATAATTGATGATTCTTCCTGCCAGGGTATGTTTTTAAGCACAAAATTCATTTTAATAGCGTTTTTTGCTTATTAAACAAACCACTGTGTTTTTTCCCCTCCCTGTTTACTTCCACAGCCAGAATCACAGAAGCACAAAACAAATCAGCCTAATTTTGCCATGAACTTTGCTTTTGACATCTTTCTATTTTTCAAAGAGAATAAATGTGCTGTTACTTGACTGCTCTCTTTCAGACTGAAGAAATGGAGAGCTATTTTTGAAGCTCCTTAAATCAGAGGCTATGGCTTTTTACAAAAGCAGCCCCACAGGACATCAAGACTGTGTTTGGAAACATATGTGATAAAAAAAAAAAGAAGAAACAAACCGTAAAAATGAACTGGGATCACCTTGTAATTGGGCAGAGAGGGCTTCCTGCTGCTCTCTGTGTTTTTCTAAAAGCCATTGCTTCTGCATTTCTCACCTTTTGCTGTAAGAGATTGTACACAAAATCTCCAATTGCCAAGCAAATCACAGCCGAGAGTCAGACCCCCTGTTTGGAAGAGACCTTTCTCCCCTCAATATTCTCTTTTATTGATGTTATGGAAAGAAATTAGAGATACACAAAGAATCAAGGGTAGTTATACTGAAAAGGCAAGTCTTACACAAAGAACCCTGAGCGAGGTCTTACAATATGCCAACATCCACACGGGGATGACATCAGACAGCTCAGTAAAGTTTAATTGTTTCACTGCTGTGCTTCCAGGCAGACACCTTGCATGCCAATGGAGGGCAAGTGCCTTGTAAATAAAATGCATCATTATTATTTTACTTAATATCACGAAATAGCTGTTAGCTCTCCAGCCAGCGGAGGAGCAGGGAAGTCTGTGGTGCGGTATGTCTTGGGAATGACACATCCCTCCATCTCAGCCCAGAATCTACCCGCGACTCTTAGGGAGAACTTCTGTAAGTGTTCCTCCTCTTCAGTTTCTCCTTCTCCGAAGTGGGGTCAAAAAATAATCCCTATACCTCCCTTTCAGAGCTCAGTGCAGCAGGGATCATTGAATATGCGTATGGTTATTAACCACAAATAACATTTATTGGCCGCCCACCATTTTAATGGCTCTGGTTGAGGAATAATATAAGGATTTATTTAAAATGTAAAGATAGCATGATTAATTTTTAAGATGTTTGCCATCTTTGAGTTGTATTTTCCAGAACAATTTTGACTGCAGTCCAATTTTTCAGGTGTGCAGGCAGAGAAAATTATTAGCGTGAAAATCTGTGAGAATTTTAGAATGTGGTGAGTCTTCGGTGAGAAGGCTCAGGTAGAAGAGATAATCTCTGGTTATGCTGGGATGGTCTGTCTAGTTATAATTTCTTGTCACACACATATCCTCGCTAAAACATAAAGTTAAGGGAAAGTTAAGGGAAAAAAATGCTTTTTTTGAAAAATATTGTGTACAGAGGCATACAAAGGGTGTAAGAATAGCACCCAGGATGAGAAAAGTAAACATCTGTAGGAGTATGCAAGAATAATAAAATGTATGTATATATAATATGTCTCTTGTCCTAAAATGAATACATTGATGAAGTTACTCTCTTCGTATGGGACTAGCAGTTTTTTGCATGCATACAAGCCTAAAGCATGTACAATTTACATTAGATGTTCCAAATATATTTTACAATGAGTGAAGCATAAGCTGCAAAATTATGGGGCAGGAAGACTATATCCTACTGTTTTTTTAAGTAGGCTTTAAAATTTACTGTATTTTTCCCACACTTTAAAAAAAAACACCTTCTTGTGATGCTAGTGAGTTACTGTTTTCATCCATATGTTTATGGCATGTAAACTTACCTGTATGGATGGATAGACAGGAACGTTATTCTTGGAATTTGTTGACAATATGGGTACGATTTTTCACTTCACCTATTCTCAGGGAATTCTGCAAAGTCATAAATTCAATGTTAGCTGGCTACAATGTTTCTAGAAAAAAAACTTCACACACCCAACTTCAACATAGTGTATTGCTTGATTCCGAAGAAATCTTCATGGCATATTGGAAAATGAATGCATTTTGGCTGCTCTACTGAAGACAGGTCCTCTTGCTGATGGTAGAAACAGCAGCTAGACTTGAATTCACCCTCTGTGCCATTGGTGATGCTTTATGTACAGCTTTATCGTTTTGTGTGCATGAATGTGTGGTGGACAGGACAAGACTCCAGAATACAGGGAAAGAGAATATCCAGATACAGAGAAAGAGGGAAGTTAGGTAGGAAAAAAGAGACCTTGCTGGATAATGGGGCTGAATGCCCTCTTCTGCATGCTCACTGAAGAAATTTTCCAGGGACAAATGCTGGTGCTTTATGGTCCAATTCAACTGCCCCTGGCTGTGTTCAGCAGCTATCTATCATAGAATCTTTTTCTCCATTTTTTCCCCCTCCTGACTTCATGTTCGGTTAACACCGGTTCTGTTCCTTTAGGATATCCCTGCCATCTTGAATACTCTCAGAGATCTTTCCTCCTCTCTTCTGACATATACAGACCTGGCTCAGAGGTATTTTGCAGCAAATGATTCTTGGCCCCAGGGATCTTTCTAATGCCCCCTGTTTGCTCTTCTGATAATTAGATGGGTGCCTTTTTAGGTATCTATATGCTATACTGTCTTTTATTTGCTGGAAATTCAAAGCTGAAAGAAACCGAGGGGATCTGCCCTTGAGTTCACAGTTCAGTGACTATCATCACCAATGCATTATTACAGCATGTGCTATAATCCAGGTGCTCTGGGGACATGAAGGACAGGGTGGTGGAGTGCCTATGAAGGCTGGGAAGGCTTCACAGAGGAGAGAACACTTGAGTTGGGTTTCTGCTAGAGTTTTAAGGTCTTCTTTGAAGATCAAATGCTACCACTCATGTCTTTTTCATTCTAGGGGTCTGACTGTTCGGGTTTTGCATACAAAAAATTGAGCCATTAGTGAGGATGTGGAGAAAAGGGAGCCCTCGTGCACTCTTGGTGGGAAGGCAAACTGGTACAGCCACTGTGGAAAACTGTGGAGGTTCCTCAAAAAATTAAAAACAGAACTACTTTATGATCCAGCTTTTGCACTACTGGGTATTTACCCCCCAAAATACAAGACCACTTATTCAAAGGGACATATGCTCCTTTATGTTTATAGCAGCATTATTTACAATAACCAAGATATGTAAGCAGCCCAAGTGTCCGTTGATTGACACATAGATAAAGAAGATGTGGTATATACATATATATATATATATATATATATATATATATATGTAGACAGATAGATAGAGATATATAATGGAATATTATTCAGCCATAAAAAGAATGAAATCTTGCCATTTGCAAGAACATGGATGGAGCTAGAGAGTATAATGCTAAGTGAAATAAGTCTGTCAGAGAAATACAAATATCATATAATTTCACTCTGTTCACCCTGTGGACGTTAGGCTCTCCTCCATCAGATTAGCTGCTGCCAAACTCTTCTGTCTTTGAGGGGGAGAAGGCCAGGAATGAAGAGGAAGGTGCAGTGCCATCCCAAAGATTTCTGTGGTGTGTCTCTAAGGGAAGATGCCAGAAAGTGAAGGGAAGGAGGATTCTCCCTCTCTATGTGCAGGGCGGGTAAGTGTTTGTCGGGGAAATCAAAGGGAAGCAATAATCTGTTCAATGGCGGCTGCATGATAAACCCAGGGTATTTGGGAAAGAGACGTCTTTTGTATGTGAGGGGAGTAGAAGAGAAACTGTAGAAGATAGGTCAGAGAATGTAGGCTTGGAAGACATTTTGAAGAGTTTGAAAATTATGCTAAGTACTGTGGGCTTAATTCTATTGGCCAAGTGGAATCATTACAACAGGGAAGGGACACTGTCATATCTGTGTGTGCATGTGTCTGTGTTTAATAAATTTTTATTTTGAAATAGTTTAAGACCCACAAGAAATGACAAAAATAGTTTAGAGAGTTCCATGTACACTTTACCCAGACACCCCCAATGATAATATCTCACATAAGCATAGTATATTGTCAACAGCAGGAAACTGTCATTGGTACAATATTATTAAATTCAGGTATAAGCCTAGGTTATTCAGATTTCACAAGTTTTTATATAAGCTTCTAAAAATGTATATTTCTATGAAAATTTATCTTGTGATTAAATTATCCTTCATGTTATCTCTTAAGAGTCCTATTCTTTCCCCAATTTCAAGTCTGGTAACCACTGGTCTCTTTTCATCCTTATGACTTTATTTCTTTGAGATAGCTATATAAACAGAATTGTACAATATATAACCCCTGGAGATTGGCTTTTTTCACTTAGCATAAGTGCCTTGAGATACATCTAGGTGGTTACATATATCAAAAGTCTGTTCCTTTTTATTGTGGAGTAGAGTTTCATTGTATGGGTGCAGAACACTTTGTTTATCCATTCACCTGTTAATGGACAATTGACTCATTTCCACATTTTGTCTATTACAAATAAAACCTCTATAAATATTCCTGTGTAGGCTTTTTCTGTAAACACATTTTTAATTTCTTTAGGATAAATATCCAGGAATGTAATTGCTGGGTCATGTCAAAAATATACATTTAACTTTACAAGAAACTATGAAACTGTTTCCAGAGGGACTGTACCATTTTACATCCCCACCAAGAATATATGAAAGATACAGTTTCTCTACATCATTGCTGCCATTTGGTACTGATGGTATTTTTTTTTAATTTTAGCTGTTCTAATAGGTGTGTAATGGTATCTCATTGTTGTTTTAATTTGCAATTCCCTAATGGCTAATGATGTTGAAATCTTTTCATGTGTTTATTTGCCATCTGTATGGGCAAAGAGTTTGTTTAAGTATGCTGCCCATTTTATAATTGAATTGTTTGTTTTCTTACATTTGAGTTTATAGAGTTCTTTATATATTCCAGATATGATTCCTTTGTCAGATATGTGATTTGCAAATAGTTTCTCCTAATTTATACCTTATCTTCTCATCCTTTAAACAGGGTATTTCACAGAGCAAAAGTTGTCGTGAAGTCTAATTTATTATTTGGCTATTAGAAATTTTGTCTCTGGTGTTGAGTTTAAAAACTGGTTCCAAAACCCTAGGTCACAAACATTTTTTCTTTGTTTTCTTCTAAAAGATTTATAGTTGTATGCTTTACATTTAAATCTATGAAACATTTTGAATGAATTTTTATATAGTGTGGGGCTTTGGTCAAGGTTCTTTTTTTTTTTCCTTCTTCTCTTTATGCCTGATTGTCCAAATAGTCCAAAACCATTTGTTGAAAACATTATCCCTAATTGAATCACTTTTACATCTGTGTCAAAAATTAATTGGCTATACTTATTTGGATCTATTTCTTGATTCTCTATTCTGTGGGTCTGTTTCAATTCTTCTGCTAATACCACACTATTACTGAAGCTATATTTCACATCTCAAATCAGGTGATGTGATTTCTCCAACTTTATTCCACTTTTTCAAAATTGTCTTGAGTATTCTAGTTCCTTTGATTTTCCATATAAATTTTAGAATCAGCTTGTTTATATCTAAAAAGAATCTTCCTAGAATTTTCATAGGATTTGCATGAAACTTACAGATCAATTTGTTGAGTCTTCTAATTCATGACACAGTGGTTCTATCAATTTATTTAGATATCCTTTCATTTTTCTCATTAGCATTTTAAAGTTTCCGTATATAGATCCTGTGCACATTTTGTTAGTTTTGTACCTAAGTGTTTTATTTTTCTTGGAGTGACTGCAAATGTACTGTGTTTTCAATTTCACTTTCCAATTGTTCATTCCTAACATAGAGAAATGTGATGGGCTTTTTATGTAACCTTATTATACTTACTTTTTGATTCTAGGGTTTTTTGTTTTGTTTTGTTAGTTTCCTTGGGATTTTCTATGTTGTATGCCAATAGTGACCATTTTAGTTCTTTTCTTATTATGATTTTTATTTCCATTTCTTGTCTTATTACACTGGCTAAGACTTCTAATACCATGTTGAATAAGAGTAGTGAGAACAGACATGTTACCTGGTTTCTAATCTTAGGGGAAAGCATTTAGTTATTCTCCATTAAGTATGATGAGAACTATAGGATTTAAAAAAATTTTTTTTATCAGTCTGAGGAAGTTCTCTTCTACTCCTAGTTTGCTAAGGGAGTTTTATTACAAATTTTATATTTGAATTCTGTCAAGGGCCTTGAATTCACTCAGAGCTTAAAGAAGCTGGTGGTAAGGACCTTTTTAGAAAGAGTGATTGGTGTAAGGGAGGGGAGGGAAGATGCCCTGTCTTAACCTCAGGCCAAGTGAGGAGGAGTCCAAGAGAACCATTTGAAGAGCATGATAAGTATGCCACCATGGAATTTGAGAGATGCAGGATTTAGAATGCCTAAGTAGGGCAAAGTTTAGCTGAGGCAGTCTGCTGGTGGCAAAGCAAAGAATTAAGGCTTCCAACATTTCAAAGCTCTATGATGTTTTCTGTAAGTCAGAAGAAAGTAGAAGGGATTTATATATTTAAGAGATCTGTCATAAGGGCCAAAATGACTCTCTAGTGGGAATGTGATATATATATGCAACCACTGGGAGTCAGAGGTTGGGGTATCATAAACAGCCACTGAAAGAAGTATTGTCTGTGTCAAGAGAATGGAGGCAGTAGATCCCCAGTGATAGTAAAGGGTCTTCACAAAATCCAAAAAACATCCACTAACACCAGATTCAAGATAAGACTGTTCTTGCCCTAACCTCTTTCCTGTCCACTGTTCCAGTTCAGATACACCATAATGAAAGGGGAATGAGTAGAAAAGTAAGGTAAGAAATGGGGACATGTTCCCTCACCTAATTCAGGCTCCTTGGCCTGTATCAGACCTGAGTTGGGGGAGGGGTAATGTTATAAATTAGATTGGGATTTGGAGTTTTGAAATTAGACTGGATTGAGTGTTTTATTATTTTAAAATTGAGATTATTTGATAATACCTGAGAGTGATGAGAAAAGCTATGTTATTTTCCCAAAATCTCAAGTTTGGAGAGAGAAGGATTTATTGAGTGGATTTGCAGGGTTGGTGCAATGAAAAAATAAAACTGATTTTTTTTGCATCTTAGTGAGTTAAGCTATTTCAGTAAACCCGTGATAATCATTTGAGTCAGAGGATATCTAGGTAACCAATTGTAAATGTGATATGTAAGAAGTCAGGAAGGGAGACACCAATTTGGGAGTCCCTCCAAAATCTTATTCCATTTAGAATCAGTTCAATTATAATACTTCCTCATTGGTATTGCAATAGACAATTTATTTTTAAATAATTCCAGCCAAAGTACTCTACTAAAAAAAAAGTGAAAGGTGGTATCAGGAAGATTACAGAAAGGGAAGTCCCAGCCCTTGTTCTCTCACAGAAACACCAATTTAAAAACTATGTATGAACCAAAATATAGTTATGAGATTTCTATAATCCAGTTAAGAAGTTAGAGTTCCCAAGGTGAGTCCAAAGCTGAAAATATCTACATCAAAACAGGTAAGAAGAGCAATTTCACTTTACCAATGTCAGTCCCTCCTCCAAGACTGCAGAGCTCAGTGCCAGAAGAGAGCACACTATTTTGTTACTTCTTCCTCAGGGAGAAATAGAAGAGTAGAATGTGTGTGCAATGTTCCAGCTTTTCAGAGGGCTGCCCAAGGGACCAATATCTGTCTTGTCTGACTTGGGGTGCTGACATGGAGTTGGCATACTTTGGATGCCTGGTGGCTACTGACAAGAAGGGAAAGTGGGGGCAGCTTACTTCTGTAAAACCAGAGAGCTTGCAGTGCCACAGATCAACACCAGAGGGAGAGAGAGAGAGATTATGAGCTCCTGAATAAGAAATCAGCAATCCTCTTTAATTGAGAAGTTACAGGCACAGTCTTAGTGAAGATGAATCACCCAGAAAAAGGTTTCAGGGGCCCTCAGAATCTCTATCCAGTCTGATTGGTGAGGGTTTTTCCCTGTATGAAGCCAGTCCACAGAGACTGAAAAGTGGCTATTTTTTTAAAAAAGCACAGATGGCAACACAAAGTTATGAGACACATGAAGGAACAGGGGAACATGGCCCAAGAAAAAGAACAAAATAAATCTCCAGAAACTGATTCTAAAGAAATGAAGATATATGAATTACCTGACAAAGAATTAAAAATAAAAATTCTCTTCGAGCTAGAGAAAACAATGCATGAACAAAACAAGAATATCAACAAAGAGATAGACAAAAATAAAAAACAAAAACACAGACAAACTGAAACAGATATTTTGAAGCTGAAGAATACAATAACTAAACCAAAAATTTCACTATAATGGCTCAACAGCACACTTGATCAGCAGAAGAAAAAGTCAGCAAACTCAAAAACATGTCATTTGAAATTATCCAGTCAGAGGAACAAAGAGAAAGAAGATGAAAATAAGTGAAGAAAGTCTGAAGGGCTATGGAACACCATCAGAAAGATACACATTGTGGGATTCCTGAAAAGAGAGAGAGAGAGAGAGAGAAAGGAACAGAAAGCTTATGTAAAGAAATAATGGCTGAAAACTTCAAAATCTGGGGAAGAAAATGGACATTCAGTTTCAAGAAGCCCAGTAGGCTGCAACTAAGGTGAACCCAAAGAAATCCACAGTGAGACACATTATAATCAAAAAGTCAAAAGTCAAAGAAAGAGAGGATTCTGAAAGCAACAAGAGAAAAGTGATGTATTATGTACAAGAGAATCCCCATAAAACTATGAGCAGAATCTCAGCAGAAAACTTGCAGGGCAGAAGGGACTGAGATAATATATTCAAAGCACTGAAAGAAAAAGAAAAGCCCTACCAATCAAGAATATTATATCTGGCAAAAATATTCTTCAAAAGTGAAGGAGAAATAAAGATTTTTCCAGATAAGCAAAGTTGAGGGAATTCTTCACCACTAGACCTGTCTTATAAGAAATGCTAAAGACTTTTGAGTTGGAATGAAGGATATTAAACAGCAACATAAATAAATATAGAATACTGTAATACTGTGAACTTTAAATCTTGTGTAGAAATTAAAAGATAGAAATATAAAAATAACTATAGTATAAAAATGTTAAAAAAGTTAACAGATACACAAAATAAAAAGAATTTGTGCAATCAATATCATAAAATGTATGTGGGGGAAGTAAATTGTAGAGCATTTGTCTACATTTGAAATCAAGCTGTTATTAGTTTAAAATAGATTTTTATAACTGTAAGATACTTTATGCAACCCCCATCATAACTACAAAGAAAATATCTATATAATACAAAAGAAAATGAGGGATCAAGCCATGTCACTATGAAAATTCAACAAAACACAAAGGAAAACACAATTCCCACCAAAGAAATAAAAAGGAACATGAGATTATGAACAATTATACACCAACAAATTGGATAACCTAGAAGAAATGACTAAATTCTTAGAAACATACAATCGACCAAGACTGAATCATGAGAAAGAGAAAGACTGACCCAACTTATAATGAGTTAGGAGATTGAATCAGCAATCAAAAACTCCCAACAAAGAAAAGTCCATGACCTGATATCTTTACAGGAGAATTCTACAAAACATTTAAAGAATTAATGCCAGTCCTTCTGAAATTCTTCCATAATACTGAAGAGAACACTATAGTGAAGGGAACACTTTCAGATTCATTTAATGAGGTCAACATTGCCTGATAAAAAGCCAGATAAAGAGGCCAAAGAAAAAAAATTACAGGTTGATATCCCTGAGGCATATAGATGCAAAAATCCTGAACAAAACTAACAAACTAAGTTAAAGAGCACATTAAAAAAATCATATAGCATGACCAAGGAAAAATTATCCGTAGAATGCAAAAATGGTTCAAAAGATGAAAATCAATCCATGTGATGCACCACATTAACAGAATGAAGGATTAAAATCACATGATCATCTCAGTACATACAGAAAAAGGATTTGGAAAAATTCAACACTCTTTCATGATTAAAAAATGGCCTTAACAAACTAGGAATGGAAAGAAATTACCTCAAAATAATAAAGGCCATATATGGAAAGCCCACAACTAACATCATACTCAGTGGTGAAAACCTGAAATCTTTCCCTCTAAGATCAAGAACAAGACAAGGATGTCCATTCTCACCACTTCTATTCAACTTAGTACTGCAAGTACTAGTCAGAACAATTAGGCAAGAAAAAATAAAAGACATGCAAATTGGAAAGGAAGAGGAAAATTCTCTGTTTTCAGATGACATGATATATGTAGACACCCCTAAAAATTCCATAAAAAGAATTGTTAAAATAGGCAAGCTCAACGAAGTTGCAGGATAGAAAAACAACATATAAGATTTAGTTGTTTTCTATACACTAATAGTGAACAATCCAAAAAGGAAATTAAGAGAAGTCCACTTATAACAGCATCAAGAAGAATAAAATACTTAGGAATAAACTTAACCAGGGCACCTAGGTGGCTCAGTCGGTTCAGCATTTGCCTTCGGCTCAAGTCACGATCCCAGGATCCTGGGATCGAGCCCTGCATCAGGCTCCCTGCTCAGCGAGAAGCCTGCTTCTCCCTCTCCCACTCCCGCTGCTTGTATTCCCTCTCTTGCTGTCTCTCTCTGTCAAATAAATAAATAAAATCTAAAAGAAAAAAAAAGGAATAAACTTAACCAAGGAGGCAAAAGACTTGTACACTGAAAACTATACAATGTTGCTGAAAGGAACTAAAGAAGATACAAAGAAATGGAAAGACATGCCATGTTCATGGATTGGAAGACTTACTATTATTAAAATATCCATACTACCTATCTGAAGCAATCTATAGATGCAGTGCAATCCCTATCATAATCTCAGTGTATTTTTTATGGAAATAGAAAAAACAATCCTAAAACTCATATGACACAAAAGGACCCCTAATAGCCAGAATAATCTTGAGAAAGAAGAACAAAGCTGGTGGCCTCACATTTCCTGCTTTCCAAACATATTACAAAGCTACAGTAATCAAAATAGTATGCTACTGGCATACCGACAGACTAGAATAGAGAGCTCAGAAATAAACCATGCCTGTATAGTCAAATGACATTCATCAAGGGTGCCAAGGCTATGCAATGGGGAAAAGATAGTCTCTTCAACAAATGGTGTTGGGAAAACTGCATATTCGTATGTGATAGAATGAAATTGGACCCTTATCTTACCCCATACACAAAAATAAACTCAAAATGGTTGAAAGACGTAAATGTAAAACCTGAAACATAAAATTCCTAGAAGGAAACATAGGAGAGAAAATCTTCAGAATATTGGTCTTGACAATCATTTTTTGACTATGACTCCAAAAGCGTGTATAATAAAAGCAAAAGTGCACAAGTGGGACTACATCAAACCAAAAAGTTTCTGCATAGCAAAAGAAACAATAATGAGTGAAAAGACAGCCTATGAAATGAGAGAAAATATTTGCAAACCTTGTATCTGATAAGGGGTTAGTATCTGAAGTATATTAGGAACTCAAAATATGTAACAACTCAATAGGAAAAAAAACCCCAAATAGCATGTGTTAAAAAATGGACATTTTTCCAAAGAAGACATACAAATGGCCAATAGATATATGAAAAGATGCTCAATATCGCTCATCATCATGGAAATGCAAATCAAAACTACAATGAGCTATCCCTCTGCACCTATTAGGATGGCCCATATAAAATACCAAAACACAGAAAATAAACAAGCATTGGCAAGGATGTGGAAAAATCAGAAACCTTGTGCACAGTTGATGAGAACATAAGATAGGGCAACCACTGTGGAAAACAGTATGAAGCTTCCTCAGAAAAATTAAAAACAGAACTACCACATGATCCATCAATCCCACTTCTGGGTATTTGACCCAAAAGAATTGCAGGATTCCCTTTATTTAAGGTATTTAAAGTAGCCAAATTCATAGACTCAGTAAGATTGGGGTTACAGAGAGGGGGAAATGGGGAATTATTCAATTGGTATAAAGTTTCAGTCATGCAAGGTGAAAAAGTTCTGGAGATCTGCTATACAACATTGTGTTACAGTTAACTATACAATACTGTGCACTTAAAATTTTGTTGAGGGTAAGTATGTATTATATGTTTTTACCACAATAAGAAAGCACATATGATGTCAAACTTAGATTGTCTCACAGGTAAATTTGTATTTGGCCCCTCCCCTCTTGTGCAGCTGCCATACTTATGAAATGCAGCCCTTGGATACAGGTGGCCCTGAGTTCCACACTCAAATAGGGATTATACGCTCTTGGGCAAATGGCTCTTTTTGTTGCTCAGTTTTCTCTTTTGTAAAATTGCGTAATGGTCCTTGCCAATGTAGTTAGCTCCAGATAACAGCTAGTTTATTAATTTATCTTGTTACCAAATCACATACAAAATATTTGGGAGGCAAAATTCCACTGCATGGACTGCATGGCTGTCTGTCTTTCATTCTCTCTGGAAATTCTATTTTTTTTGTATGGAAAAATTTATTCTTATGTGCTTCTTTTTCTTGTATCTCATTACTTCTCTGGAAACGTTGGTCTATATAAGAATACAATGATTATCTTTAAATCATTTATAAAGCACTTGTTAGGTTTAATGATTGATTCAAAGAGATATGAAATATTTCTTTCCTTTAAAGGACTTAAAATCTACCAGGGGAGAAAAATATGTTAATATTACTCACTAATACATTATTCACAGATACACTAATATATATTAGTTATAACATATATTATGTATATATAAGTATTAAACTAATGTAATTTATTTATACCACTTACTGTTAATTTGTTAGTATTAAAACTTCAAGTAACCATTGAAATTTATCACTGCTAACAGGACAGTGTAGCAGAAAGAAGGTGGTTTAGGGACAAAGCTATCACTGAACACTGGGCCATTAAGGGAAGATTCAACAAGAAGGTGGGGTGTCAGGACAGCTGGTAGTGTAAGGCGTGGGACATACACTCTTGTGCGGGCTGACGGTTCAGGCGGCACCTACTATAATCTTAGATAATGTATGAACGTGACTTCCCAAAACATGGAGACCCACTCTCACACAGCATGGAGTGGTGTTGAGACAACTCTGGTGAAAACACATGATTTTGAATCCTGGCTACTCTTTAGCCATATGACCTTGAGCTAATTACTTAGCCCCGTTTGTGCCTCATTTTCCTCATCTGTAAAATAGAAATAACAATAGCATTACCTCACAGGGTGATGATGACCATTAGATGAGTTAACGGTTCTGAATTACTTAGAACAAGCCCGGCACCAGGTGATTGCTCTGCATGTGTCTGTTAAATAAATAATCACATTGGCTGGAAGTGTAAAAAAAATTTTTTATTTTCAAATCTCTTTCAATCCTTAATGATGGATAAAGTTATTCAAGGAAAAAGCCTCTGGCCTGATGCTGGAATGACTTTAACACCTCTGCAGCCTTTGTCAGTCTCTCCCTGCAACAAAAAGAAAATGTCTCAGCCTCCCAGCTTTGACAGAAAATAGCATTGCAATAGCATTTAATAACATGGTATATATGGACTCTGAAAAACAAACAGGGTTCTAGAGGGGAGGGGGGTGGGAGGATGGGTTAGCCTGGTGATGGGTATTAAAGAGGGCACGTTCTGCATGGAGCACTGGGTGTTATGCACAAACAATGAATCATGGAACACTTCATCTAAAACTAATGATGTAATGTATGGGGATTAACATAAGAATAAAAAAATAACATGGTATATAATAACAGCACTTATTGTCATGGCATTTCTTTGTATAGTTACCTTCTATTTGTGTCAAGTGTTTCAGATGTTCCATTTATGGTAGTTTTTTATAGTTTCCTTTAAGATGAATTTTTGTAAAAGTTTTTAATCAATCTAAAGGAACTCGATAATCTACATTTACTTATTTTATTTATTTATTTAAAAAAATATTTTATTTATTCATTTGACAGAGAGAAAGAGAGAGCACAAGCCAGGGTAGCAGCAGGGAGAGGGAGAAGCAGGCTTCCTGCTGAGCAGGGAGCCTGATGTGGGGATTGATCCCAGGACCCTGAGATCATGACCCGAGCCGAAGGCAGATGATGCTTAACCGACGCCCCATGATAATCTATGTTTAAAGAAAGTAAATAAGTAACAAGAGGTGGTTTCTTTAAAGACTACAGTTTGGACGACTTTGGATGAGAGCAAAGGCACAGAACTAGTACTTCAGAAAGAAACAAATAGAAAGTTCTATTCTTCAACATTGGGCTTTTTACATGGTTTCCATACACACGGGCCTCAAGCTCCTTTTTTATCTATGTGGGCAAAGCGCATGGTTTTGTCTACCTTCCAAAATCCACCACTCACCTTGTCGAAGCCACAGGGTCGAATAGAAGTGGGCAGGGAGTGTAGGCACTTTGCATTGTTGCCTGAGTGGACCTCTTCTGTCTGCCGAAAAGTGTTTGGTCCAGCTATCTGAGGAGTTCCACTAATTGCCTCATTAGGCAATCTCAACACAGAAATAATATTTAAGTACATCAGTGTAACTCCTGGGTATATGTAGGATTTAATAGCAGATGAAGCCAAATGAGCTGAAATGGAAAATTTATTTCTTTTTTAATAAACATTCTTAAATTCTCATTAAAAAAAAAAAAGACATTCATGCTTTTCACCAAGATGTAGTCTTTCTTAAAAGTTTCAATGCTTCTGAGCCATTTAAAGAAGTTTTGAAATATTTTCTGCAAATTATCCCAACATTTTCAAGCACAGGATATTTAATTAGAGCTTTACTTCCTCCAAAGTTAGATGTACAATATGTGAATCATAATCTCAAAATGCACAATAGCATATATATTTATATGTAATGCATGCATTCATAAAGGAGAAGAATTGCCTCTTATTAATATTTAAGGCTTTTAATAAGTATGTTAAAAATATTCCCAACGAGGGTACTCAAATCCACACTTGGTTTTATGGTTGTCTAATGTAAGTATTGTCTCTGAGTCAGGGGACAGAGGAGAAACACTGCGCCAAGGCCAGAGAGGCAATGTGCTACTATCCCTTTGTGTTTTTTAATTGACCATATGAAGAAAGGGTGACTGAATGACAGAAGCCCCACCAGCCCCTCAAACTCAGCTGTTCCGATATTTGGAATTCCTTCCCTTTCCCTTCTTGATGTATCTGCCTGGTCTTTAACACCTAATTACCTCACACCTAGGTTACTATTGCAGTCTCCAAACTGGCCTCTTATTAGTTAATTAGTAGCTAATTAATTGATAAAAAGTCAGCTCCATGCCCAGTGTGGGGCTTGAACTCCTGACTCTGAGGTCAGGAGTCACATGCTGTACCAACTGAGCCCACCAAGCACCTCGCCATCCTGGCCTCTCGATGTTGGTCTCTCTTCCTTACATACCTCTATGTCAAATTGCTCTCTGTAGACATGGATTTTTCTAGGATCCTGTCCCCACCTGCACCCCGTTCCTCTAAAATTGTCTGTTACCCAGTGCCTTAGGATGGAGTCCTACATCATTAGCCCTGTTTTCATCATGTGCACCAATCTGGCTTCAGTTGCTTTTCCAGAATTTCCTTCTTCTTTTCTTCACACTGAACTCTCCGCTCCAGCAAGGTCATCCTGGGCTTCTCACTGCTCTTCCTCCCCACTATGCCTTGCACACCAACTTCTGAGGCTTTGTTCAGGCTGATTGCCCATCACCCTGCCCCCTCACCCCCCTCCGTGCGCCCCCCCCCCCATTCATTGGCACTCCACCATTTGTTAAGGCATAGCCTAAGTTCTACTTCTGGCCACTGCAGTGCAGAGCAAAACTAGACCTTTCACTCCATGGAGTCTCTGCAGCAGCACTTTCTTTTGTGCCATGGATTGCCATTTAAGTTTTTATGTGTGTTTATTGTCATCTTTTTGGGTTAGATTTGAAGCTATGAAGAGCAGAAACTGTCTCATAGTATTCGGTGTGCCTTGTGTATAAGAGATGCTCAATAAATCAGTTGATTAATTAAAGAATTATGTGCTTTGCTAATTTGGTTTTGTAAAGTGATCAGTTACCATTTTGGACAACTCTTGGAAGCCTCTGAATTTTTGAAGAAATTTCTGGGAAGTATATGATCTATTATAAGAACTAGAATTAAGAGTTTTTCTTAGTTTTGAGCTTCCATGAAACCTAGCACCTGGTATGGTGAAAACAGGGATAGTCAATAAATGTTGAAAGAAAGCACCAGTGAATGAGTGAATGCAGCACTGAGTTTGATTTTCTGCTCTGGGTCTGCTCCTTAGGCCACTGTGTGCATAAGACCTCTCTATTCTATGCCCACAAAGTTGATCATACAATGATGTAATCCATTTTCTTGTGTTTACTGTTTGTGATTATTGCAATCCTCAGATACCAAATTTGTATTTCTAGAAAAAGCTTTAATTCATAAACATATTAATCCTCATCATTTCAACCTAACAAAAAATCTTTATGATCGTATTGCTGAGATTATTCTTACCTACCACAAATTTGTGCTGGGGTCAGAAATGTAAAATTAACCTTTTTTGAACGGGATCTGTTATTTGGCTCTTTACTTTGAAAATACATGTATGCGCACTGCTGGTAGAAGAGCAGATTGGTAGAAGCTTTCAGGATATTAAGTTGGCAGTATAAAAGAGTCAACTTTAAAAGGCTGAATCCTTTGATCTCATAATTCCATTTAATAGAATTAGAAAATAATCATGAGTGTACACAAAGATTTAGCTCTGAAATGTTTGCCTTAACATTGTTTCAAATACAGATAATTGGAACCAACATAAATATCTGATCGTAAATTAGACAAATAGAGTAAATAATATTTGATGTACCCACATAATGAAACATATGCATTCATTAAAAACAGTTTTTACGATTTTACATAATAATGAAGTGAAAAGAGAGCCATAGAAAACTATATTGTTTTAACTATACTGCGTGTTTTTTTAAAGATTTTATTTATTTATTTGACAGAGAGAGAGAAAGCACAAATAGGCAGAGTGGCAGGCAGAGGGAGAAGCAGGCTTCCCGCCAAGCAGAGAGCCTGATGTGGGGCTCGATTCCAGGACCCTGAGATCATGACCTCAGCCAGAGGCAGACGCTTAACCGGCTGAGCCACCCAGGCACCCCTAACTATATTGTTAAAAGAAAAATGAGTGTGTGGCAAAACAGTATGCAAGGATTCATTTTAACATAATTATATATATATATAATATTCAATGATGAATATATATGTAATAATGAATGTGTAGATTCAAAAATGTTAAGAATAGTTATGTCTGGCAGGTGGAGTTATGTGAGAATTCTCTTCTTTTTGTATATATCTATCCTAAATTTTTAGAATAGATATGATAGTTTATACATGAAAAAAATAAGTAAAAGGATATGGGTGTTTACTTAATATTTTTTATTTTTATTATTTTTTTTAAAGATTTTATTTATTTATTTGAGAGACAATGAGATAGAGAGAGAGCATGAGAGGGGGGAAGGTCAGAGGGAGAAGCAGACTCCCTGCCGAGCAGGGAGCCCGATGCGGGACTCGATCCTGGGACTCCAGGATCATGACCCGAGCCGAAGGCAGTCGCTTAACCAACTGAGCCACCCAGGCGCCCAAGGTGTTTACTTAATGTTTTATTATCAAGCAACATTTATTTATTTTTTGGCTCATCATGTTGTAACATGCCATATCTATTACAAAGCAAGTACTCTAATGAAGTTCCGAGAGAAAGACCACTACCACCACCATTATTACTACTACGGTTAGAATCTATTGCCCTCAAAGAGCTTCACATTTTTAGCAATCTTGTGTGGATCTAGGCAGTCAAATTTAGGAGATTAAACAATAAAGTTTAAGCCCACCAGAAGTTTATTTTTTTAACGTGATCTTTTATTGCCTTTGCAAAAAGATAGAGATACATAGATCCTTAAAATATAATTCCAGGGAGAGAATTCTGATACCTGTAACTAGTAACACTAAGTAGAGTTTACTGTAGTTGATAAAAGTCAAGGATTAACTTCCTCTGGGAGGCAGATGGTGACTGTTTTCAACTACCTGGAGGGGCTTTGAGACATGGGGGATTCGATTTTTGCAACTCAGACATTTCAAATGCAGTCAGGACAAATAAAAAATACTATACATGTCACTTGCTCTTTCTTCTTTTCACGTCTCTTCCTCTGTGTCTTTTTTCTTCTCTTTGGGTCTCTCTTCTTTCATCCTTTGCCTTTTCCATCCTCTGGCCTACTAGAAATGATTGAGTTAGTACCCACCAGAGCAAAATACTCATGCATGATTAAAAAAAAATAATTACCCTCCTTTTTCTGACTTCCCGTCTTGCTGACGTCTTTCATCAAAGTTTAGGTTTGTGGAGCCTCGTTTTCCCAGAGTGAAGTCCCATCCCGACTGTAAGTTAGGCACTTTGGGAGGTACATTAACTCTTTCCTGCCACTAGGGGACCATTTTGTATAATGCTTCAATGGACTCATTATCATTTATTTACACTGAACCCATTTCTTCCCATCTATGGGATGAGCAGGCTGTCAGAAGAGAGTCCATGTAAATGCACCTTGGGCAACTTCACTGGAGTGCAGAATGGGGGTGAAAATGACTTACCTCACCCCTCTTTTTATTTTTTACCAGCTATATTGAGCTATGATTGACATATAACATTGTATAAGTTGAAGATATATAAGACCATGTGATCATTTGATACATGTGTATATTGCAAAATGTTTACCACAGTGAGGTTGGTTAATATGTCCTTCAACTCACATAACTGCCATTTTGTTGTTATTGTTGTTATGGTGAGAACATTTAAAATTTACTCTCGTAGCCACTTTCAAGAATACACTTTAGAATCTGTCCTCTCTCTTCCTCATGCTTTGCTGCAATCTTCCTATCTTTGCCAAAGAGGATAGAACCCATTGTTTTACCTGTCCCCTTGCAATTTGGCAGGATGCTTTTCAGAGGAGAGAGGAAATGATGTGGTAGGGGCAGTGTGGTCAGAAAGACAACAGGTTACAGTTTGATCTTTTCTAGGTAATTGAGACCACATGTATTACTATGAGTGCAGCAAAGGGAGCAAATGGCCATTGAGGAAACAGGCCAGAGACAGGAAGGGCTGGTATAAGAAACCTCTGAGAGCTCACTGCGAGGATTTCCATTTGTATGAAAAATGGGAGAGTCAGAAATCTCAAACTGTGCAAGCTCCATGAACAAGTGAGAAAATGTAGCTATTACCTTTAAAAGGGAGTCTTGCTACTAACAGGAGATAAGAAGTCCCATCCAAATCAGGAAATCTGCAAGCATATTGGGCCCATACCTCTTGGTAAGTCAGATCCACTTGACCCAACATCGTTTTGCCTTCCACCTGGATCCTTGTTTTCCTGCTGAGCTACCCGCCCTCTCTAGTCAGCGATTGAACTAGAGTGTACAAAATCTGAGCTCACCGGTGGAACAAGGTTGCTCTACTTTTGCATAGGGCTTTGTGAGCTTCTTTTAGCCTTTGAGAATTCCAGTGCATTGCTGTGAAAACTTAGGGTTAACGTCTTTTGCATTGAGAATGGTGTCACTTAGTCTCTTAGTTCCATCTGTTTACACAGCAGGCAGCTTTGCATTTGGTTGTAAAGAAGAAATGCCCCAGTAGGTTTTCCTTCTATGCGGAGAAAGTGTGCTTCTGGCCCTTTGTGGGTCAGACAGAAAGCAGACCCCCAGGTATCCTTGACCTCAGCCCCTAACTAAGGAGAAGCCAGAATACACCAGTGTCTACCATAAATATTTAATCATGCTTTGTTCTAAACCAAACTGATAAATATTGTAAAGAAGACTTAACACTTATTTACAAATCTGTTTACCTTGCTGGGATTTCTTTTTTTTTCCTCGGGAATTTGGAGACATGAATTATTGTTTTTCCTAGTTGCTTTAGGCATCCCCCATTGGGCTCTGAAGGACTGCATGTTCTCTAAGACCCTTGCATGCTCACTGGGGCTGAGTTTGGAAAAGTACTTGAAGGAGAAGGATCTAAAACAAGTGAATAGGAGAGGATGGGGTCAGCAGTACAGTATCTATGTCGAGAGGTGAGGTGAGTCAGAACGTGTTCAGAAAAAGCAAAATGGAAGCCAGCCCTGTGATATTATTCTGACTCTCCCAGACATGATATATGAGGTTAAAGCGCAACCCAGCTTGCTGCTGGATGGCACTGTTGGATCTGATGGCATTACGCAGTCCATATGATTTTTGGAGACTGATAAATCGGAATGTTCATTGCTGTTGCACAAAACTGTCATTGTTATTTTAAGCTGAAGTTTCATTTGGGCTGGAGGAATTGTCCATTGCCTGGAAATACGGCTCTAGTCGTGGCCAGCACCTGTCAGCCAACTGCTTTGCTTGGGGAGCAATTCTGCATCCCGGGATAAATACACACTTTATTTTATTATTTTAGCTGGTCATGGTCCTTGTTTCGAGGGGG
Source organism: Mirounga leonina (assembly GCF_011800145.1). Classification (NCBI taxonomy): domain Eukaryota; kingdom Metazoa; phylum Chordata; class Mammalia; order Carnivora; family Phocidae; genus Mirounga; species Mirounga leonina. Next base: position 45,008,983 of record NW_023270854.1, read on the forward strand.
CACTGTGGCGATGGGAGGGGTTTGTTTTAACGGCGGTTCACGACCGTCAGGGTGCCTACTGATCACCTGGGGAGCTGGGTAAAATGCAGATTCTGGGGCTCCACCTGAGGGGTTCTGAGTCAGTAGGACTGCCGGGGGACCTTGGGGTACGTTGTGTTGTCACCCCGGACCTGGAATGGAGATAACATTGTCCACCGAGTACAGGTAGTAAAGGAAAGTGAATGAGAGAGAATACATGTCGGGGGAGCTTTACAAGAGAATGCTACTACCCACACCTTATAACTGTTGACAAACTTGTTGAAGACATTGGATATTGATTTATTGGTCCCTTATACATAATCTTAGCCAGAGAACACTCTTGGGCCCTGAACCTCAAGGTGTTCTGTAAGCTTGAATTTATTCACAGTTGCAGTACTCCTCAAAATAGGAAGAGAGGTGTCACAAAAGCGTTGACTATGCAAGTCAATGGTTTATTCTAAAATTCTAGGCTTGCAGATTATTTGTAAAAATATCAGAGCGTGTTCTCTGGGTGACCAGTAGATCACTAATGCCAGGTCCTCTCCCTCCATCCTGGGCCCAAGCCAATGTCCACGAATGAAGCAGACCAGGACGAAATGAATGTGGCAAACAAGTCTTCAGTACCGACATCCCCCATTCAGCAATAGACACCCTGCAAAATACAGTCTGTCTCTTCACTCATGCGTTGACTTACTGGTACTCTTTTCTTCTGTCCCTGGACAGTGTCGACCTCAGGAAGAACAGAGAGTGGTGCCATTTTCTTAGCGAAGATGCAGCACACTTCTGAAAAAATTCTTTTGTTCTCTTCATTTTTATTTATTTATTTATTTTTAAAGATTTTATTTATTTATTTGACAGAGAGAGACACAGTGAGAGAGAGAACACAAGCAGGGGGAGTGGGAGAGGGAGAAGCAGGCTTCCCGCGGAGCAGGGAGCCCGACGCGGGGCTCAATCCCAGGACCCTGGGATCATGACCTGAGTCAAAGGCAGAAGCTTAACGACTGAGCCACTCAGGTGCCCCTATTTATTTATTTTTAATTGAGATATAATTGGCATAGAACATTATGTTAGTTTCAGGTGGGCAACCTAATGACTCAATATTTGCATATATTGTGACATGATCACCACAGTCTGGTTAACATCCATCACCACGCATAGTTACAATGTTTTTTCTTATGATGAGAACTTTTAAGATTTACTCTTTGGCAACTTTCAAATACACAATACAGTGTTATTGACTATCGATGCTATGCTGTATGTGACATCCTCAGTCTTATTTTATAACTGGAAGTTTGTACCGCTTGATCACTTTCACCCTTTTAACCCTTGCCTCAGAACCAATCTGTTTCTCTGTATCTATGGGTTCAGTTTTTTTTGGTTGTTGTTTTGTTTTGTTTTAGATTCCGCATATAAGTCGAGTTACATGGTATTTGTTTTTCTCTGACTTATTTCACTTAGCATAATACCCTCTAGGTTCCATCCATGTTGTTGCAAATGGCAAGATTTCATTCTTTTTTATGACCAAATGTTTCATTATATACATATGCCCCATTTTCATTCACAGATGGACACTGAGGTTGTTTCAAGAATTCTTAATCTTAAGCCTACTTCCCCTTCCTTTTTCCCTCTGACCAGTGCATCTAGTCTATTGGACTGGGAAAGCTTGAGGAAATCGGAAAGGTCAGTATTCAGTTCCCTTAATAACAGCTTGGGATCCTTAGGTGTGGAGAGAGAAATTTCTGGCCAGGACCTCAGTCAAACCCACCTACCACTGCCTCTCAAACATATTTTTCCCATCCCAGTTATCATCTCTTCATTCTCTGATTCCCTCCATTGTTCATCATGGTGTTTCATGGTGATGGTGCCTCTGATAGCGTCTTGGTCTCAAGCTCCTTAAAGGAGAATCTCATTTCTCCTGCCTCTTTGTTACTCCTGGCGTCTGGGCCAGTGCTTGGGACAGAGGAGGCGCTCTGCGTCTTGGCTCTGTGGTTGTCTCCCAGCAACCCTCTATCCTCCCCCCAACTGCACTCTCCCTCCTGGCTCTGCCCCTCTCTGGCTGTAGAGCCTTGGGCGAGTTAGAAAAACCCTTTGGACCTCGGTTTACCATTAAGAAAACACAACTTGTCTAAGGGTTTTGGCACACTGAAGGCGCTCCACAAATCTTTGTTCCTGTCCTGAGTGGATCTTTTTCAGATGGCTCGGCCGTTTGGGGATACTCTTCATCTGAGCTCCCTAGTTAGCTGTGTGTATGCACCACAAACATCACAAATCCTTGACATCTAACATATGTCCTATTAGGGAGACTAAAACATCTTTATGCATTTTATATGCTGTTTCTTTACAAACTAGTTTAATCTCATGCAAACAGAAATGGTAGCACTAGAGCCTCGTCTTGATATTCTTGGGGCCATGAGCAGACCCTTTCCTTCAGCTGTCAACACTAGTGTTCTAATGGGGAACAATCCTTAAACACCCACCTCACACACGCATGCACCAAATCTCACTTATTCCATTCTTTGTGCAGTCCTGGATGTCGCTAAAACCCAGATGTTTAATAACATGTGTTTTTGAAGCGGTTGATAATGAAAGACTGGGGTTTTGAGAAATCATGGGATGGAAAACCTCTCTATTCCAGCCCTGGTCTTATTCAACATCCAGCCTGCAACCTCCTGCCACAATTCATTTTTATCTGCCCTGGTAAACGTGCTGGGGATACCTGTGGACAGACACCCAGGCCAGGAAAAGGCGGTATTTGTGTAGTTGTCTTCTAATAAGGTCAAAGGCGCAATGCATTATACAGCTCTGCGGGCAGCCAGACTCATTAGAGCCGGAGTGGGCCGTGGGACTTGTGTGGGATATGCAGAGGCTGGGGTTTCATTTGGGGCCTGTGCCTGGTGGTGTCCTGGACTCTCTCAGCAGAGCCTGAATTGGGGGTGGGAGAACGGCAGCCCTGAGCATCTGGGAGCCCCACAGGACCCTTTGCCCTTCTGAATCAGAGGTCTGATTTCCACCCGGTGCTAGCTAAAGCCGGAAGCAAAGCAAAATGCAAAGACCCTGGTGCTGTTTGCAAACTCCCCGTCGCTTCCCTTGACCAAATCCTGCGGTCGCTGCCCCCCAGCTTGGGAGTGGGTGTTCTTGTGGGGCGTAGGTTGTTGAGGGAAGGTGAGCGAGGGCATTGAGCAAGGCGAGAGCCCTGCAGGCTGTATTTTGGTGCACTTAATGAATAGTGTGAGGCAAGGAGCTGAAGGCCAGAGCCTGACAGGCTGACAGGCCTGATTGCCATTTGCATGAACCGCACTCTGCCAGTGGAAGTGGCTGGAGAGAGTGATTGATTTGTTTTGCTGAGGCTCCTTTGTGGTCTTCTGGATGGATTTCTGGCCCCACCTCTCAGCCTCAAAGCCCTTGCTTTGCCTGCTGTTGTTTTTTTATTTGGGGGTAATGAAAATTTGTTACAAGCCTTCCCTTTCATCTGTACGTGGCAGGCTGTCACAGAGAAACGAGCCATTCTGCAGCCTCACTCCTGTCCAAATTGCTAAATGGTTTTTTTCCAATTGCTTCCCTAATGGGCCGGCATAATGGGAGCGGCATGCTCTCTGCCCACGCCGGAGATGCCAGCGCATTTGTCCAGCGCACATGTGTGGTGGGCACCCGGCCCCTTCTGTCCGCGGCGGCCCGTGTGCGGTGGTGCACCTGCCCGCGCGCGCTCGCCCCCGCGGAGCTGCTCCCCAGCCCTGGCCGTCACGGGGCGCTCATCCCGGCGGGCGAAGCTCGGCCGGGGGGGCGGGTGATCCACGCCGCGCCCCCAGACCCGGGGCTACCGATGGACCGGGCGGGGGCCAGCTCCTGATGGACCCCAGTTGCTGCTTTGCGGAGGAGCGGGCTCCCGAGCTCCCCACGGCCGGCTGTTCCGCGAGCTGGATGCTCAACTGTGGCTGACCCACAGCTTTATGAGCCTAATTGCTTATCCAGGAACAGAAGTGAGGAGGTTGTGTGTGATAAGAAAATAATTTGCCAAAACTGCAACAATAAAGAGGGCCTGGTGGGATCTCTTATGGTATGACTAGCCCCGAGCAGCTGCGGATTCCTCCCTGCTTTCACAATTATTTTCATTTTTATAACAACTAAAAGCTAAATGCCTTGTACAAGGCTGGAGAATCTTGCCTCAGCTTCTCATCCAACGTTTCTTTCTCTTTCTGGGAATCTTAACATGCACACAGCCTGGACAGAACGTTCCTTGGCATCGCGGCTTCAGCGGGTCGGCTCCTTGGCCCAGTGACAAGGGCGGCGCTGCGCGGCTCGGCCGTCGCGCTCCCCGAACAATCCCCCTCGCACAGAAAGCTCCAGTTGCACCCTCTGGGGCTCCGGAACAGGTGCTCCTATTACTGCGTCCTGGAGGCAGGGAGCTCTTCATCAGAAACCAGTGCCTTGTAAATCACAGCAGTTGCTTGGTTGACAGGGGACAAGCGCTCCACTTGAGAACGAATGAGGCAAACACATTCCTGCCTCTTCGGGCGCTCTGCTACGAACTGAGGGCACCTCCAGCACTTACCGAGTGCCCCCATCGTTCTACTGGGGTGTGAGTGTTACCACCGTTCGCATTTATTAAGCGTCCTCTACGAATAGGTACTTCACTGGGCACCTAGGCAGTATCACCTAGAACACAGGCCTTACTCACAGTTAGGCAGAACAGGTCCCCCCCACCCGGCTCCATCAGTGAGTAGCTGAGTGACCTAAATCCTTATTTGCTCCGTGCCATGGGGATAAAGTAGCAGCACGTCACTGGACTGTAGGTGCTATTATTAATTAGATGAGAAAATAAATAGAGAGCACTTGGCAGGGTGCATGGAACCTTATTAGTACTCAATACATGTTAGCTGTAATTATTACATCTATTCCTTTCTGAGTATCTCTGTCTAGTTGGGAATACACAAACAACACAGGATAGCACGAGAGAGAGAATGTGTTAAAGGAATGCATTTAACGAGTGACAAAGACAACAAATGCTATGGTCAGAGGTGGGGCCGTCACTTAGGGCAGGGCAGCCAAAGATAGTTTTTGAGTGATACAGTTGTGTGGGCAAAGCATGTTTCAAGGTTAACTGGACTAGATTTACTGGAACAGATAAAAGAATGGAAATGGGAGGATTAATTGATTATGATAGAGAAAGGGACTTAAATAAACAATATAATAAAATTAAAATGGAATGTTTCTGGTGGGAGAAGTTAGGAGAAGACTGAGCAGTCCAGGATATAAGCTTTTTTTTTTTTTTTTTTTTTAACTGAATGACTAAATGTAACATTGGACATAGGAAAATCTGGAAGGAAAGCTGATTCTGGAGAAAAGATTAGCTCAGTTGGAAGCTTTGGACTCATTGTTAGGCTATCCAAATAGATGACTTCACGCTGTAATTAGGACATAGATAACACAGAATAGACTGAGTAAAGAAGAGGGCTAAGATGTAAACCTTGGAGAATGTCAAGGATAGAGATTCAGTACATAGGAGCAGGGAATCTACAGCAGTAGAAAGATAGCTAGAAGTTCAATGCCATGCAGGTTGTTGGAACAGAGAGTTTCCACAAGAATAAAGTGGTCAGTAGTAGGGAATGATGAGAGGGCCAAAGAGAATGACGACTGAGAATGGGAGCTGAGAATTGGGGTACAAATGTGGAGAGATCAGTTTCAGGGGCAAGATGGGGAGTCAAAGTACCCTGTCAGGAATTAGGGAGTTCGAAGTGATGGAAAAATGGAACTGCATTATGAGCTGGGAAGTTATTAAGAGGTAGGATACATGGCCTCTGTACTCAAGAGACCACTGAGCACACATTTCACCCACAGTCACTTCTCTGATAGCAGGAAAATTAGGCAGGGGGAGGCAGGGAGGAATATTATCTGGGGATATAAGGATCCTTTCTACAGTCTTTGCTAACTTACACTGTGGGCTTTGTCTCTGCATGAGGCAGTTCTTCTCTAGAATTTTCAGTGGTCCCATACAACCTACCAAAGCCCCCAGGAGGGCTTATAAAGCTGCTTGCTCTGTCATTAAGTTTACATTTCTCATTCGGAAAAGCAGCTATTACCTATAAGCTTCTTACAATAAGATTCTGAAGTTCCTTTTTGTTTCATTCATTCATCCATTCATTTTCCTTCAATAAATTTTGTAGTGTTCCCATGATCTACCTTGTTCCAGGAACTCCAGATATAGTGGTGAATAAGGCAGAAAAAGGTGTCTTCTTTCATAGAGCTGTTATAATAGTAGATGGAAAGATAATAAGCATATGCTATAAGATAATTTCATAATAGTGTGTTGGAGCTGGGGAGCTAGTTTAGGAGGTGATATTTGGGCTGATTCCTGGATGACAGGAAGGTGTTAACAGTGAAGATCTGTGTACAGGGTAAGGGATGGGAAGCACGTGCAAAGGCCCTGAGGTGGATGGAGCATGACTTGACATGTTCAAGGAACTAAAGGAAAGCGAGTACAGCTGCAGTACGGTGAGCAAAATGAAGATAAATTGGAAATTTACTTCTGAGAGGTAGGCAAGGTCAGGATATGTAGAAAGGGCGGGCCAAGGAGTCTGTCTTTAAGTGCAATAAGAAACTATTGGAGGATTTCGAGAAGGGGAATGACTTGGTCTATTTATGTTTGTAAAAGAACGTACTGGCCACATGCATTAGTGAAAAGGGTCGTGGGGGACAAAAGTAGAGGCCACTGGAGGGTTGTAAGCAGGAGGGTGATGTAATTGTTTGGATAGCCTTGTGGGGACCAGATCATGGTGGAGCTCGGAGACATTATATTGCAGTAATCAGGACAGAAAAGCCGATGAGGATTCACACTGGGGAAAAAGCAGTGGAGGTAAGGGCAAGTGGCCAGATAGGAGATAGACTTTGGAGGTAGAGCCATTGGGGCTGCCCGAGAATTGGATGTCAAGAATCAGTATGGAGTCTTGGGTGTTTTATTTTAGCAAATTGATCAGATGATTGTAACTGATCAGATGGTTGTATCTCATACGGAGATGAGGAAAACTCCATGACAGATGTTCTAAACACTGTGAACTTTGTACTGCACATTGTTTCCAGAGAATCGACTGGGATCACCCTTAAAACTAAAGGCATGAGCCAAAAAAAAAAAAAGAGTTGAAAAGGAATGATAGGCATATAGAGGTTTATTATGTTATCTCAATATTTGTGAATATTTGAAAATATCTATAATGAAACTTTAAAAAAATTTTTTTTATTTATTTACTTGAGACAGAGAGAGAGAGCACAAGCAGGGAGGAGGGTCAGAGGCAGAGGGAGAAGCAGACTCCCCGCTGAGCGGGGACCCCGATGCGGGACTCGATCCCGGGACTCCAGGATCATGACCTGAGCTGAAGGCAGCCACCTAACCGACTGAGCCACCCAGGTGCCCCTATAATAAAAAGTTTTAATAAATGGAGTGACATGAAGTCTTCCTTTCAGCCAATGAATACCAACCGGATAGAAATAAGAGTCTTTACCAAGTTTTTAAATAAATACGCACTAAGAAGATTAGTTGGAGCACTAAGTGGAAAAGGTGCTTCCTTTGACCCACTGAGGGAGCTTCAAGGGCAAACTGCACCCAGCTCACGTCTGGAAGAAAAGCATTACTAGCAGGGAATTAAATGGCTGCCAATTTGTGAGCACCCAGTCCTAATATGTTTATTGATTTGGGGTTCCAGTTTAGTCTTGAGCCGTCTCTATCCATCACATTTTCCACATAAGAGAGCATAGATCATCCTGGGCATTGCACGTGTGTGTGTGTCTGTGTGTGTGTGTGTGTGTGTGTTGGGGGGGTGGTTAGCTCAACTGCCTAGAGTTGGAAATATGGAGACTGTGGGTTCAAATCCAACTCCATGCAGATCCAGGTTGGATCCTGAGTAGCAATACGTTGACTGCTTCAGTGTCCTTGATAAAGATAATAATGATCACTACAATTGCTCAGCAGTGTATTTATACAGAAGATGGATTTTAAGCCACAGGATAAAGGGACAAAATGACACCCCACTGCCAGCATTTAAAAACACACAGATATACAATAAAATGTTCTTCCTAATTGTCAGATGACTTTGTATTTCAAGGGAGACATTAGGGTGGGGCATGAGAGCTGGGAGAATATGTTGTCTCCTGAAAGATACTGATAATTCCTCAGGTGGGCTCAGAATATTCTGTGTATTAGGATAAACAAGGACATTTTCTATGTCCTTCTAATAAAACTATTTGCCCTTGTGGAAGGTCCTGACAGTGAGGGGATTCAGAAAATTATAACATTAAGAGGTAATTAGTGGAGATGTATTTCTAAATAGAAGGTAGTGATTAAGGACAATGTAAGGGACGCCTGGGTGGCTCAGTCGGTTAAGCGTCTGCCTTTGGCTCAGGTCATGGTCCCCACGTTCTGAGATCTAGCCCCACGTCAGACTGTCTGCTCAGCGGGGAGCCTGCTTCTCCCTCTGCCTCTGCCGCTCCCCCAGCTTGTGCTCTCTCTCAATCTCTCTCTCTTTCTGTCAGATAAATAAATAAAATCTTAAAAAAAAAAAAAAAAACCCATGATGTAAAACATGAATGCCATTTTTGAAAGGTTGAGGTTGTGATTAAAACACTCATTCTAAAATCTGGGTGATCATTATAGAGTTACAATTGTCAGCCACAGAATAGTTCCATTTGGGTTTACTCCCAGTAGACTTGACAAAGTCTTCATGAAATTATGAAAAATTATGAAGTTACACTCTTTGTACCAAATTGGCCCTATTGCCATATGCCTTGATATTTAACCAGGAACATTTCTTAACCTCTGCGAACAAAATTTGTTTGGGTAAAGTATTTAGCAATATATATTAAGAGTCTTAAAAAATGTTTTAAGCTGGGATCTCCCTTTGATATGATAATTTAAGGAATTAGAGATACAGCCAAAGATTTAAATATAAGGATAGCCAATGAAGCATTGTCTACAGAAAACAAAACAAAAAAAACCTCTAGCACCTTTTTTTGAGATTTCCAAGAGTAGATGACTTATTGAACAAGCTATGATGTGTATACATAATGAAATAATATGTGGTCTTTAAAAATGCTTAGCAAGTGTAACTAATGATTAATGACATAGGACATTGTTCCTGTTATAATTAAAATATTAAGTAATAAAAGAAAGATATGGAAACGGGCATATGTATAAATGGATATTGTACTGCTCAATGATGTAAAAAAAGAAATATATATGTTTGTAATAGATGTATACACAGAAAATATACCTTATGTATAGCGTATACAAAACATGTTTATTTTGAATATATTCATGGAATATGTGTATGTTATGTATACATATATACATATGTGTATATATGTGTGTGTAAACACACACACAGAAAAAAGACTGGAAGGAAATATACCAAAGAGTTATTGTAGTCATCCTTGGATGGTGAAATTATGGGTAGGTTTTTCATTATTTCCCAAATTTTCAGGAATGAACATGTATTACTTTTACAATAAAAATATTATTATTCATTTTTTTTTTAGATTTTATTTGAGAGAGAGAATGAGAGAGAGAGAGAGAGCACATGAGAGGGGGGAGGGTCAGAGGGAGAAGCAGACTCCCCGCCGAGCAGGGAGCCCGATGCGGGACTCGATCCAGGGACTCCAGGATCATGACCTGAGCCGAAGACAGTCGCCCAACCAACTGAGCCACCCAGGCGCCCCTTATTATTCATTTTTAAAACACAACTGACACCACCATGAAAAACAACGTAAAGTCAAGCTTTGGATGCAACTACCCCAGACTCACACTTCTGCCATGTGAGCATCTGTGTGCGTACCCATATGTGTTTCTTTTTAATGTCCGAATTTAGCAAGACAGATTGGAGCCTCATCTCTGCAAAGCCAGGTTCCTCTTGCTCAAGGAGAATATTCCTTGTTTATGCTGCAGGCAAAACAACTAGTTGTTTTTTTGTTTGTTTTTTTTTTTAAACCTCAGGTCTGTTGTGAAAATGAGCCATCTGTGGCAGCCATGGTGTTTTTCCCCAACCTAATAGCACCTTTCATACTGAACTCTTGGGCTTTTCCAGGCGCTTTTGACAGCTGCAGAATGATTATGTAGTTTTTCTTTTTTTAAGATAAACTGGTAGAAGATGGTATACTGGGAAACCTTGCATATGCATGTAGTGTGGGGAATAAATAAATGAAAGCAAAACAAGCCCTGCGGTTGGGTTTGAGGAATGCCACAGGGAAGACCAGTCTCTGCTGACTAATGCTTGGCTGTAGCAAGCTGGCCTCGTGACATACCTTCTTCACTTTAGGAATGGGGGGAAGGTCCTCCCCATCGTCATTTTATGTAAATATATTAGAGTGTGTCAGACACAGAATAGGTAGGTGGAAAACTTCTTATTTTATTTTATACATATTTTTTAAGATTTTATTTATTTATTTGACATAGAGATAGAGAAAGAGAACAAGTAGGCAGAGAGGCAGGCAGAGGGAGAGGGAGAAGCAGGCTCCCCGCTGAGCAGGGAGCCCGATGTAGGACTCGATCCCAGGACTCTGGGATCATGACCTAAGCCGAAGGCAGACGCTTAACTGACTGAGCCACCCAGGTGCCCCGAAAACGTTTTATTTTAATAAATGAAAAAACGAATGAAGATTCAGTTAAGGTAATTTCTTCCTCTGGTGACTGGAGGACCCACCTTTCCACCTTACCCACCTCATTGGTGAGGGGCCATGCAGATGCCTCTGCTCAAGAGAAGGAGGCAGGGCACCCGCACCCTCATAATCCAGGGAGAGGCACATCATGATGCCCTAGATATTTTAAGCAACCCAAGGATGAACAGTTCCTCTCCATCTATGAAAGAAAGCAACCATGCGCCGTTACTGGTGCTACTTTATTAATATCGCATCCTCCTACTTTCCCTGATGAGTCCTTTTAAAAGTTACAAGGCAGGGTTTGCCACTGACTGCCGACTATAGCAGGAGAGAAACTGGATGCAAATTCTGTGGCAGAGCAGGTTCCAGACAGTCCTCCATGTACAGCGCGGGGGCTTCCCCTGGTGGAGCCATTTTCGCGACGCCCTATTTCCCTGCTCGCCTGCATCCTCAGAGTTTTTAATTTTGGCAGCTTTCCCTTTGATGGAAGAAAGCTGGAAGTAACTCCAGCTCATTTTCCTTGAGTCGTCAGTGTCACTCCATACATCATCAAGCAGTGGAGATCGTGGATCACGGGGATCCTCCCCCTCCAAGGCAGCTGGAGAAGTACATAAGGCGGGCTAATGCTTAAACTCAAGCCTCCTCAGCTAGCTTGGCACTTCCCCTTAATAGTGAAACATATCTTTGACAGTCCACAAAAGTCTCCCTTCTGGGCCTTCTTTGTCTAAACTTAATATTTCCTGTATTAAGTCTTCTAACAATTGTCGTGAGGAAGGTTGAACGCTAAAGAATTCAGAATCAATTAAGACTCCTCCAGGAAATCAAAACCTTCTGTTAAGCTGTAAAATGCTCTGGGATGAATTGGTGTCACCTGATAATATTGCACCAGAGTATGTATTGTAAAGCCTGATACTCAAGGCCAAGTGTCTCTTTCTACAAAAGCTACAATCCCCTCACCACATGAAGTGTATCAGCGCTAGAAGAATAGAAATAATGAGTGATTATACACCACCTTAAGTGATGGTTCTTTTACTAATATTGATAGAAAAGACTCTTCCTCCTTGTGGCCACCTCCACGGCTCTTAGGAACAGATACTGCAGTGGCGATGAGAAGGCTGGAATGTCCTGCGGTCCGTCATGAGTGTCTCATAGTGGGGTTCTTTTCTTAAAGTATAATTCCGAGATTAGTAGCTACAGATTAAGGTAACTGCAGGATCCCAGGCAGTCTGAGACCAGGGGGACTCCCAGTGGCTGAACACAAGGTCAAAGTCTTGATGGGTAGTCACAATACCTAGGTCCCAGGGAATGAGAAAACATTTACCTTTAAATCAATAAGTGAGCAGAACCAAGAACTTTTCACAGAAAAATAAAAATTTGCCATCAGAATGCCCAATGAGCCATAAAGTTATGCTAAAAAGACAGAGGCCCAGTTGATGCATCCTTCCCGACCTAAAAGTTCCACAAGAGACAATTGGAGGGACAGTGATGAGACAGGTAATGCAATTCAGAGTCTTCCCAGATTTAAGAATTCTGATATATGAACAGAATGTCATGAGAAAAAGCACCTGAATTTCAAAAAGGATAGTCAGCACTTCTTCTTTCATCAGTCGTTAATCGTTGCCTTTGTGTTCTTTTTTAACATGGCGTTTAGAGATGGGACCTCCAGGCTTCCTCCACAGACTAGACTGAAGAACATGAGACATGTATTAATAGCCCAGAGGCTGTGATTGCTAAGCGCTTGTGCATGTTTCCTGTGCTGAGGTCCTTCATTAGCCTGGCTTGACTTGTTTTTTTGGGGGGGGGGCTGCTTTTTCTTTAATGGGCCAGACCTCATTTTTATTCCTACTTCTGGGAAGGACTGTTTGGCTCATGTGAAACTTTTCTGGGCTTTGTTAATGGGGCAGGCATGTTGCTTGGGCCGGTATGTAATTTTGGTAGTATATAGGTGGTTAATTCCATTGCCAGGGACGTTGAGCTCTCTACATGGTCAGTTTGCTGTGTGCTCACTTGCTGCATATACATAGAGCTCACTGCAGAAATACCTACTCTCAACGCAGCATGCAAGCTGTTAGCAATCTTCTTTACATTACCTGAGGCCCACTCCATCACCCCTTTCACTTAATATGATAGATTGCAGGACGTAATATAGAAAAATGTAGTGTGTGTGGCATATAAACTCACAGTGCATATCGGATTTAATATGCAATGCACAGAAGCCACTCTATAATACATAGTCAAAAAGGCTGCAAGCTGTTGTATTGATGCTGTGCCCAGTTCAGGAGAATAAGGCAAGTTTCCATTGCCAGAAAAGAGCATAGTATTCAATTTCTCATCCAGTATAGAGTATAAATAAAACATGGTGTACGGTAATACCAAACTGCATGAAATGATTTCCCTTAGTACATAAACTTATAGCACCCCAGTCTTTGCTTCAAGTTGAATTTTCCCAGTTCTCTCGGATGGCAATAGGGAATTATCTGACCTTCTGCAGCAAGAACTTCCCACTTAACAGATTCTAGGGCTCCGCTGGGCCTCACGCTAATGGACAGCCATTAACCATGTTGGAGCTCCTCAGAATTCCCTGGAGCTTTGCAAGCTGAGCTCCTGGATCTCTCCAGAGTCAGAAGCTGACAGGCAGCTGTCAGTCAATTGGAAATTTCTTAACGCTATACCCTGTAGCAAATAAAAGTGCTCTGTATTTATAATGAGAAAAGATGATTGTGCCGACACTAATATGATTTAATAAAAACATTAACCCAGTAGATGTAGTCTAGTTATCTCCGTATAAATGCCTATGTATTACGTAGTCCCTCTTATTTCTAGAGAGCTATTGATTAAGTTTCTCTGCCGTTCTTGAGCACGGTCAGAAAATTCTGCCTTTACAACCATACCTTCGGAAGAGTAGCTGTCAGCTATAGGAGTCCCCAATTTCTGTGAAAGTGTGAAAATGAGATGACCGAAGAAGATACTTTCTAAAGCAAATCTTAAATTATATTAATGTTACTGCTTTCATAGGGTTACATGGTCTAAAGGGACAAAAGAGGACTAACACCAGAGACTTCGGAGATGAGTCTCATCTTGGTTTTTCCTTCAGTGGGTAACTTACTGTAGCTTTATTTGTCTCCGTCTCTCCATGAGTGTGGTTTCGTAAGCTGACGCCTACTCTGCATGATCCATTGGTTCAGGTCTGGGTGCTACTTAAGAGTGGGAATGCAGTGGTTTGTCGAGAAGGGAAACAGGCAGGGGTACTTTCCTTTAGGCTTCTGCAGAGATGTGAGTCAATCATTCTTTTGAGAACAGCTCTCAAGCTGATGCACAACTGGTTGTGAAGTCATGGTTAAGAGGGAATTTTAAGTGACTACTGCTATTACTCTTTAATCTCGGTGATTAGAGTACAATGTATTTTACCTCTCATATCACGAACCTTTTGTCATTGCTGACTGTAAAATATAGGAAATAGATATCAACTGGGAGCAAAGGAATTAAGAACTGTCCTCGCAAATCTGGGACTTTCACTGACAGAACAGATAAAGGACATAAATGAGTAGGAGATCCTGATTGTTATTCTGACTTGTTGCTGATAACGCCGGCCAACAGATCTGCTTAATTAAAGCCGTGGCCTTTTTATGGTCAATTCTTTGATTCTAAATGTTTTTAATCTAAAATACGCTCAGACTTAGAGAATGCTGTAAGGGTAGTGCAAAAAATTCCTGAATATTCTTCACTCAAATTACTATAATTTTTTTCCATATTTGCTTTCTGATTCTCTCCTTATATATTATTATTATTAAGTATTCATCTGAGAGTAAGTTGCAGACATAAAGGGCCTTTTCTCCTAGATACTTTTTTTTTTTTAAGATTTTATTTATTTATTTGAGAGAGAGAAAGAGAGCGAGCACCAGCAGTGGGGAGAGGGAGAGGGAGAAGCACACTCCCCGCTGAGCAGGGAGCCCGATGCAGGGCTCGATCTCAGGACCCTGGGATCATGACCTGAGCCGAAGGCAGACGCTTAACCGACTGAGCCACCCAGGAGCCCTCTCAGATACTTTTTACGTGCGTATAGAAAAGGACATCTTACATAAATGCAGTATAATTATCAAAATCAAGAAAATAACATTAATAAAATGATCTAATCTATAGACCTTGCAAATTTTTTCAACTGTCCTAATAAAAATGTCTTTATAGCAAAGAGAAAAAAAATTCTATGCCAGTATCGAATCTAGGATCAGACGTGGCATTAAGTGATCATGTCTCTTTAGCCTGTTTTAATCTAGAATAGTTCCTTACTCGTTCTTCATCTTTCATGGTCTTGTCCCTTGAGTAGCATGTCCCTTAATCTGGGGGACATGTTTCTCCATCATTAGCCAAATGCCTCTTAAGTGAAATTTCCAAAGGAAACGTTTGGAGGAAGTTCCCATTTTTCTTAGGGCAGGTGATTCTGTCCAAGTCTGGTGTGGAAAAGTATTGAAACCAGAGAAGGAACAGTACAAGCCACAGTATAAAATAGCAATAGGTTGCCCACGGAATTATCTTCATAATTGGGTCTGAGCTAGTTCCTGCCACATACTCTCCCCCACCGCCCTTCAAAGCACTGCATTGAATCTGGTATTGTGTCAACACAATAGGCAAAATGAGCTCCTGAGCATGGGTACCTGAGCTTAGAATTTGGTATGGAAATGCATAACTCACAAATGAAGGGCCATGCATATGTGTTTTTGGTTTCTTGCATCACCTTTCATTATCTTAAGACTGAAAAGTTAATAACCCAATGTGTAATCATGCCATTATCAGTTTACATTGTAGTAAAGCCCATTCGAATGATGATTACATATGTTAATGAGTGTCGTTATAATGCACTACACAGTACATTACCTTCAATAAATATAATTGTTTATGCACTTTAATGAGGGTATATAATGCCCCAAAAGTAATGGTATTGACTGAATTGTGATTTATTGCTCTAAAACTTTGCCATTAGGAGAGGAAATCTTACAAAACCTTTTATGTTTACCTAACTTTCTTTCGCCCCCTAAAAGCTGCCACTCATCTCTCCCTCCCCCGGTTACAAGAAGAAAATAGCTCCAAGACGCTTCACAATGTTCCCTGTCAATGCTTTTCTCAACCTGAAGAAGCAGGAGGTGGGTTCATTTAAAGGGTTTAATGAAGATCATTATGTTTACCCCTTAGTAAGGTTTAATGCATTATCTGGCAACAAAACTGATGCCACGTCAGAATTTTGGCTCCAAATCAAATAACAAGGAATAAAAAACATTGTTTGTTAAACTACACACTAGGAATAGAAAATAAGGCCAGGGATAGCATTTGGCCCAGCGTCCTGCAGCAGGCCAGGGAAGGGACAGAGCATGATTAAATTGTCTTTGAATGTACAGACCTCCAGCTGGGGACAAAGAGAGGGTGGGTGGACCCCACATAGTTAATTCTAATTCCAAGAGCTTCTTTCCTCCTCTCCTCGGAATCTTTCTCTAAGGGAAAATTTAGTCTCATCTTGACAATGAAGCTGAAAAAATCCTTATATCTGATAAATAAGAAATCCATAAAACCTAGTTACTGTGTATGATGGGTACTTTGTTTTTCAAACTAATATAGGTAATAAACATAAGAGCTGGAGTCTCCAAATGGGCTTCACATTGCCATACGTTTTGGTTATAGTAGCCTTCGTGTTTCTAAGCAGACGGACATCCTGTAGCTAATGTCCTCTGCAAAGATTTCATTAATTAGAGTGCTAGGAATTACTGGCTAATATGTACAGACACTAAAGTCACTGCTCCTAGGCTGAACCTGAACCAAAACTCACTTATGCCAGTCATCATTCCCTTCTCTCCACCCAAGGAATAGAATCTCACTTGGAGCATTATCTGGTCTCTGGTTTTAGTGTGTATATTACCCAGCTAATTTCCAGCCTAGCTACTATCTGGTTCTTACCCAGAATGTGCATCTGAACAGTAATTGGGGAGTGACCCATCACTCTCTGTTATCACATCCTTCAGCCTACGGACGGCACAGACTTCCTATGAACAGCCAGCTTGTAGGAGGAACTTGCCCCTGAAATCACGGCGAATGGAACTCTGTTGCCTTTGGAAGCAAATTTGCATAGAAGGTCTCCTGGTTGGTTTGTTTGTTTGTTTTTTCCATCTCCACAGCATACTATCTGAAAGGATTTTCAGGAGTCTTTATGAATAAATAAAACTGCACAACTTAAAGAAAAAGATTAATTCATTTAGATACTCTAAATGCCCTGTAGAAATGACAACAGGGGATCAGTACTGCCATCTTAAAAGGATTTTTTGAACAATAGCAGTTTCTTAAAACAGATTCCCAGGATGGAAGGTAATCACTTGAGAAACTTGCCAAGGTTTAGGATAGTGTTCCAAGTAGTTTGAAAGTCAGTCGTTTAAAAAAAAAAAAAATTGACATTGAGATGCAATCTGTGGTAAGAACTAATTAATTTTTTTTTTGCTCCTAAGAATAATTTATTATTTACACTTCTTATTATATATGTATTTTAGCTTCATTAGTCTGCAATGCTGGAAAAAATTATACCTTCAAGTCCTTTTTATCAAATTAATGGTGCAATTTCATAGTGACACATTCCACATTCATTTAACCAAGTACAGTAAAAATGTATTTAAATTAGATTAGTGTGATGTAATAAGGATTCCAGTGTAGGGGGTGATATTTTAGCTGAAGAGAAACACCCAGATTGAGTTGAAAGCAACTTTGAGATAGCGCTTCAAAATTGATTTTGGCACTGGTTAAGTGAAAATATCGGTGGTGATGACTCTAGTCTAACGCCCTCTGCCTACCTATTGTTACGCTTTACCATGACGAGGGAGAAAAGCCTCAAAGACTTAACACAACCCTGCAGCAGAACACTTACACTTTGCTCAGCCAAAGGCTCTGGAAGTAACTTGTCCAACGCTTCCGGATTGTGACAGATTTGCACATGATACAGATAAAAACTGCATGTGTCATTTTTGTCAATTAGTTTATCATTGTGGATCATTAAACGCACCACCGTACCCATCAAGTATTATGTTGCTCTGGATGCTACACCTCACTTGCAACGATTAGGAAGGGGTTGTAACTTGTAATATCGCCCATGCTACATTTCCACGTTAAATGTTGTGGTGTCCACATCTGAGGATGTTCCCTCTTAACCATACATCATAAAATTGTGTGTGTTTCTGTAGATATGTCCATGCCATCATGTTGCAAGGCCCTAGAAAGCTCTGAAATGGCTGAAATGTGAGTTTAACACAGGATGTAATAGAAAATAGTGCTTCAGGAATACTTCCAAGATGTTGGGCCTTTTTGGGGATTAAGTGACATACTACACATAAAAGCACCTGGCATATAAAAGTCGTGTATGGTGTCAGCTAAATTGGAATCTGGATCCATAAGAGTGGAAGGTTTTTTACAGAAACTATAGAGCAAGCACTAAGATAGAGACAAGGGTGGTGGTGCTCTGTAAAATATATCCAGTAAGTTTTATTGTTTGTTTATCATAGGCAATTCTACTAATGGACATATTTTTAGAAGTTAGGAGAAAGCAGTGAGGGGTACAAAGTGGACAGTTGATGGTGGTCCACAGCTGCCTGGGTCCACTGAATGAGTTGCTGGAGCATGCTGGTCCTGAATGGGTTTCTCTGAACCTTGGCAATGGGGTGAGGAGGGAGAAATTGAGCAGAAAACAGACCATAATCCTCTCTTGGCCATGCCACACCAGATAACCAGCCAACTTTGTTTATACTCACCCACTCAAAAAGAAGGATCTATAATGAGTTCTCAGGAAAGAAATGAAAGTTAAAGAAATGAGGAGTGATATGAAGCAGACTTAAAAAGGAGGTTTCCATGGGGCACCTGGGTGGCTCAGTCAGTTGAGCATCCAATGCTTGGTTTTGGCTCAAGTCATCAATTCAGGGTCCTGGGATTGAACCCCGCATCAGGCTCCACACTCAGTGCAGTCTGCTTGAGATTCTTTCCCCTTCCCTTTCCCTCCCTCTCTGTTTCTCCTCCTGCTCTCTCTCTCTCTCTCAAATAAATAAATACAATGATTTTAAAAAGGAGGTTTCCAGTTTGGGGGGGTTGGGGGCAAAGGGACCAAAAATAGTGTAGATTTCAGAAGGCAGAAAAGAACAGTGATGTTAGAAGAACTTAAATCATGACCAGTAATTAGTTTGCCAATTACTTGGAAATGTAGTGGGTTGGCAACTCCCTGGGAAATCTGAGGCCGGGTAGACAACCAATCTGAATAACTGACATGAAAGTATTTCTGGTCAGCCAGGATGATATAGACTGGCCATTTACAGCTGTCAAATCATCTCAAGAACTGCCAGTCTGTTACTTAACTGCTTTCAGAGGGTCCAGGGAACCCTGTCTCTGGTGGCAGGATTCAGTGATAAGATGACCCTAGTCCGCAGTCATTAAGTGCCTCTGGTCCCTGGACTTGAAATCAACATTAAAAAATTAAAAAAAAAAAAAGGTGAAGCTAAAAATTCCTTTGTGTTCAATTTTACATCTCTCTTTAAAAAAAACCTACTTTATAAATAATCAGACAAAAATTGACATTTTTTAAGTATATCATTTTATAAATTTTAACAAACGTATAGATTCTACTACCATTGGGACACAGAACAGGATACAGAACAGTTTCTTGTCCTCCCAGAACTTCTTGCTCTCCCTTTATAGTCACCCTCTCCCTCATCCCAACCTCCAGCAACCACTGATATATGGTCCATGTCTATGGTTTTATCTTGTTAAAAACACCACCTAAATGTAACCATCAAGTATGCAACACTTGAAACTGGCTTCCTTTACAGAATAATGTTTTGAGATTTATCCAAGTTGCTGAATATATCAAAAGTTTGTTTCTTTTTATTACCGAGCAGTATTTCATTATATGGATGTACCACAGTTTATCTATTCAACTACTGAAGAACATGGGGTTGGTTCTCGTTTTTGGCAATTAGAATAGAGCTATTATAAACATTCACGAACAGATTGTTTCAAGAGTAGACATGTTCATTTTTACAGCGTGGATATTCAAAATGAAATTGATGGATTATAGGTTAAGAGCATGTTTAAACTGCCAAACCATTTCCACAGTGCTATATCATTTTGCATTTCCAGTAGCAATAGAGAAGAGCTCTGTTGTGTCACAGGGTCAGTATTTTTTATTTTAGTCATCTTAATAAATGTGTAGTAGTATCTCACCATGGCTTAAATTTCCATTTCTCTAGTGACTAATGTTGAGCATCTTTTCATGTGCTTACTTTCCATCCTTATATCCTCATGGATGAAGGGTCTGTTCCAATGTTTCACCCATGTTTAATTTTTTTTCTTATTTGTTTTAAGAGTTTTAAATATATATATATATATTCTGGATACAAGTCCTTTGTCAGATCTGTGATTCAGAAATACTTTCTTCCAGTATGTAGCTTGCCATTTCATTCTCTTGACATTGATATTCACAGATCAAATGTTTTTAAATTTATGATTTTTTTCTTTTATGGATTGTGTTCTTGGTGTCATGTGTAAGATTTCCTTGCTTAATCCAAATCAGGATGATTTCCTTCTATATTGTATTCTAGATATTTATAGTTTATGCTTTATGTTTAGATCTGTGATCCATTTTGAAGTAATTTTTGAATAAGATGTGAGGTTTAGGTTGACGTTTGTTTTTTAGCATATGGATGTACGAATTACTGTTCATTACTGGATTGTCTTGCAGCTGGTGCATGAGAGAATGAGAGAACGGAAATAAGAGAAGAAATAGCCATACAAAGTGGAGAATTTCTGCACTCTCTGATTATTAGGAGTTCTCTTCCTTACTCCTACAACCAGAGCTAGAGGCTTTCTCATGGACCTCACTCTCTGCTCTGGGTGTTCACTTCTGGTGTCAGCTGCTTTTAGTTTAGGCTGAGAGATACTGGGGAGGAATAGATGGTGAATGTGCCACTGGTCCAAAGGTACTGCAAGTCTGGTACTCTTTCCTGATTAGCCTGCTGCTATTTACTCCTCAGGGACCCCAATGTAAGCTCTGTGCATTTAGTTCAGGTTTTATAGCTGTGGGAGAGATGGGTTTAGTGTGCTTATTGCATCTTACCTGGAACTCTCTCATCTTTCTTTTATTGCCTCTGTCTAGTACATTTATATCTTCCACTCCAACTCCCTTCTTCACCACCCCACCCTCAAAACTTACCATTAAAATTCAAGTTGGGTTGTTCCATATTATTT
Source organism: Mirounga leonina (assembly GCF_011800145.1). NCBI lineage: Eukaryota > Metazoa > Chordata > Mammalia > Carnivora > Phocidae > Mirounga > Mirounga leonina. The sequence goes on from NW_023270854.1 coordinate 45,029,896, forward strand.
CATCTGTCTGAGAGGTTGATATTTCCTCAAGAGAGATTAGGTCAGGGGCGCCTGGGTGGCTCAGTTAGTTAAGCGACTGCCTTCGGCTCAGGTCATGATCCTGGAGTCCCTGGATCGAGTCCCGCATCGGGCTCCCTGCTCAGCAGGGAGCCTGCTTCTCCCTCTGAACCTCCCCCCTCTCATGTGCTCTCTGTCTCTCTCATTCTCTCTGTCTCAAATAAATAAATAAATAAATAAATAAATAAATAAATAAATAAATAAAATCTAAAAAAAAAAAGAGAGATTAGGTCATTTGACTCATTATTTTATTCATAGGCTTTGACCTGCACCCCCCCTCCCAAAAAATTAAGCATTATTTTAGGTTTGCAACCTCATGGCAAATGTTAGCCTTTAGTGCACAGGATGAGGAAGTGCAGTAGGTAAACAGCAGTCAACTTGTGAGCATGGTGCCTTAAATCTTTAGCAAACATTTCCTACAACTTTTATCAAAATTAGGATGCAGTCAGAGTCTTGAGTCCTGGTTGGACTAATATTCCACTGAGCATTAACTTTTATGGAAAGATTATATTCACTTCTTTGCACCTTGGTATTTTCTTCTTTATGTCAACTCCAGTGATTTAACTATCTAAAGTAAAGATGATTTCAACTTTACTTTATCATAGGAAGGATTCTATGGTAGTCCAATTGCCTTCTTTGCTCTTACAGACAGTTTGCTTCCCCACTATCATAAAAAGGTGAGACCTTGGCAGGGCTTCCAAAATCTGGGGCTCCAATTCATTCACCTCTGCTTCCCCCAGCTCCTGCCCATGACCACTGATGTTGTATCTCCCTGTTGTGTCTTTTGCTTAGATTTATACAGCCAACAGTTATTGTTGACTGACTTGTAACATAGACAATAAAAGCTTAATGAAAGGGAGTAAATACTCAGCTATTTGTTTTACCTCCTGTTTTTCTTCTGTTTAAAACCAAAAGCTTTTTTAAAAAAAAACATGGAAGAAAACACAGTGACTTGATCTTGGGTTGCTAAAAAATATGATTTCCTATTTTTTATCAAGTTCTAAGATCCAATACTAATTCTCTCTGTTGTGGATTTGATTGGTCTAAATATGCTGATGGAAAGACACTGATAAGTAGGAGTCAAAGAAGACCAACATTTGGGAACTTGAGGGTCTGGAACCAAAGACAGCTCACAAGAGGGCAGTGAGAACACAGGTGTTCTGATTCTAGGAAGGAACAGTCTTGGATGCAAGAGACTCCCTCAGGTAAAATGAAGAAGTTAATTCTTGGCCCTATATTCAGGACTATATTCCTTCCATGCTAGCTCTTACTGGCATTTTTGTTTAATCTATTGATCATTTCCTACCAGGGTCTAAAATGATAAGGGAATTAAAGCTCTTTTTTCTCTACCACAGCCTGCCCTGCACTCAGGACACTAGCACAGTAAAGACTTGGCAAAGTTCTTTGGAGATCGCAAAGGTCATTATCTAGGCTGAGTTTAAATTTAATATTCAAAATACGTAAAAATTTACTATTGTGACTACTCTTCTGAGACTTGATTTCTCCCTGTGGTTCTGGGGGAAAATATCCTGGTAGTTTTGCCCCAGTGAAATGTCAGAGCGGATGCCTAAAATAACACATTAACTTTTGAAGTTTTAAGATGTCTTTGCTCTGATCCTAGAGAAATGACTACATATCTCTATGCTTCAATTCTTTCATGTACACAAAGGGCAGATGCTGCTCACTTGCCCTACACGATTGTTACAGAGAAAACTATTTAAATGATTCTGAAATACTTTATAAGTACAAAGTACTGGAAAATGCCAATTAATGGCAATATAGTTCCACATATACAAGGAAAAATATTGGTATAAAAGATAAAGGAATCTTGGGGCACCTGGGTGGCTCAGTTGTTGGGCGTCTGCCTTCGGCTCGGGTCATGATCTCAGGGTCCTGGGATTGAGCCCTGCATCGGGCTCCTTGCTCAGCGGGAAGCCTGCTTCTCCCTCTCCCACTGCCCCTGCTTGTTTTCCTGCTCTCACTGTGTCTCTTTCTGTTAAATAAATAAATAAAATCTTTTAAAAAAAAAGATAAAAGAACCTAATAGTCCTAGAAAAGATAGAGGAAAAATTCTAAAATATTCATAGCCTGAAGCTAAAGATTTTCCCTGGAACAGAGCAAAAGAAAATTAAAATACCAGCTACTTTCAGTTTCTGCTTAGGATGTAGACAGTTGGAAAGAACAACATTCATGCCCTTAGGAACAACAGCAGAAAAAGGGTGGACACACCACTTCAAGTTAACAACTTTTTTTTTTAACCCATAAGGGAACTGAGGTCATGTGGCAAGCAACTAGCCAAAACCTAAGAAGATACAGTTTTCCTTCAGAGTAAGACCAGACCTGAGCACTTGTTTACCTGAGGCAGATGTAGGCAAACAGAAGTAGAAAAAATTCATCAAGAATTGTTAATGAGTTGGTAGAGATTGAGTGGGCGGTGATAGACTATGTAGCTCCTTGGGACAACAGGTATTGGGATAATTTGCACCAACTTTTAGGTTCTTCTCTATGTACCTTACCAGGCACTTGGAAAAAAGGACTGGAGGGAGTCCCCAACCCATCCCTTGTGGTGTAAATTTGAGGGAAGGAGCAGTAGCTGCTATGAGAGGGACACAGAACTCTGCCCATACCCCCAGTTCTTACCCCTATATGGAAACATAAGGTTTAAATTGCAGGGAGAAAAACAACACACACTACCACCCTTAGAACACTGGAGAAAACCCATTGTAGCTAAGAGAGGTAAACATAAAAATTACTCTTTCCCCCTGGGAGGAGGGACAGGATTATGTGCTGGGACTACAACTGGGGGAGGGCCAGAGAAAAAGCCACACCTGTGACCCAGACAATTCTGCCTAAGACTGCAGCTTAATTAGCTCAACAGAGAATGCCCTCCTTGCCCTCCACCATCAGACTAACAACCTTCAAATACAAGTAATAATGAAGTATACTGCTGGGATAGTAGCAAGAGCATGGAGAGATATCCTCTCAGAAGTGCAGCACAAAGCAAAGACCAGAGCTGAGGATGGAGCAGATAGTTGAAACATTTCTGAAAATATTGTCCCCACATTAAATGCAAAGTATCAATAGAAATATTTGAAGCCTATGGCACACTGAGGGTAATCAAGGAAACCCCAAGGTCCCAAACCAGCTCAATTCCTAACTAGACTGACTCAGTCTCCCACACTAAAAGCCACACACACACACACACACACACACACACACACACACAATGCCCATCTTTAGGCAAACAAAGAAACAAATAAGCAAAAGACAAAAACAACAACAACAACCCACCAAAATCAAAATAAAAAAAACTACTTCATTTCAACCTTTTTTGTCTTACACAAGATATTAGGCTTTTAACAAAAACTTATGAAAATCATTGCATATGAAAAAGCAAGGGAAAAGTAAAAGACACAACACATTACTAAGACACAGAGCAATTGACAGAACCAGACTCAGATATGATATAAAAGTTGAAATTATAAGACAGGGAAATTTAAATAACTATGATTAATATATTGAAGGCTAAAATGGAAAAATTAGAACAAAATGCAAGATAAAATGGAATTTTATTTATTTATTTATTTATTTATTTATTTATTTATTTATTTTTAAAGATTTTATTTATTTATTTGACAGAGAAAGACACAGCGAGAGAGGGAACACAAGCAGGGAGGAGTGGGAGAGGGAGAAGCAGACTCCCCGCCGAGCAGGGAGCCCGATGCGGGACTCGATCCAGGGACTCCAGAATCATGACCTGAGCCGAAGGCAGTCGCTTAACCAACTGAGCCACCCAGGCGCCCGATAAAATGGAATTTTAGCAGAAAGATGGAAACTATAAGAAAGAGTCAAATGGAATTCCCAAGAATAAAAAAAATAGTAACAGAGATAAAGAATGCTTTAAATGGACTTATTAGTAGACTCACATAGCCAAAGAGAGAATCAGTGAACTTGAAGATAGGTCAGTAGAAATGACCCAAACTGAAAGACAAAGAATTAAAAGAATAATGACTTAGAATTTATTATTATTTATAACAGAAAATAGAGCACAGATGAAAAATGTTAAAGAACTTCAAGCAGGATAAGAAAATTACACACCTAGGTATTTCATATTTAAGCATCTGAAAACAAGAAATTTTGAAGACAGCCAGAGCGGGGCGGGGGCGGGGGGAAAGAGACATTACATGCTGAGGAATGACAGATAAGAATTACAGCAGACTTCTTGTAAAAAATTATGAAAGTCAATTTACAATGAAGTGATGTCTTTAAAGTGCTGAAATTTAAAAAAAAGTCAATCTAGAGTTCTATACTCAGACCAAATATCTTTCAAAAATAAATAGAAATACTTTCCCAGAAAAACAAAAACAGAAAGAATTAATTTCCTGCATACTCTGCAAGAAAGATTAAAGGATATTCTTCAGGCAAAAGGAATGATAGCAGGCAGACATTTGGATCTGTATGAAGGAATGAAGAGTGCCAGAAATGACTGAGAGTAAAAATAAAATTCATTTTAATTACCATTAATTACTCTAAAAGTTAAATGAACGTCTAAAACCAAAAAAAAAAAAAAAAAAAAGCAATGTATTTTGTGTTTATATATATAAAAGCAAAATAAATAACAATGATAACAAAAGCACAGAGTTTGGGAAGGCAGAACTAGGAATATAATGTTAGAAGATCCATGCACTACATGTAAAGCATTGTAAGTATTATTTGAGAGTAAACACTAATTAAATAAATTAAAGATGCACATTTTATTTATTTATTTATTTAAAGATGCATATTTCACTTTATTTTTTTAAAGATTTAATTATTTATTTTAGAGAGAGAGAGAAAGTGTGAGTGGGGGGTGGCAGAGGGAGAGGGAGAGAGAGAATCTCAAGCAGACTCCCTGCTGAGTACAGAGCCCTATGTGGGCTCAATCCCAGGACACTGAGATCATGACCTGAGCTGAAATCAAGAGTCAGATGTCTAACCATCTGAACCACCCAGGCACCCCTAAAGATGCATATTTTAAATCCTAGAGCAACTTCTAGACATTTCTAGAGGTATAAACAATAAGTCAATAGTGGAAATAAAATGTAATCACAAGAAATCCTCAGTTAAACAAAAGAAGGAAAAAAAGAAAGACCACATGGAAAAAATAGAAATCAGATAACAAAGTGGTCAATTTTAATATAAACATATCAACAATTACATAAATGTTAGTCTAAAAAACCACTAAAAGACAGACTGATCGATTTTAAAAACAAAATCCAACTGGACATTCTCTATACAAGAAACTCACTTTAAATATGTAGACATGGATTGGTTAAAAGTAAAAATGCAAGCAAATATACTATGCAAACTCAAATCAAAAGAAAAGTGTTATTGCTAATTAGTGCCAGATAATGTAGACTTCAGATCAAAAAATATTATCAGGGATAAATGAAGGGTATTCTGTAAAAATAAAGGGATAAATTTACCCAAGAAGACATAAAATCCTAAGTGTGCATACGTCACAAAAAATTTCAAAATACATTTTAAAAAACCTAATAGATCTAAAAAGAAAAATAGAAAAATCCATAAGTAGTTGATAAAAAAAAAAAAAGTAGACTGAAAAACAAGTTAAGGATGTAGAAGACCTGAACGATATTATCAACCAACTTGATCTGATATTTATAGAACAGTCCACCAACAACAGAAAAATTCACATTCCTTTCAATTGGAATATTCACTAATATAGACTATATTTTGGTCACAAAACAGACTTTAACACATTTAAAAGAGTAGAAGTCATGGAAATTATGTTTTGTAAATTATTATGTACATTTTTGAATTATGTTTTCAGAAATCAGTAACAGAAAGATACCAGAAAATACCCAAGTATTTCAAAACAAACAACATACTTTTATTTTTTTAATTTTTTTTAAAAAGATTTTATTTACTTATTTGAGAGAGAGAGAATGAGAGACAGAGAGCACGAGAGGGAAGAGGGAAGAGGGCAGAGGGGGAAGCAGACCCCCCGCCGAGCAGGGAGCCCGATGTGGGACTCGATCCCGGGACTCCAGGATCATGACCTGAGCCGAAGGCAGTCGCTTAACCAACTGAGCCACCCAGGCGCCCAAAACAAACAACATACTTTTAAATAACTTAAAAGCCAAAGCAAAAATTAAATATATGTTGAGCTGAGTAAAAATAAAAATGCAAAATTTCAAAATTTGTGAATTATAGCTAAAGCAGTTTTGAGATCACGATTTATAGAGTTAAATGCTTATGTAAGAAAATAAGCAAGGTCTCAAATCAACTGATTTTTGACAAAGGTGTAAAGACAATTTAAAGGAAAAAGATAGCTTTTTCAACAAATGTACTGGAGCAATTGGGTGTCCATACGCAAAAAGGTGAACCTTAGCCCTCACACTTCATGCAAAAATTAACTCAAAAAATATCATAATCTAGATATAAAACATAAAACCCTCAAATTTTTGGAATAAATCATAAGAAAAGCTGTGTGATCTTGGTTGGGTAAAAAGTTATTAGATAAGATGCCAAAAACCTGAGCCAGAAGAGGAAAATTAATAAATTGGACTTTATAGTTTAAAATTGTTATTATGCAAAGGACCACATTAAGAAAATGAAAATGCATGCCAGAAACTGATATTTCTTTTTCCAAATCATGCATCTCACAAAAGACTTGTATCCAGAATATATTTTTATAAACTCTTAAAAGTCAAGAAGAAAACATACAACCCAATAACACTGGGCAAAAGATTTAAAAACTTGCCTCCAAAAAAAAAATAATAAAATAAAATAAATATAAATATAAGTAAAAACTTGCCTCCAAAAGATAGACAATGGCAAATAAGCACATCAAAAAAAAAAAAAAAAAATCTCAACATCATTAGTCACTAGAGACATGCAAATTAAAACCACAATGAGCTACCACTGTATACCTATTAGATGGTAAAAACAAACAAAAGAAAGCAAAAAACCTGACAATATATAATGCCAAGTGCTGGCAAGGAATCAGAGCAATTCAAGCTCCCATATGATGCTGGTGTGAGTGCAAAAGTGATAGTCATTTTGGAAAATATTTTGGTAGTTTCTTATAAAGGAAAACACACACATGCTTACCTTGTGATGTAGCAATACCACTTCTAGGTATTTATTCATAATAAATGAAAACTTACGGCCTCACAAAAACCTGTTTTGAAATGCTTATAGCAACTTGGCTGATGCTAAAAACTGGAAACAACTTAAATATCCTTCAACTGGTGAATGGATAAACTATGGTACCTCCATACAGTGGAAAACTATTTGGCCAATGAAAAGGAATGAATTCTTGATACATACAGTGGTGTTGATAAATATCAAATAATTTTATTACATGAGAGAAACTAGACCTAACAGGCTAGATAAAATATGATCCCATTTATATGACATTCTAGAAAAAATGTAAATATAGGGACAGAGAGCAGATAAGTGGTTTCCAAAGATTGGGGCGGGAGGTGGGGCTGACTACAAAGAGGCAGAGCTAGAGAGCATTTGGGAGCAGTAGAACTGTTTTGTATCATGATTGTGGTGAGGGACATACAACTTGGTAAATTTGTCAACACCCAAAGAATTGTATGACACAAAGAGTGGATTTTAGTGTGTAAATTAAAAAAGAAAAAAAGAAAAAAAGAGTTGCAACAAACCTCCTAATAAATGAAAAGACTATATCTGAGGGTGTCTACATGACACAGGAGAGGCTGAGCAAATTTTCATGATGATAGAATATTTGGTGGAATTGTCAGGACTTAAGCGTGAACTCTTTCCTGTAATTCTTCTGATAATAAGACAAGAGGCAATTTACCTCAGAAAACTTGAGGCAACAGGAAATTATGTTTGAGGAGGAGGAGAAAGGGGATAGAAATAACATTTATTGAGTGATTTTTATATTCCATGCATTTTGCTAGACACTTCTTTTAGAGAGTCACTGATTCATTTCTCACTGTGAGCCCAAGATACTATTATTCCCATTATACAGATAAAGAAACTAAGGCATGGAAAGATTGACTAATTTAGTCAAAATTCTGCAACTAGCAAGCAGAAGAATCTGAGTTTCTACTAAAGGTTGCCAGTTCTTCTTCGGCAGGTGGTACCACGATCTACATGTAAATGGAATGAAGAAAGCCAGAGATCTTTCTTTCTTTCTTTCTTTCTTTCTTTCTTTCTTTCTTTCTTTCTTTCTTTCTTTCTTTTTTTTTTTTTTAAGATTTATTTATTTATTAGAAAGCGAGAGAGAGAGAGAGAGCATAAGGGTGGGGAGGTCAGAGGGAGAAGCAGACTCCCCGCCAAGCAGGGAGCCCGATGTGGGACTCGATCCCAGGACTCCAGGATCATGACCTGAACCGAAGGCAGTCGCTTAACCAACTGAGCCACCCAGGCACCCGAGGTTGATCTTTCTTACCTATTGTCATTGTTCCTTTGTCAGGAAGTGTGGCGTCTGCATAGGGTCACAATGACTTTTTAAGATAGAAGATTGCAGGCCATAGGGACCTCTCATTGTATTGTAGTATATTGCTATTTATAATTGATATTAAATATTGTTTATTAAGTTTTTAAAAATTTCACTTAAACATTCTTAAGTGAAAAAAGTGGTATTTGACTGAGAGTTATAAGATTTACAAAATTTACCACTTGTGATTTGTTCCTGTACATGTTCAGAGCTTTAGAAATGTCTTATTTAAAATTCTAGACTGGCATTAAGAAATCACATGGGGAAAAATAGTACCACTTCCTTAAAAATGGAGAAAAGAGATCAATGTCAGAATAGGAAAGGTTGGAAATATTTAATCAAAATTGGTTTCACTGGGCTGAGGTATAACTTTCATATTTTTCTCTTTTATGATAACTATTCTAATATATATCACTATTCTAATATATATCAGACATCTTGTGCTCCCTTCAATTAAAGACAACTTCCTAGCACAAAATTTGTTAAGTATATGAACCCATCAAATACCTACATACAGAGAGATACTATACTCCTGAATACAGAGATGATATTTTGTTATTTCTTTCTTCCCAGCTTTATTGAAGTATTACTGACATATAACATTGTATAAGTTTATGGTGTGCAACATAATGATTTGATACATGTCCATATTTCAAAATAATTACCACAATAAGTGTAGTTAACATCCATCACCTCACTTGGTTACAAATTTTTTTCTTGTGATGAGAAGTTTTAAGATTTATTCTCTTAGCAACTTTCAAATATATAATAGATATTGTTAATTGTAGTACTATGAGCTCATGCAACTCAGCAAAAAACCAAATAATCCAATGAATAGTACAAACAATACTTTAAAGTATATAGGAAATTACTATGTAATAAAAGAGATATTCCCAAGTACTCCCTGAATGATTAATTGCTCAGTAACTTGTTTGAGACCAATTTGGAAAAAAACAAAACAAAACCAGATCTCTATTCCACATTCAAATAAATTCTGAATTAAATATTTAACTATAAAAAAGTAAAACAGAAGTGCTCTAAAAATTATTAATAAATATATTTATACTATTATGCTCTTTTTATATGTTATAAAAAATATAGTATAAATATATTTATATTCTTCTGAATGAGGAAGGCTTTGAAAGGCAGAAATCAAAAGGAAAAAAACTGGTACTGCCAACTACAGATAAATGTAAAAGTTCTGTAAATCAAAATCTTTATAAATTAAATTAAAGGAAAAATGCCTGAGAGGGAAAAACACTTGCAATGTATGCAGCAGAAAAATAATTGATATCTCAAAGATCAATAACACAGAGATCACCTACTGAAAAAATGGCAAAAGATTTGAGCAGAATTTACACATAAGAATATAATTAGCCAAGAGACATGAAAAAAATTAAATCTTAAACTAAAATAATCAAATAAAAGAAAATTTGAAAATAAGAAGATGCCCTTTGGAGCTTATCACATTGTTGAATAATTATTTCAAATACCCAGTATTGGCAAGGATTTCAGTGAATCTAACATTCCCATTCATTACTATAGAGAAATTTTTACATGAGCATATGAAAATATATTTTAAAAGCTTTAAATGTTGGATAGTTTTGACCAGAAACTCCAGTTTTAGGAAACTACCTGAAGGAAAACAACAATGTGGACAAAGACCGACATTCATTGCATTATTGGTACTAATAACAAAAAGTAGAAATACCCTACATGTCCAGAAATGGTTTGCAAGTGTTGATTATTAAGACTTCAGGAATTTTCTAAGCCAGTTGTTGAAGTGTTGGTAGCTTGAAATCAACCGTGATGTGATGTTATTTACACCACAGAAATCAGAAAACTCTACAAATCCAGTCTGGTTTTATCCCTCAGAGAGCCAGTTGATAAATATCTACCAGCATTTTACTGCTTTATATCTATTATTAATAATATTTACATGATACTAAAATGAGTCTTTATATGGTTTTTTTTCTGAGTAATGAAATTAAAAATATTTATTTTATGTTTACATATCTGAATTTTCTACTTGGATCATGTGATACCTTTGTACTAAAAACTTACTGTTTGAATGGCTAATTTTTGGTGTTCCTGACTATGTCACTCCTAAATATCACTGTCAAACTCCCTGTAATAATATATATAATCTATAGCAGGTATCAGAAATTCTGGCCCATGGGCCAAATCCAGCCAAAAAAGCCAGGGTTATACCTTGGTTCTTGTGTGCAAATGTTTATCAGATCTGCTATTTTTTCATATTTTAAAAACCCTTCTCTTCTTGAGCTAGGGTTGAATGCAATCAGATGAACCTTGAACAAAAGAATATATTCTTAGAGATATATTAGGAACTCATGAGAAAAGTTGAGTGTTTCTGAATGGTAAAATAATTTGTTGACCATGATTAAGAAAAGTCAGTAATTTCCCTACAGGACAATGATTTGTATGTTATAACCAAAAAAAGGTCACAATACATATAATTTTATTTAGCCAATATGCCATTATATCCCCCTAAGGTCAGGAACACGGCAGGGATGTCCACTATCACCACTGCTATTCAATACAGTATTAGAAGTCCTAGCCACAGCAGTCAGACAACAAAAAGAAATAAAAGGCATCCAAATTGGCAAAGAAGAAGTCAAACTCTCACTCTTTGCAGATGATATGATACTTTATGTGGAAAACCCCAAAGACTCCATCCCAAAACTGCTAGAACTCATACAGGAATTCAGTAAGGTGGCAGGATATAAAATCAATGCACAGGAATCAGTGGCATTTCTATACACCAACAACAAAACAGAAGGGAGAGAAATTAAGGAGTCGATCCCATTTACAATTGCACCCAAAACCATAAGATACCTAGGAATAAATCTAACCAAAGAGGCAAACAATCTGTACTCAGAAAATTATAAAATACTCATGAAAGAAATCGAGGAAGACACAAAGAAATGGAAAAACGTTCCATGCTCATGGATTGGAAGAACAAATATTGTGAAGATGTCAATGCTACCTAGAGCAATCTACGCATTCAATGCAATCCCTATCAAAATACCATCCACTTTTTTCAAAGAAATGGAACAAATCATCCTAAAATTTGTATGGAACCAGAAAAGACCCCGAAGAGCCAGAGGAATGTTGAAAAAGCAAAGCAAAGCTGGTGGCATCACAATTCTGGACTTCAAGCTCTATTACAAAGCTGTCATCATCAAGACAGTATGGTACTGGCACAAAAACAGACACATAGATCAATGAAACAGAATAGAGAGCCCAGACATGGACCCTCAACTCTATGGTCAACTCATCTTTGACAAAGCAGGAAAGAATGTCCAATGGAAAAAAGACAGTCTCTTCAACAAATGGTGTTGGGAAAATTAGACGGCCACATGCAGAAGAATGAAACCGGACCATTTCCTTACCCCACACACAAAAATAGACTCCAAATGGTTGTAAGACCTCAATGTGAGACAGGAGTCCATCAAAATCCTAAAGGAGAACACAGGCAGCAACCTCTTCGACCTCAGCCGCAGCAACTTCTTCCTAGAAACATCGGCAAAGGCAAGGGAAGCAAGGGCAAAAATGAACTATTGGGACTTCATCAAGATAAAAAGCTTTTGCACAGCAAAAGAAACAGTCAACAAAACCAAAAGACAACTGACCGAATGGGAAAAGATATTTGCAAATGACATATCAGATAAAGGGCTAGTATCCAAAATCTATAAAGAACTTATCAAACTCAACACCCAAAGAACAAATGATCCCATCAAGAAATGGGCAGAAGACATGAACAGACATTTTTCCAAAGAAGACATCCAAATGGCCAACAGACACATGAAGAAGTGCTTAACATTGCTCGGCATCAGGGAAATCCAAATCAAAACCTCAATGAGATACCACCTCACACCAGTCAGAATGGTTAAAATTAACAAGTCAGGAAACGACAGATGTTGGCAGGGATGCGGAGAAAGGGGAACCCTCCTACACTGTTGGTGGGAATGCAAGCTGGTGCAGCCACTCTGGAAAACAGTATGGAGGTTCCTCAAAAAGCTGAAAATAGAGCTACCCTATGACCCAGCAATTGCACTACTGGGTATTTACCCCAAAGATACAAAAGGAGGGATCCGAAGGGGTACGTGCACCCCGATGTTCATAGCAGCAATGTCCACAATAGCCAAACTATGGAAAGAGCCAAGATGTCCATCGACAGATGAATGGATAAAGAAGAAGTGGTATATATATACAATGGAATATTATGTAGCCATCAAAGGGAATGAGATCTTGCCATTTGCAACGATGTGGATGGAACTGGAGGGTATTATGCTGAGCGAAATAAGTCAAACAGAGAAAGACATGTATCATATGATCTCACTGATATGAGGAATTCTTAATCTCAGGAAACAAACTGAGGGTTGCTGGAGTGGTGGGGGGTGGGAGGGATGGGGTGGCTGAGTGATAGACATTGGGGAGGGTATGTGCTATGGTGAGCGCTGGGAATTGTGTAAGACTGTTGAATCACAGACCTGTACCTCTGAAACAAATAATACATTATATGTTAAAAAAAAAAAAAAAAAGAAGGTAGCAGGAAGGGAAAAATGAAGGTGGGGAAATCGGAGGGGGAGACGAACCATGAGAGACGATGGACTCTGAGAAACAAACTGAGGGTTCTAGAGGGGAGGAGGTGGGAGGATGGGTTAGCCTGTGATGTGTATTAAAAAGGGCACGTTCTGCATGGAGCCCTGGGTGTTATGCACAAACAATGAATCATGGAACACTTCATCTAAAACTAATGATGTAATGTATGGTGATTAACATAACATAATAAAATAAAATGTAAAAAAAATCCAGTATGCAAATGCTCACACGACACAGTGATAAGAAAGGGTATTTTGGAGCACTGAACATGCACCTCATTGAGATGTCATCGGTACAGAAACACCCGTGCCAAAGAGCTTGAAGCTCATCTTCTGTGAAAAATCAGTGGCCCCCCAAACCTCTCATTTCTTACCTCTAGATCACCTGGAGTATCCAGTCTACTAGTTGAATGGTGGTTGGCCCCAACTTCTGAAGTCTTTTTTATTTATTTCCGGTATGATGCCAAATGCATCCCCCTTAATTTGCACTACTCTTTGTCTGTTTCTTCTACAACACATGTGAAAAGGGAGAAGTGGGACTTAGAGATGCAAAGACGCAGGTGTTCTTATTGTAAAAGCACAGATAAAAACAGAGCCTCTCCACAATAGGGAGAATGTGAAGGGCTTACTTACCTAAGAGGAGGGATTTAATCCCTGGGCCTGTAATGTTTTGGATGCATGCAATGGACACGGTCTGGCCGTAAACACACTCGCAGCCATGCTCACGGTATGCGCGCATGTGATTCGTACTGATGTGTCTGTGAGTGTGGAGGGGAGGAGGAAAGGATGAGCATGAATCAGATCTATTTATGCTGAGTTCTAATTTTCTTTTTTTTCAAAGATTTTCTTATCACACACAGCTAGAGAGCATCTATCGTGTGCTTGGTCCTGGCAATAGTGGTGAGTAAGACGTACTCCTCACCCTTGGGGAACTTAAAATCTGGCCAATGAGACAAACGCATGAATAATTAATAGATAAGTGGCATTATACTGGTCAGGTGACTAAAACAACTCTGGGAACACAGAGGGGACCATTCGTTGTCCGAAGGGGTGTACGGGTAAGGGTGTTAGAGAAAGTTCCCTGGAGGTGGGCATTCAAAAGATGAGTGAGATCTCACTTGGCAAAACAGTGGGGCACTTGTATGGAAGCACAAGCAAGTTCTGCGGTAGGCAGCACTGGCATGCTGGGTCTGCATCCTGCGGGGGGTTTGTCAGGAGATACGACTCATTCCTGTACGTCAGGAGTTCAGATCCAAGGCCAACAATACATCAGGAAAGAAGGAAGGACCTAAAGGTACGTGAAAAGGGATCAAAAAGCAAACCAACAAACAGCAAACCCCAAACCTGACCCTTTCCATTTACTTTTTAACACCATGAACAATGTAAGGCATGATGAACTCTCTTAAAATCTAAGAATGCCCTGGTTGGTTTTTTTGAGCAAGATGGAGTGAGTCATGTGAACACCCTCACGATTACATTCATCTCCATGTACTTTGCATAAAGGAGAAGAGGTGGCTGACTTCATTCGCTTCTTACACAGGCATTTACAGGGTACCTACTCTGTGCCTAGAACTCCACTCGACCCTGGGCAATCAAGAGAGACAAGGTCCAGCGCATGGGGTCCTGATGTGCCTGAACTAGTCTGTAGGAAGGAGTCTCCTCTCTGTATCTTGTCCCGCGGGATTAGAAAATGGAAGTCACGTGTCGGGGTGAGAACAGTAAAGGGGCGAGCCTCAGTGTAGCCCTGTGTCTTGTCCCTCGAACACCGTCCTGCTCAGCCAGCAAAAGGAGCCAAGGCAAAACTGGTCCAGTGGAGCGCTGGCCCCAGAAGTTCTGTCAATAGCAGAGACTTTGTCCTGGGGTGTGTGCGTGAGCCACAGTGATGCTGTCCCTGGGAAATGGCGGCGTGGCACTTGCCTTTGATGCCGGCAGCAACAGGAGAGGCGGACGAAGGTGGATGCCACAGAGCATGCAAGAGGCCAAGAATCACATGGAAACCCCTTTCTTCTGGGCACCTTAGAATTACTTTTGGAGAAACTTGAGACTGCTAAGGTTATGGAGTGGAGAAAAAAAGCCAGGGAGCGATGATCTGTGACAATTTTTTGTGACCTCAGTTTTATGACCCCGACAACGCTGAGAAGGAAGATTTGGGGTTTTTATTCTCAAGTGACAGACGAGGAGACAAAAACTCGGGCTTGGCCACGTTGCTGGTAAGGCGATTGACTCAGG
Source organism: Mirounga leonina (assembly GCF_011800145.1). NCBI lineage: Eukaryota > Metazoa > Chordata > Mammalia > Carnivora > Phocidae > Mirounga > Mirounga leonina. The sequence goes on from NW_023270854.1 coordinate 45,045,286, forward strand.
GACCAAACCTAGACTGGCTTCAGAGTCCTGTTGGTTTTGGTCATGTTTTCTGACAAATAGACCTCATGGTAACATTCTGTGTCACAGGATATAAATCATCAATACTTGGAAACCCATCTTTAAACACAAAGAGTCAGTCTACACCCATGATAGAGCCTTCCCTGAAGTGGTTAGTCTAGAAGCTTGAGCCCAGTGGGTGTTCGAGAGGTTTTTAAAAATCTACTCATTGGAACGACCTAGTCAGATTGGCTAAGGCAGGTGCCTAAATTCTCTTCCTCTGTTTTGGGAAGCAACAGCACCAGGGATCTTTCAGGATGCTAATCCCTCCCTGGGTCAGTGAGCTTCAGCTTCAAGCTTCTATTCCCTGTATCTTATGAGCCTGACCTTGTGAAGACCCAGAAGGAATGTAAAGTCACGTGCCCTTTCTGTAGTGGGTCAGCTCACTTTTTATTTTTTAACTAGATAAGGGCATGCATATTATTGCTGGTACGTATAGATTTTTAAAATGGTTTTCAAGGTCAATACATATTAATTGAGAGTACTCTGATACTATAGTGGCTTTTCTAAGAATTACCTGGGCATTACCAGAAACTAACGGATCTTACTGGCTTTCAGGCTCTATTCCACTCTATTCACATCGGGGGGAACTAAGCAACATGGGGCTTAGAACAGAAATCTGAAAATTGTGGATGGCAGGTAGATAGGAGCCACCTGTTTAATTGTATTCAAACTCGTCTGAACTGGTTTCTCAAGACCTTCATCCTTCTCTTCCCCCCCAAGAAAAAGAGCAAACCAGCATTTTCTTTTAACTCAATTCTATTTGGGAAGGGTTTTGAAACTAAAAAGAGTCGGGGCGAGGGGGGGAGGGAAATCTGATCTACTGGCTTTTGCAATACGCCCGCCGTGCTGTATACAGAATAAGGAAGCTGCATTTCAGATCGAGGTTGCGAAGGTCACAAGATAGCAGTGTGAGTCCCTGCTTTAATGCTGAGCGTGACATTTTTGTATCCTTTGTGTGGTGGTCCATATGGAACAGCATAGCACCTAGTCCAAGATGGGCTAATTCCTTCTGGAATGAGAGGAGAGGGTGTGAACCAGCCAGAAGCAAGCGGAAGCATTTGATTCTGTGGGTTTATGCCAAGGTGAAGCCTGCTGCCTACTGCGTGTTGCTGCGCTGGATTGAGCAAACCAGCGGTGCAAGATGACACTGGTTTGTCCCCGGCTTTACACACACCATCTCCAGTAGTCATCTGCCTGAGGGATTGGGCTGCCGATGCTCAGGTGCACGGGGGCCGTGGGGGGGGGGGGCAGGGAGAAGAATGGACTCTGTGAACCCCCCCCATGTGGGATCCTGGGTGCAGAGATGTTCACAGCCTTCTTCTTTTAGCCCTGCTTACTGTTCTCTCCCTACGCCCTGTCCGGAAAACGTCGCCCTCAAGAGAGCCCCCTTTTAAAATGACTCAGATTCGAGTAACTTCAAATAGTGATTATCTGAAAGCTAATTATGGCCTTTTGCACCATCGCCTGGCTTTTTCCTGCCTTTGCTCTTTCCCCCCTGCTGCTGGCCATTTCCCTATCATTAACACTTCCACCAGACACCGTGGAAGGGACAGCAGAGGAGGCCAGGCTCAAATCATCCCCTCGTGCTTGGGCCGAGTAGTTTAGCTGCTCTGTGTCCAAGTTCCAGGACGGAAGGGACTCATTAGTTCTGAGGTCTGCTCTCCACCCGTGCATCACAGTTCTCTCTGACACTGTGTGCAGAAATAACTGAGAATTGGGCAGGCAAAGTCTTCCTATTGGGAGCCACCCACATAGTGCTGTCAGGTGGTTGAATTACTGGGGGGGGGGGGCGTCTGTCCCTCTGGATTGGTCCTGAGTGTTCTGCTATCTAAACTGCTGCCAGGCAAAAGGCTGTCACTGTGGAAATTGTCCTCACTTGCAGACCACCAGAAGGCCAGTGTAACAATGCAGGGCTGAATTAGAACCCAGGTCCACTGCTTACCAGCCGTTTGAACTCAGGCTAGTGGACGTCATCATGATTTCTGCCAGCTCAGGATTCATTCCATTTCTGGTCGCTGAACCTATGGTTGGGCCGAGTGGAAAATAATATCCAAGTCTTTCTTTCTAATGAGATTAAAAGTTTCAGCCCTTAGAAGAGCTTTTGTGGGTGTGGTGGAGTGAGTAATAGAGAAAGAGAGAAGGTGAGAGATGTGTAGGTGTTGAGACTAGAGGTACAGTGAGACCCCACAGAGAAGGGGCTGGATGGTGTGTTTGGAAAGAGAATGTCTGCCCCGAACATGGCACTGGTGTGGTGGAACCGCTAGACCCCGAGCAGCCTTGGGACCAGGAAATGTGCTACCTTTCGGGAATGAGAATTGAGGCAGAAGAATGTATGCCCAACACCCATCATCCATGCCTTGTCTCTTCATGAGACCCCAGTGCAAACTCCCAGAAGGAATTAGTTTCATTTTCCTACCTGTGCAGAAGAATAGGAACTCAGACATGGAAATGAAGTTAAGTTATAGTGAAGAGGGAAGGTTATCATTCCTATATACTTGAATTTATAGCTGAAATTCATCTCTGATATATAGGCATATCTATATACATATACACATATAATATACATATGTTAGTTATTTAATAGATATACATTCTTCCCAAACCATAAAATAGGGTTAGTAACTCTCAAAGAATCTGTTATCTTTACATATTTTTGAATAAATTACCCTATTTGCATTTCTCTAGCTAAATGGCAGATGAAACCAAGGCAGTTAAGATACTGAGTTCCATTCTCAAACACTTTTTGAAGCATAAATGGGAAAGCGCTTTTCTGGAAGATGATTTGGTAAAAATGTAACAAAATCCCTAAAAGAGTATATATCCTTTGATCCCAAAATTCTACTTTGAGGAATTTACCCTAAGGCAGTAGTCATGAATATATTCAAAGATGTAACCATAAAGATATTTATAAGGGTTACAAAGTTATTTTTTTTCCATTTAAAAATATTTTTTATTGAAAAAGTGAAGTGGACAAATCCTAAATGTACAATTCAACGAGTTTTAGCAAATCCACACACTCTCACAACCCATATGCCTTCAAGACATAAAATGTTTTTTTCATCCCAGAACATTTGTTAGAGTCCCTTCCCAGTCAATATCCCCACCAGGAGCAACCCTTGTTCTGATTTCTAGCACCATAGTTTAATTTTGCTTAAAAGAGATACTATTGTGACACTATTAAATGTATAGTTTTTAATTCTTGTCCTTCATAAACCATGATCTCTGGCAACCACTCTAGGCTTACAACTCAAGGAAAGGAGGAAGGGTGAATGCCACCTCAGGAAAGAGGTTTTGGGATACTATCCCAAACAGAAATGAAGAGGAATGGGAAAGAAAGGCTACCCTTCTGTCCTAGTGGATTATGGGAAAAGAGGTAAATGGAATCAGGCAAGATGGCCCATCCATCTTGATCACCCAAGTGGGGAGAGAAGTTACATAGGGAGAAGTGGAATTCTGCAGCAGGCACTCTTCTTTTGCCACCCTCCATTATAAAGCCGAAAGATGAGAACAGCCACCAGACTAGAATCTGGGTAGGGTCCTTTCCCTGCCACCATGTGGACGTATGTTACCTGATCCCCTACATCTCAGCTACTAATTTAGAGGGGGCAAGAGGAAGAATTCTGAAAGACTGAGCATTTATCCAGAGGAGCCCGAATCACCCAGAGTAAAGGCTTAACTGATAGCATTAGATGGAGCATGCCAGATTGGACTTGCCTAGTCCCATATCTACTCCACAGCAGCGTTATTCAAAATATCCAAAAGAGAGAAATAGTATACAAGGCAAAAAGTAAGTTATCATCTAGCTGAATTATAGAAGATCCATTGCATAGGACATTATTTGGTAATTAAAATGGATTAGTCTTTCAGTTAAAAAAGTGGATTGAACATATTAATCTACTTCTGCTTCTCAAACCTCCATGAAAATAATAAAGGACAAGGAATGAAAGAAGAGGGAGAGAAAAAAAAATTCAGGAGCTAGAAAAAGGCCTAACAAGTGGTAAGTGACTTTAACAGACCCAAGGAAAGCTGCTTAACCAGCAGTGGAAGAAGTCCAGAATTTGGCAGGATGTCAGAAAAGCTCAGGAATTGGAACATCTGGGTAACTCTGAAAGTGCGTGTGACAGTGTGTGTGTGAGAGGCTGTGTGTGTGTGTGTATGTACAAAAGGAGCTGTAAAGGGACAATTGGTTGAAAGTCCATGTGAAAAAGTTACAGACCCTTGGATTCTTTCCCCCACTTCCTGTGTTTCCCTTATTCCCCCACCCAGGAGAAAACCAGGTGTTTACTCTCTGGAGAGGCTACATGGCGGGGGGTGGGTAGTACACAAATAGGTACAGGACAGGGTTGAAGGCTTAAAACAGAGTGGTTCTATGAAAAGATCAATGCTGAAGGGTGGGATTCCTGACCCCTCTCATAGTTTGCTCCAAAAATGATAAAACTAAATTTAGAACCCCCGGGAAGTAAACTACAAAGTTCTTCTCTTTGAGCTGATTTTTTTCTCAGAATAGACCTATAGATACTGATAATTGCGGGTCTTGTCCCCACAAAATCACCTAAGAGTGAAGCCAATCAACCAAGTCTTCCCACGCCCACAGAGCTTCCAAAAACTTTTTAGTACCTCATCCTAAATAGAAGCACACAGTTTGACTCAATGAGACATTTTAAAGAGAGCCTATGTAATGATCACTGTCCTTAGTTACAAACACAAAATCCATTCTTGGCTAGTTTATGCAGAAAATGAATGAACTTCCAGTCACTCACCTAGTCTGTAAAGTGTACTATATAGCTGGCAGAATTGGAGGTGATTTATAGATGGGGATAGAAACCAATGGTGGGTAACGAGCTCTAAAAATCAGTGACTACTGAGTCCGCTTCAAGGGCAAGTTTGAACTCACTACTTGGTTGGTGGTAACAAGCAAACAAAAATGGCTGCTTGGTGTTAAGTATAGACAAATCTGGCTGTGAATCTCCAAGAATTTATTGGGAGAGGAACTCTTGGAAAAATGAAGGCATTGTTCTAATTTTTCAGGTGGCTGCTGGAGGAGCTTATTTTTACTTCACAGACTGGTGAAATCTGGTACTTTTGGGTTCCATATATGTAATAAGGGAAATGAAACCCAACTTTAACTGTAGCTATCCCTGCATTAATGGGTTCTGGTGATATTTATTTTTTTAATTTATTTTTCTCTATGTGATTTCATTTTTGTAATCCGAACTCTTCCAAAAAAGTTGTTGGAGAAAAAAAAATATTTTGGTGGCTGGAGTGAGACGATACCTCAACAAGTCCTGTGGAACCACTTTGCCTTTGTAAACTTCTTTCTGGCTGCTACTGGTGTGAGCTGGACTTTGAGAATAGCCACCTGCATCTGGCAGCTTCAGACTTTCTCTACTATTATTAGCTTATAACCACCAAAAGGGAGTCTCTCTGAGATACACATTGGGAGACCAGCATGGGTAGAGGGGGAACTAGAAATGGCAAGAAACTCTTGGAATGACCACTGCAGCCCAGAGTGCAGGAAGGTCTTCCCACGTGGGCAGAGGGATGAGCTGAACAGGAGTAGCAGAAGCTCTTGCTAGAGAATTTGACCTGGTTGGCACTTCATAATTCCTGAGGACAAACCATGTTTGAAGGGATAATCAGATTTCCTGTGTCCACACCTTCTGTAATGCCATCCCGGTTCATCCACTACCCCTCAGTCATCCTGGAGTCCTGTCTTGCCCTCACCTCCCACTTCTAATCACCCACTGAGCCTGTACTTTCAGTTCCAATCCTGTCTCTGAAGTCTTTCAAATCTGTTCCATCCTCTCCATCCCCTGGCAGCTGCGTGCTTTCAGGTCTTCCTCATTGCTTCCCTGAAACCTGCTAACTATCTGGTTGGCCTCCAGGAGAGAGTTACCTTTCGAAAACTCTGTGTGTCAAAACAGAGGCCCACCATTTCTGACAAGGTCATAAACTGACCTCAGCTCTTTGTTCAGCTTCTGCTGGGAGAGTAACTGACTTGCCCTGGTTTGCTGGAGACATTCCAGGTTTTAACGCCTGGGAAACCTCTCAATACTGGGAAAACCGGGATGATTGGCCACCCTATCCTATCCCCTGCTACCCTACCCCCGCCATATTAACTGAACCTTTGGATTTAATGAAACAGGACATGCCCCTGTCTTATTTTTACCTCTCCCAAACCTACACAAGACCTGGCATGTCATAGGCATCAAATAATCCATCACTTTGACAATTCATGATGTCAACACGGCTACTATTTTCTTCAAGATTTTAGACCTCCTTTCCATTACTGGTCTTGAGAATAAAAGTTGAAAAATAAATTCCATTGTGATATTCTCTCCTTTAGTAAATGACACAGGCTTAAAATACTATACTATTTCACGTATCTTTTCTACCACCTCCCAATAGAGAAACAAGTAGAAATGTCCATTTGCCTAGAATGATTTTTATCATAAACAAGAAAGAAGACATAGCTCCTATATTCCACTACACTCAAGTACTTCTGGAACACTCAAATGATGTTACATGTCATTGCTTAATAAATGGTCTTGTCATTATCCTACTTCCTGAGGAAACACCAGATTGGTGAAAACCTTAAGACTTCGGCAGCATGCTTTATAAACTCTATGACTATTCATTCCCAAGGGCATATTATCTTTATATGTAGTAGACAACGAGAAACCCATCAAACAAAACAGGAAATCAATATTTTTCTTTTGTTCTTTTCATCCATTTTTACATTTTAACAAATGTTATTCTACGAAATAGATATTTAAATATATGTGCCACCAAAATACTCCGTTTTACTATGATGAATTAATAGCCAGCATGCTTATAAATTTAATGTGCAGAGCAGGGATCACTGGAAATGACCTTTATTTGAGAAAAGTAGTAGAGAATTCTCCAAACTTTTAACTTAATCCTTGTTTGTTATTCACCCAAGTCTGCTCAGCTCTCAGCTCCCTTGGTAAATTGCATTTAATTCTGTCTTGAGATTTTTCTCCCCTGAGGGGGGCATCCCGGAAGTCAGAACTGGCTCTGCTTACATGCTCAGCTGTGAAGTTCTTACATACATTCTCCAAAGGTACCAGGAAGTCCTTGGGCCTTCGTCCCAGAGCTTGTCCTTTTGTGCAGTTGGGCACACATGCCCTGGTGAGAGGATCAGAAGTTTGGAGTTCCAGCTATTGCAAAGTTTCTTACATGTTCCCGCACACTGATGACAGACTTGCGTTTTATAGGCAACTTTCTGTGATTTGGTGGGAATTATATAACAATCCCTTCCTTTTCTATTTTGCCATCTTAGGACAGGTACCGGAGAATCCAGCTGATAGCCATTCTATAAAGAACATTTGTTTTGGTTTGAGATAGTGATCCCACCAGTCAGCTGAATATTGCCTTGTTTTAAATTTTTTTTTATCCGTGCCGACTCCTAGAGGACTTTTAAGCTATTAAATGAGCTGTTTTGTTTCCACTTACGAATGTTTGCATGGTGTCTAGATAAAGTCATTAGTTGCCAGGAACTGACCCTGATCAGCCTACCGAGGATAGATGGCATCAAGGTATTAATGCAAAAGCCCAGGTGGTTAGTGAGATCCTGAAGAGCTGGAGTTCAGAGTAGACCACAAGGCAAGAGTAAGCTGCTTGCTGGGCTCATACTAGGGTGCGTAGAACAGCTTCATCTCTTTGTCTAGAGAGAGGAGTAGTTGACATTTAGAGAAGAATTAGAGTAAATGATGAAAAATGACTGAAAGGCTGGAAAGTAAGAACTCTAATTTAGGAAGTCAATGACATTTTGATGTGTAGGGAATTGGATAATGACTAAAGACACCATAGGGCTGCAGTCAGGAATTGGAGTGAAGTCCAGTGTGGTGCCATGCTCTCTTGCCTTCAGGGACTCAGTGTAAGCTGCTCTCTCTGCTTGGAAGTCCCTGTTGCCTTCTCCTTCAAGCCACCCCCCCACCCCACCTCCTGCTTCCCAGGGCAACTTCTTCTCATCTGCTGGTCTTGGGTTAAAAGTCATTTCTCCTGTGAAGTCTCTTCTGATCTCTTATCACTACCACTTGGATAATAGCCCTCTGTTTGCTCCCAAAGCACGTCTACTTAATCCTATTGTAATAATAATAATAATCCATTTATTGAACATTTACTAAGTACCAGACCCTATACTAAGCACTACACACATTGAAATCTCCCAATAACCTATTAGACAGGTATCATTATTATACTCACTTTACAGATGAGAAAACAGAAACAGAGAGTTGTTTAAAAACTTGCTCAAGGACACAATGTCAGATTGAAGATTGGGATCCAGAGTCTGAATTCAACCATCATGCTGTTGTAATTGCCTACGTCTGTTTTGGACTTCAAGGAGATACCTAGTTTCAAGGGCAGTGCACGTGGATCCCATCTCTCAATCAGAGGAGTGTCACAGAATTTGTCATCCTTAACCATAGTTGATTAAAAAAGACAAATATATCAATTTTTATATAATATATATAATTTTCAATACATAATGTCAAATACAATATAAATGTGAATATATTAATTTAATACATAGCATATTTATATATTTAAATGTATTTATATATACTTAATATAAATAATAATGATAAATATAATAATATATAATATAAAAATCTTAGCTCTTACAGTCAGTTGCATATATATTACAAGAAGAAAAGAAGGATCCGGGTCTTCTGTTGCATGTCATTCTCTGATCTTGGCTCAGAACCAATCTTACCCTTCTGAGTTTCTAGCTTGATTGCTTTCTTATGATCAGTAAAGAAAGATAAGTATGTTTCAGAATGACTACTTGAGTCTGCAGCAAATCACATCTTTAACTTCCATTTTGACAGATTCACAAAGCTAAATACCTCGTGCAACCTCATATAAATAGGTTCCATTTCTCCTTCCCACACCCATGGTGGAGATCACTGAATGATTAAGAAACTCAGCCTCTCAACCCAACACTGCAGGCACACACTATTCATTAAAGAGACCTGGCATTTGGAATAAAATCCTTTTGTTTCCCCTCTTCTGGACTATCACTTTCTAATTGATTCTTTTTTTTTTTTAAAGATTTTATTTATTTATTTGAGAGAGAGAGAATGAGAGACAGAGAGCATGAGAGGGAGGAGGGTCAGAGGGAGAAGCAGACTCCCTGCCAAGCAGGGAGCCCGATGCGGGACTCGATCCCGGGACTCCAGGATCATGACCTGAGCTGAAGGCAGTTGCTTAACCAACTGAGCCACCCAGGCGCCCTCTAATTGATTCTTCTTTCCAACATTGAAGACATTACAATGGAATGATTTTTTTTTTTTTTTTTAATTTAAGGGAGGAATGAAGCTTAGCTTTTCTTAACTGGACTCATATTTTTTAGATAGACTTTGAGAAAAGGTTCTCAAATATATTCTCTCAAATCTTGAAAACATATTTGAACTGAAATTACTGGATTTTGTACAATAATTTCAAGGTGGTTTCTGATTCTCTTGAGTTTGTAATCAAAATTGATTTGTATCCTCCTCCTTGAACAATGTATTTATGGAGTGCATAATTACATGTAGTTCTAAGCTAAGCATTGCACAAGGAAGATTATTCAGAAATAGCTGGAGTTCCTAATAGTTTGAAACTTAAATGATTTTACTCATACGTCTACAAGAGTTAGCAGGGCTGGTTTGTAATTCAAGACATTGTTTTCTAAGGTGTTATTATTTTAGAATTTATATGTCAAGAATTCAAACAGCCAAGTTCTTTTCAATGGCTGCGTTTATGGAGGCCAGATAGTATTGTACTTAGAAGCAAATCAACCCAGTGTCTACACAACCATTTTACTCCCACTGGCACCCTAAACCCCCACTGTTCCAGATAAGTGTCAGGTTGGTGCTCAGCTGCTGGGAAAACTAATGATCAAAACTGAGGAAAATTCTCCACTTTGGAGGCTTTTCTGGCAGATACCTATAGTCTGGGGAGGAGAGCTGCACGGTGAAAATGATCATGTGTACTCTTAAGCTAAACAGACATTCGTCTTATTCTTATGCCTGTCGTGGTGTACCCAGCAAGTTCTAGATGGAATGAGCATAATGGAATACCTCCCTGCCCTCTCCAGGGAGAGAAAGTTCTCAAGTTAACGTTATGGTGTGCTCTGTAATAGTAATAATATTTATAGCTTTGTAGTATACTCTCAACAAACAACTTTGAAAATGGATTAAATGATTTCGCTTTGCTTTGGCTATTAGTCTATCTCAGAACCAGTTTACTGTCTCATATGCAATATACCAGTAGTGATTAGTTCTTAATTCTAAATAATACTACCAGGGACTCAATGACAATGAGAACATCAGGAAGCTCCAAGTGGCATGCTAATAGCTTCCTAAGCAGTTTTGTGACTTTCTATTCCTCCGAGGGCTGAGATAAGTCAGTGGGCTGGTGGACAGAGAACGTTTATCTTCTAAATGCTGTCTTATTTCTCCTGTAAGAGCCAACGATCAAGGAGCATCATTACAAAAGAACTTGAACCAGCAATACAAATTTATTTCATATCTTGGCAGAAACTTGCACACCATCCCAGTCCATTGTGATAATGGTATTCTTTCCTGACTATAATGTGCCACAGGGAAACCATGAGGGTCCTACAATGGCCAGAAATTAACTCTTGACATTCTGGTAGCTTTTCCAGCAAACACCAGGGCTTAATATTACAGATCTAGAAGAGTTGATCTCCCCTGGTGATAGCAATCTGCCTTTCAATTCTGCTGTCTCAAACAGCCAGCTGTGAGCCTTTACATAACATTTCACAGTCCCTTAATTACCACATGACAACCTCAGGGCTGCTAATTCTAATACCGTTCCAAAGTGAGGGACTTATGACATATCAGCAGTTTAATGCAACTCTTTCTGTGGTAATCACGTTTGGTGGAAAATATAGCTGTTCCCAAATACAGTGAACTGCTAACCTTAAAATGTTGAGATAAACTTTTGCTTATGCCACCATATCACTGGAGAGAAAGAGCTTTTTGTTACCCGGCTGGTAGATACACAGGGGATGCTAAATGTATAACAAAAAGCCAAATGAGAAAGACTTGCAGAGGAAAAAAAGTGGGTAAAAACTGGCAGGAAGAGATTCATTATACTGCTCAAGCATAGCATGCTAGTCTTTTTGCTCTTCTTGGTGGAAATTGGGTCACAGATGCAGCATTCCTGGGCCATGCAAAGACGCAAGAGGACTCAGTAAGTTTTGATGGTCTTCACATGGCCACCAGGACAGTGTTATTACATTAGGGGCAGATGAAGGAAGACCAAGGCACCTAGAAGAAAAGGAAAGTTTTGCCTTTATTAGGTAAAACGGAGACTTCAAATGGTCAGGCCCAATCATTAAGGATCAATATTGACTGGGACTCACATAGGCCGGATTTGTTTTCTCTGCCTCTGCTCACTTCCTGCCCAAGTTGGTATGCAACTGGCTGCCAGAAAGCAATTAATCAAGTGTACCTTTCCAATGCAGCAGTGTAAATTTAATACAACGTTTATTATCTGGTGAGTTTCCTAATAGCCTCAGACATATTAATCAATCCATAAGTACTTACCAAGCCTCTGTTCTGCCCTGAGTACTTTGCTAAGTGCTCTGGGAGACATGAGACATTTGAGATGGAGTTCTAGTTCTCCAAGGAAGTGCAATGGGGTGCCTTTGAATTCTAGAGTGTCGACTGGTGACCTTGAGCAAATTAAGTTACACCTGGGAGCCTCACCATCACATAAAGTTAAAAATTCCTGTTGTACAGGGTTAGAATTTCCATCCCAGGCCTCCTCACTGAGTTCCAAACTTGTGTATCCAACAGTCTACTTGCTATCTCTACCTGCATATTTAACAGAATCGCAAACCCGACATGTCTAAAATACTCCCTCCTTGCCTGCTCCACCCTCACCAAGATCCCTGCTACAAACTGTGTTCTCCAACTTTTCCTTCTGTCAATAAATGGCATCATAATCCCAGGTACTCAACACCCTTCTTTTCTCATATAATTCATCAGGACACAGGGCCAACGGCTGCCATCAAATATAGGGAGTCATGGCTTATCAGAGCAGAGATACAAGTGGAAACCATCATGAGAGAGCTGGGGGAGGGAAACCTGAACTGTAATTGGAGGCTCAGTGTGGACATCTGAGACTTAAAAATTCCAGTAGTATCTGTTTCTAGGGAGGTCCCCACAATATCGAGAGACTTACCCCCAGCAGCTTGGCTGGGTTCCCATTATAAATATTGAAGAAAAATCCCCTTATGCTTCTGGCAAGGGGAGGGGTAAAGGACCTATTTTGAAATATGTCAGAGTATTCTGTTCTTAACAAGGTCTGACCTCAGGGGAAACTAGTTAACGAGAACCTAACCTGCTGGGGTTTTATCAGAGCCCAACTGACCTAAGGAAAGGGAAATACTCAACCCCAGCCCACTCTAGCCATCCTGCCCCATTTAAGGTGGACCAACAAACAAAACCACCTGAGAAATTGGTATGAATTTCACAGTCCATAGGCACAGGCTCACAGAAAGACTGAGACCTAATCATAGGACTACAGAATGCTTCCCCTTCCCTACCCCACCACCATAACACCAAAACACTGTTTACAGCAGTTCCTTTTACCTGGTACATCATGTCTGGCTATCAAGAAAAAATTACGAGGCACACCAAAAGACAAACAACACAATTTGGAGAGACAAAGAAAGCATCAGAACTAAACATGACAGAGATGTTGGAATTATCAGACTGGGAATACCAAAAGTAGAAGAAAGAGGGAGGGAATGAAGAAACATTAGAAACAGTAGTGATTGAAAATTTCCCCAAATTAATATCCAGACACCAAATCACCGATCCAGGAGGCTTAGAAAACAACAAGCCATCTAAATGCCAGAAAAACTACACCCGGGCATATAATTTTCAGACTACAGAAAATCAAAGAAAGAATCCTGAAAGAAACCAGCAGGGGTGGGGAGAAACATTTCACCTATAAAGGAACAAAGATAAGAATTACATCCAACTTCTCCTCAGAAACCATGCAAGAAAAAGAAGGTAGAGTGAAATATTTAAAATGTCAAGAGAAAAATCTCTACCAACCTATAAGTCTGTATACTGTGAAGTTATCCTTCAAAAGTGAAGGACACATAAAGACTTTCTCAGACAACCAAAAATTGAGGGAATTTGTTGCCAGTAGACCTACTTTACAAGAAATATTAAAAGAAGTTCTTTAGAGAAAAGGAAAATAATGGTCAGAAACTCAGATCTACATGAAGTAAGGAAGTGCATCAAAAGAGGAATAAGTAAAGAGAAAATAAAAACTTGTTTTCTTTTTTTAAAAAATTATTTATTTATTTAGGAGAGAGAGAGAGAAAGAAAGAGAGAACATGAGCAGGAGGAAGGGACAGAGGCAGAGGGAAAAGCACACTCCCCAGTGAGCAAGGAAGCCCCATGCGGGGCTCGATCCCAGGACCCTGGGATCATGACCTGAGCCAAAAGCAGATGCTTAACTGACTGAACCACTCAGGCACCCCAACTTTTATTTTTCTTATTCTTAATTGATCTAACAGATAACAGTATGTTCAAAATAATAACTGCAACAATGCATTTGATTATGGATGCTTATGTATCTATCTGCCTCTGTATGCTTATATATAAGTGAAATGAATGACAACAACAATGCAAGGGACAGGAAGGAAGGATTAGGGTTATTTTGTTGTTATGAGGTACTTACACTACATATGAAGTGGTATATAGTTATTTGAAAGTAGACTTGGATTAGCTATAAATGTATATTGCAAACTCTAAAGCAGCCACTAAAAGAAGTAAAAAGAAATATGACACATGCTAAGAAAGGAAAGAAAATGAAATCCTATAAAATGCTCCATTTAAATCATAAAAGGCAGAAAAGAGTAGAAGACAAAAATAAGAACAAAGAACAAGAGCAACAAATGAAAAAGAGTAACAAATAAGGTAAATATTACTCCAATTATATAAATAATCATTTTGAACATCAATGGTCTAAATGTACAAGTTAAAAAACAGACCTTCAGAATGGATCATAAAACAAGACCTAAACTATACGTTGTCTACAAGAATCCTACATTAGGGGCACCTGGGTGGCTCAGTCAGTTAAGCGTCTGTCTTTGGCTCAGGTCATGATCCCAGGGTCCTGGGATGGAGCCCCACGTCGGGCTCCCTGATCAGTGGGGAGCCTGCTTCTCCCTCTTCCTCTGCTGCTTCCCCTGCTTGTGCTGTCTCACTCTCTTTCGCTCACTCTCAAATAAATAAACAAAATCTTAAAAAAGAGAATCCCACATTAAATATAAAGACAAATACAGATTAAAAGTAAGTGAATGAAGGAAAATATTCCATGCTAACACACACAAAGAGGCAGGAGTAGAAAGGGAATTTATCAGAGATAAAGAAGGACATTACATAATGATAAAGAAGTCAATTCTCCAAGAAGACATAACAATTCTTACTGTGTATGTTCCAAACAATAGAGCATTAAGCTATGTAAGGCAAAAACTAAGAGAATTGCAAAGAAAAATAGATGAATTTATTATCATATTTGGAGACTTCAACACCCCTCTATCAGAAATGAACAGATTCAGCAGACAAAACAATCAGTAAGCACATAGGTAACTCAACAACACCATCAATCAACTGGATATAATTGACATCCGTAGACTGCTTTATTCAACAACAGTAGAATATACATTCTTCTCAAAATCACGTGGAACATTCACCAAGATATAACACATTTTAGGCCATAAAACACACCTTAACAAATTTAAAAGAATCGAAATCGTACAATATCTGCTCACAGTGGAATTAAACTAGAAATCAATAACAAAAATAAAACTGGAAAATCCTCAAATACATGGAGATTAAAAAATATTTCTATTTTTTTTTTTAAGATTTTATTTACTTATTTGGGAAAGAGAGCACACAAGCAGGGGAGGGGCTGAGGGAGAAGGACAAGCAGACTCCGTGTTGAGCACAGAGCCCCATGTGGGGCTCGATCCCAGGATCCTGGGATCATGACCTGAGCTGAAGGCAGATGCTTAACCAACTGAGCTGCCCAGGCACCCCTAAACAATATACTTCTAAATAACAGCTGGGTCAAAGAAGAAACTACAAGAGAAACTTAAAAATATTTTTTACTAAATGAAAATGAAAACACAACTTATCAAAATTGGTGGGATGCAGTGAAAGCAGTGTTTAGTGGGAAATTAATAGCACAGAGTGCATATATAAAGTTATAAAATTAATAATCTAAGTTTCCAACTCAGGAAACTAGAAAAAGAAAAGCAAATTAAATAAAAAATAAGCAGAAGGAAAAAAATAAGACCAGAAATCAATGAAACTGAAAATAGGAAATCAAGAGAGAAAGATCAATGAAACCAAAAACAGGATCTTTGAAAAGATCAATAGAATTGATAGGCCTTTGCTGGGCTAACTGAGAAATAAAGAGAGAGAACAAAAATTACTAATATCAGAAATGAAAGAGGAACATCAATACAGATTCTGTGGGTGTTAAAAAGGATAAAGAAATGCTATTAACAACTGTATGCATATAAATGTGATAACATAGATGAAAGGAACCAATTCCTTGAAAGACACAGTTTGCCAAAACCCACATAAGAAATAGACAAGCTGGATAGGACTATATCTATTAAAAAAATTGAGTCAATAATTGCCTTCTAAAACAGAAAGCACCAGGCCCAGATGGGTTCACTGCTGAAACGTACTAAATATTTAGGAAGAAATTATATCAATTCTCTACAATATCTTTTACAGGACAGAAGCAGAGTGAATACTTCCTAAGTCATTCTATAAGGACAGGATACCAAATACCAAAACTGGACAAATACATTACAAGAAAAGAAAACTACAGACCAGGGGCGCCTGGGTGGCTCAGTCGGTTAAGCGTCTGCCTTCGGCTCAGGTCATGATTCCAGGGTCCTGGGATCGAGCCCCGCATCGGGCTTCCTGCTCTGCGGGAAGCCTGCTTCTCCCTCTCCCACTCTCCCTGCTTGTGTTCCCTCTCTCGCTGTGTCTCTCTCTGTCAAATAAATAAATAAAAATATTAAAAAAAAAAAAAAAAAGAAAAGAAAACTACAGACCAATATCCCTTGTCAACATAGATGGAAAATCCCCAACAAAATAATAACAGATTAAATCCAACCATGTATAAAAATAATTATACACCACAAACAAGTGGGAGTTATCCCAAGTATACAAGTCTGGCTCAACATTCAAAAATCAATCAGTGTTTTGGTTTTGTAGACTGTTTTTTTTTGTTTGTTTGTTTTTTTGCTATGCAAAAGCTTTTTATCTTGATGAAGTCCCAATAGTTCATTTTTGCCCTTGCTTCCCTTGCCTTTGCCGATGTTTCTAGGAAGAAGTTGTTGCGGCTGAGGTCGAAGAGGTTGCTGCCTGTGTTCTCCTTTAGGATTTTGATGGACTCCTGTCTCACATTGAGGTCTTTCAACCATTTGGAGTCTATTTTTGTGTGTGGTGTAAGGAAATGGTTCGGTTTCATTCTTCTGCATGTGGCTGTCCAATTTGCCCAACACCATTTGTTGAAGAGACTGTCGTTTTTTCACTGGACATTCTTTCCTGCTTTGTCGAAGATGAGTTGACCATGGAGTTGAGGGTCCATGTCTGGGCTCTCTATTCTGTTCCATTGATCTATGTGTCTGTTTTTGTGCCAGTACCATACTGTCTTGATGATGACAGCTTTGTAATAGAGCTTGAAGTCCGGAATTGTGATGCCACCAGCTTTGCTTTTCTTTTTCAACATTCCTCTGGCTCTTAGGGGTCTTTTCTGGTTCCATACAAATTTTAGGATGATTTGTTCCATTTCTTTGAAAAAAGTGGATGGTTTTTGATAGGGATTGCATTGAATGTGTAGATTGCTCTAGGTAGCATTGACATCTTCACAATATTTGTTCTTCCAATCCATGAGCATGGAATGTTTTTCCATTTCTTTGTGTCTTCCTCAATTTCTTTCATGACTATTTTATAATTTTCTGAGTACAGATTCTTTGCCTCTTTGGTTAGATTTATTCCTAGATATCTTATGGTATTGGGTGCAGTTGTAAATGGGATCGACTCCTTAATATCTCTTTCTTCTGTTTTGTTGTTGGTGTATAGAAATGCCACTGATTTCTGTGCATTGATTTTATATCCTGCCACCTTACTGAATTCCTGTATGAGTTCTAGCTGTTTTGGGATGGAGTCTTTGGGGTTTTCCACATAAAGTATCATATCATCTGCAAAGAGTGAGAGTTTGACCTCTTCTTTGCCAATTTGGATACCTTTTGTTTCTTTTTGTTGTCTGATTGCTGTGGCTAGGACTTCTAATACTATGTTGAATAGCAGCGGTGATAGTGGACATCCCTGATGCATTCCTGACCTTAGTGGGAAAGCTCTCAGTTTTTCCCCATTGAGAATGATATTCGCTGTGGGTTTTTCATAGATGGCTTTTATGATATTGAGATATGTACCCTCTCTGCCTATACTCTGAAGAGTTTTGATCAAGAAAGGATGCTGTACTTTGTCAAATGCTTTTTCTGCATCTATTGAGAGGATCATATGATTCTTGTTCTTTCTTTTGTTAATGTATTGTATCACGTTGATTGATTTGCGGATGTTGAACCAACCTTGCAGCCCAGGGATAAATCCCACTTGGTCGTGGTGAATAATCCTTTTAATGTACTGTTGGATCCTATTGGCTAGTATTTTGGTGAGAATTTTTGCATCCATGTTCATCAAGGATATTCGTCTGTAATTCTCCTTTTTGATGGGGTCTTTGTCTGGTTTGGGGATCAAGGTAATGGTGGCCTCATAAAACGAGTTTGGAAGTTTCCCTTCCATTTTTATTTTTTGGAACAGTTTCAGAAGAATAGGTATTAATTCTTCTTGAAATGTTTGGTAGAATTTCCCTGGGAAGTCATCTGGCCCTGGGCTTTTGTTTTTTGGGAGATTTTTGATGACTGCTTCAATTTTCTTAGTGGTTATAGGTTTGTTCAGATTTTCTATTTCTTCCTGGTTCAGTTTTGGTAGTTGATACATCTCTGGGAATGCATCCATTTCTTCCAGATTATCTAATTTGCTGGCATAGAGTTGCTCATAATATGTTCTTATAATTGTTTGTATTTCTTTGGTGTTGGTTGTGATCTCTCCTCTTTCATTCATGATTTTGTTGATTTGGGTCATTTCTCTTTTCTTTTTGATAAGTCTGGCCAGGGGTTTATCAATCTTGTTAATTCTTTCAAAGAACCAGCTCCTAGTTTTGTTGTTCTGTTCTACTGTTCTTTTGGTTTCTATTTCATTGATTTCTTCTCTGATCTTTATTATTTCTCTTCTCTGAAACAGTCAACAAAACCAAAAGACAACCGACCAAATGGGAGAAGATATTTGCAAATGACATATCAGATAAAGGGCTAGTATCCAAAATCTATAAAGAACTTATCAAACTCAACACCCAAAGAACAAATGATCCAATCAAGGAATGGGCAGAAGACATGAACAGACATTTTTCCAGAGAAGACATCCAAATGGCCAACAGACACATGAAGAAGTGCTTAACATCGCTCGGCATCAGGGAAATCCAAATCAAAACCTCAACGAGATACCACCTCACACCAGTCAGAATGGCTAAAATTAACAAGTCAGGAAACGACAGATGTTGGCGGGGATGCGGAGAAAGGGGAACCCTCCTACACTGTTGGTGGGAATGCAAGCTGGTGCAGCCACTCTGAAAAACAGTATGGAGGTTCCTCAAAAAGCTGAAAATAGAGCTATCCTATGACCCAGCAATTGCACTACTGGGTATTTACCCCAAAGATACAAAAGTAGGGATCCGAAGGGGTATATGCACCCCAATGTTTATGGCAGCAATGTCCACGATAACTAAACTGTGGAAAGAGCCAAGATGTCCATCGACAGATGAATGGATAAGGAAGATGTGGTATATATATGTAGCCATCAAAAGGAATGAAATCTTGCCATTTGCAACGACGTGGATGGAACTGGAGAGTATTATGCTGAGTGAAATAAGTCAATCAGAGAAAGACATGTATCATATGATCTCACCGATATGAGGAATTCTTAATCTCAGGAAACAAACTGAGGGTTCCTGGAGTGGTGGGGGTGGGAGGGATGGGGTGTCTGAGTGATAGACATTGGGGAAGGTATGTGCTATGGTGAGCGCTGGGAATTGTGTAAGACTGTTGAATCACAGACCTGTACCTCTGAAACAAATAATACATTATATGTTAAAAAAAAGAAGAAGAAGAAGATAGTAGGAAGGGAGAAATGAAGGGGGGGAAATCGGAAGGGGAGACGGACCATGAGAGACTGTGGACTCTGAGAAACAAACTGAGGGTTCTAGAGGGGAGGGGGTTGGGGGGATGGGTTAGCGTGGTGATGGGTATTAAAGAGGGCACATACTGCATGGAACACTGGGTATTATACACAAACAATGAATCATGTAACACTACATCAAAAACTAATGATGTAATGTATAGTGATTAACATAACATAATAAAAAAAATCAATCAGTGTAACCCATCACATCAATAGTCCAAAAAAGAAAAATTACATGACCATATTGATTAATGCAGAAAAAGCATTTTACAAGATCCACACCCATTCATTATAAAAGCTTGCAGTAAAGTAGAATAGAGGGGAACTTCCTCATCTCTATAAAGAATATCTACAAAATCCATACAGCTAATATCATGCTTAATGATGAGAAACTAGAAGCTTTCCCACTAAGGTCAAGTACAGGGCAAGGATGCCTTCTCTCACCACATCTTTTCAACATCACACTGTAAGTCTAAGCTAATCCAATAAGATAAGAAATGGAAATAAAAGATACACAGATTGAGAAGGAAGGAACAAAACTGACTTTGTTTGCAGATGACATGGATGTTTGTGTAGAAAATCTGAAAGAACTGACAGAAAGACTCCTGGAACTAATAAACAATTTTAGCAAGGTTGTAGGATACAAGGTTAACATATAAAAGTCAATCACTTTCTTATCTACCATCAGGTGGAATTGGAAATTTAAAACAGAATACCCATTTACATTAGCACCCCAAAAATGAAATACCTGGGCATAAATCTAACAAAATATGTGCAAGAGCTATACAAAACTGATGAATGAAATCAAAGAACTGATGAAGTAGAGACATATTCCATCTTCATAGATAAGAAGATTCAATGTTGCTAAGATACCAGTTTTTCCCAATTTGATCTCTACACTCAATGCAATCCCAATTAAAAATCCAACCAAGTTATTTTGTGGATATTAACAAACTGATTCTAAGTTTATATGGAGAGGCAAAAGACCAGAATAGCCAACAAAATATTGAAGAGAAAGAGCAAAGTTAGAGGACAGTACCAACTTCAAGACTTACTATAAAGACAGCGTGCTTTTGGCGAAAAAATGGACAAATAGATCAAAGGAACACAAAAGAGAGCCCAGAAGTAAAACAAATAAATACAGTCAACTGACCTTTGATAAGGGAGCAAGGGCAATACAATGGAGCAATGATAGTCTTTTCAACAAATGGTGCAGGATCAACTGGACATCCACATGCAAAAAAAAAAAAAAGAATCTAGGTACAGACTTTACAGCTTTACAAAAATTAACTCAAAAATGATCACAGATCTAAATGTAAAATGTGAAACTATAAAGCTCCTAGAAGAGAAGATAAAACCTAGATGACTTTGGGTATAATGGCAATGACTTTTTATTTCTTTTTTATTTTTTTAAGATTATTTATTTATTTTAGAGAAAGAGCGAGCAAGCACGAGTGGGGGGAGGGGCAGAGGGAGAGAGAGAGAGAAGCAGACTCCCTGCTGAGTGCAGAGTCCAATGCGGGGCTCCATCCCATTACCATGAGATTATGACCTGAGCTGAAACCAAGAGTCAGACAGTTAACCAACTGAGCCAACCATGTGCCCCGGCAATGACTTTTTAAATACAACACCAAAGGCACAATTCATGAAAAAAATAATTGATAAGGTGTACTTCGTTAAAATTAAAAACTTCTGCTTTGCAAAAGACAATATCAAGAATCTTAGGAGACAAGCCACAGACTGGGAGAAAATATTTGCAAAAGACACATCTGCTTAAAGACTGTTATCCAAAATATACAAAGAACTCTTAAAGCTCAACAATAAGAAAACAAGCAACCTTTAAAAAAGTGGGCCAAACACCTCAATAAATACCTCATTAAAGAATATAAAGATAGCAGACAAGCATATGAAAAGATACACTACATCATATGTCATCAGGGAAATGCAAAGTAGGACACAAATGATATACCACTACACACCTATTAGAATGGTCAAAATTTGGAACACTGACAATATTAAATCCTGGTGAGGCTGTGGAGCAGCAGGAACTTTCATCCATTGCTACTGGGAATATAAAATGGTATAGCTACTTTGGAAGACAGTTTGGTGGTTTCTTTAAAACACTAAAGATACTCTTGCCATATGGTCCAGCAAATGTGCTCCTTGTATTTACACAAAGGAGTTGAAAACATGTCCACACAAAGACCTGTGCATAGATGTTTTAACAGCTTTATTCACAATTGCCAAAAATTGGACGCAACCAAGATGTCCTTCAGTAGTTGAATGGATAAATTCTGGTACATCCAGACAATGGAGTATTATTCAGTGCTAAAAAGAAATGAGATATCAAGCCATGAGAAGACACGGAGGAGACTTATGTGCATATTACTGAGTAAAAGTTGCCAATCAGAAAATTTTATGTATTGTGTAATTTCAACTCTATAATCTTCTGGAAAAGACAAAACTATGGAGACAGTAAAAAGATCAGCGGTTGCCATGGTTTTGGGGGTTGGGGAGGGATAAATAGGTGGAGCACAGAGGATGTTTAGGCCAGTGAAAATACTCTGTATGATGTAATAATGATGGCTACACGTCATTATGCATTTTTGAAAACCCAAAGAATGTGCAATGCTAGGAGTGAACCAAAATGCAAACTATGAACTTTGGGTGATTTTGGTGTCAGTGTAAGCTTCATTGACTGTAGCAGATGTACCACTCTACTAGGGTTGTTGATAATAAGGGACACTATTCATGTGTCAGGGTAAGGGTCACACTTTTCAGAAGTTAATGTTATTCCACTTTACTTTTACAAAAGATCTACCATAGTACTTATTTTCACTAACTGAAAGAAATCCAAAGAGGATTTTTGCTTTCACAGAAAAAGGCAAAAAGCAAAAATAGTATTCAGTGTTTGCTTTGCAGAGAACCTTTACAGAGGCAGTGCACATCCTGAGCAACAAGAGTGGCCCCGCCAAACTCCTTCCCCAAGAGCTACACTCAGCATCTCAGCATCAAGCCACCATAGCTTTGAGCTGTGTCTGTGCACATCTGTGATTTATCTTAATTTATTTTGTGCATCTGTTAACAAGATGTATCTTAAGATATCAGAAAAGCCTAATAGAGGTTATTTTTCGGGTCTGGGAAAGCTCAAAATTTTTTCCATATAACTTAATGGTAATTGCTTCTTCATTTCATGCCATTTTGGTTTATGAAAATTTTCACAGAAACACTACTTTTGGATAGCAGGTGAAACCTACATATGGGAAATCTCTGTACCTTCTCCTCAATGTTGCTGTGAATGTTAAACTACTCTAAAAAGTTAGAATGTTAATAAAAAAATCTAACTGATATGCTGCTTCTATTAAATATTATTCTGGAAGTCCTGGCCAGGGAAATAAGACAAGGAAAATAAACAAACAACATATGTATTGGAAAGGAAGAAGTAAAACTTCCAATTATTGTGTGCACAGGAAACCTTAATGGGATTTACAAACAAAACAAAAGAAAACAACTTACTAACACTAGGAGGTAGCTTTACTGTGGTTGCAGAATACAAGGTTAATATGTAAAAATCAATTATAATGTTATACACTAGCAGAAAACAATTGGGATATAAGATTAAAGCATTTATTACAGCAACAAAACATCAAATACCTAGGCATAAATCCATCAAAAGATATGCAAGATCTTTGTACTGAAAACTATAAAACATTGCTAAGAGATACTAAAGACATAATTAAAAATAGAGAGATACCATGTTCTTGGATTGGAGACTCAATATTGTCAAGATGTCAGTTTTCCCCATATTGATCTTGAGATTCAACATAATCCCAATCAAAAACCCAGGGGGGTGATTTAAAATTATTATGAAAGTGCAAAGAATCTGGAATAGTCATAATGATTTTGAAAAAACAAAATTTGATAGTAGCAATATTTGTTTTAGAACTTTAAAGTAATCAAGATAAAGTGGCATTGGCATAAGGGTAAGGAGCATAACAGAGTCCAGAAATAGACCCACAAAATATGGTCAGTTAATTTTTACAAGGTCTTAAGTCAATTAACAAGGAAAAGAAACTCTTCTTAACAAATACTGCTGGAACAATTGGATGTCCATGTGGAAAAAAAAAAACTCAACCTCTATACATATATAAAATGTATGTATATATGTGTATGGGAATATGTAACTTAAAAATTAATTTGAGATGGATCATTGGTCTAAATGTAAAAGCTAGAACAATGAAGCTTCTAGAAGAAAACATGGAAGAACATAATATTACCTGGGTATAGGCAAAGATTTCTTAGGACAATTAAAGAAAAAAATTTATAATTTTGAACTTTAGAAAAATTAAAAGAACACCATGAAGAAAATGAATAGGCAAGCCACAGACTAGGAGGCCTATTTGCAATGCAAAGTTATATCTGACAAACAACTCATATCTGTATACGTAAATAAATCCTACATTCAACAACCTTATACAACACGGGCAAAGACTTGAACAGACAAAAGAAGATATATGAATGTCCAAAATGCACAAGAAAAAGTGTTCAACATCATTAATCAACATGAAAATGCAAATTAAAAGCACAATGAGATATCATTTCCCTCTCAATAGAATGGCTAAAATAAAATTTAAAAAACCTGACATTGCTAAATGTTAATGTAGATGTGAAACAAACAAAAGTCTCATGTTTGGTTGGTAAGACTGTAAAATGGTACAACTATTTTTGGAACTGGAAGTTCCTTATAAAATCAAGCATATACCTTCCCTATGGCCCCAACATTTCTGCTTCTATGTGTTTACCCAAGAAAAATGAAAACAAAAGTCTACCAAACACTTGGATAAAAATGTTGAGAGCAACTTTACTTATAATAGCCAGAGACTGGAAACAATACTAATGTCCATCAATAGGTGAATGCATAGTCCAATTGGGGTATAGGCGTACAATTGAATACAATACAATCTTCAGAAATAAAAATGAATGAAACTGTTGATACACACAACATTGATGAATCTCAAAAATATGTGGAGTAAAAGAAGTCGGACACAAACAAGTACACACTACGTGATTCTATTTCCATGAAGTCCAAGATTATGCATGGTGGCAGAAATCTGATCAACACGAGGAAGGAAGAAGTGGGGTTGGTGGTGGTTTTGACTGACAAGGACATCAGGGGTGAGGGAAGTGTTCTGTATCTTTTTATGGGTGGTAGTTACACAGGTTATAAAAACCTAAATTGAATCACCTTATTCTTCCTTTGATGGCTTCAATTGCCCTTGGATGTAATCCAAATGTCTGTTTGTTTGTTTTCATTGCACTTACAGCACTTTAAAAGTATTTTATTTATTTTGCTATTTCCTACGAGAGGTTTTTGTTTCTTTAGTTTTGGTCCATCTCAATCACAAGAATGCTGGACTCTGGGGGTGGGGCTGTGCCTATCTTGTTCACTATGGTATCTCCAGTGCCAGTAGTTTCGTAAAGCTCTATAGCTGCTCACTACATTTTATTTCCCTTCTCTTTCCATCTCTTCCACTCCTGAAATTAATTGCCACGTCCAAACTAGAACTAACACACATTGTTCTTTCTGGATTTAGTTTAGTAGTATTTTTGAATTTGGCTTTCATCGCATGCATGTTGTATCTAGAGATGGTATATGATGTCCAGGTGAAGGCATTGGAGTTCCTGCCAATGTAGTAGCAGGCATTTCAAGCAATCCTAATGCTGGTGGTTAGTCAAAATGCTATATTCTCATATTGTAGATTCAGACCTGGTTTAGATTCCTTGTGACAAGAAATTATTACCATCAATGAATGTAAAAGAGTATTTAAAATATGGTAGAGTTGACTGTGTGTGTCCTTTAACTGGAATGAATTAGTTTGATCACCTTAGCAATGGGTACCCTACAGGATAACACTAGATGTGTCATAGCGAAAATATCTACCACCTGTTCTGTGTATACATTTCTGGACCAACCAATTTAACAACAAAGAGAAGCTATAACTATATTTCTGAAATGAAGAACTACATTGCCTCAAAAGACATAGATGCAAAAGGGCACATTGCTGTCTTTCCGTTCTTTACAAAAAACAGGCATTTTGTAACTGTTAATGAAGAGAATCCCCAAGCATTTTATATAATAATTTCCTTTTGGAAATAAAGGCTCTATTGAAAATGGGGAAATGGAAGCCAGAATATGGTGCTGAGTTAGATATTTCCTGCATATCAAAATCAACATTTCAGAGAAGAAGCATTAACACGAAATCAGTCATATCAGTCAGGATGGCCTGGGTTATGCTATGGAAACAAACAATCCCCAAATCTCACTTGTGGAAGACAACAAAGCTTCATTTATGCTCATGCCACCTGCCCATTATGGATCAGCTGGGGCCTGTGCTCCATGTTGTCTCCCCTCTGCGATCAAAGAGGAAGAAATAACCACTAACAGAAACATTGATGATTTTTAGAGCAGAGAGAAAAGGGGTGTATGGCAGATTATTTGATGATTCTGGAAGCTTCCCCAAAGTAATAACATCCATTTCTCGGCCATAGTGAGCCACAAGGGTACATCTAACTCCAAAGTGAAGAGAGCAGTACAATCCTACTGTGTGCCTAGAAGGAGGGGAGTGAAAATATTGGGTAAATAGTCCTAGTGACCAGCATCCTGATGGAAGTTTGAGCTTTTCTTCTATGATCACCATCAACACAGCCACCATCACCCCAACGGCTGCCATCACTCCTGGTGTGCTAGTTAAATGGTGCTGAATATTGGCTCCTTGCCAGGTAGTGTGCTTTATTCACTAGCTCCTTTACTCAACACAACTTTATTATGTAGATATTATTCTTACTCATTTTAGATGAGAAAATAAAGATTTAAAGAAGAAAGTATTTAAGCCCTGGTCATACATTCAGTGAGGGGAAGAGCCAGGATCTGAACTAGATACTCTTGACTCGAGAGGGCTTGTGCTCTCAACCACCATGTGATACTGTCATTCTAGCCTTGTTGGAATGTGTTTAAAATTAGTACTGAAGGCCCATATCTCTAAGGCACTCTTAAGAAGTTCTTAAATTGAACCAAGGATATGCAAAGATCAGATATTTGGTACAGTCACACCGACATATCTGTCAGGTTTTTTTCTAGGCTCCGAGGACCACGTGTCTCCATTCTCCTTGGGAGTCTGTGGGCTTTCACTTCTGCCAGCAGAGGTTGCCTAGATAGCCAAGCAGTTGGATGTCTGTGAAACAGGAGACATAAGGACTAGGAGGGAAGATCCTAGGCTGGGTGACATTGTGTTCTTTTTTCATGAGATCCTGTCTGGCTATTAGAGAGGGATATGCTTCTTCCCAGATGTAGTACTCAGAACCCCTTAATCTGGGGTCCAGGTTTTAGGGATTGCTTCCCAGGACTTCTGAATCTCAGACCCAGCCTCTTATGAATGTCCGATTATCTTCTTAAAGTACCTCACCCTAAATTTTCTTTAAGAAACTGAAAGGATGCTTTGGCATACTAATTTGGGTCATTAATCCTTATAGATCTGAGCCTCCTGTAGAGAGATGTATCACTAAGGTTTATATATTTGGACTTGTTTGTTCTTCACTGACAACTTTTCACCATATTTGGATTGTACAATTTTATCTTTATTGCTTGAGGTACACCTGAAGTGCCAAGGTAGGTAGCTAAGATATATCAAATGGTCAGATAGCACCTGACCTAAACAAGGTCGACCAACCCTTTTTTCTCCTATAATTTCTCAAGAACCTGCTAGCACTCAGACAGAGCTGCCTTTCTGTCAAATGACCCCAACGATGTTGTCATAACCCTCTTGGATGAAATCTTTTTTGTCTATTTTCTCTTGCCTGGTCTCTCTCCCCATTGCAATGATAAAATGGCTTTCTGAATTCTTTATTCTGCTTTCAGTAAGCCTTGAAGTCACACACCTCTCCTGGTGGATATGTGTGTGTATATCTGTTGCCAATGACCTTTCAGTCTATCTCGAGACCTCCCTCCACCCAGCTTGGGAAGCCCACGCTGTTGCTAACTTTAGGAGACACTCTAAGGGTCCTGCTCATATCTCTTCATCTTTACCTCTGCAATATACAACTCTGGACCTCCCACTGCCAGGATATGTATTTCTGCACCTGAGGGCTTTCTCTTAACACTTTGCTTAATACATGAGAATTAACAGCCCTCATCCACCCACACAGCCACCTAAAGTCCTCGACCCGTGACTGATGTATACATTTGATATATAAATACCCTAGCTCCTTCATCTTTTACGTGAGATAATTCTGATTAATTGCCAGTCCCCTCCTGTGGCAGCTGCCTTGATAATACACCCTTTCCCTGGCTCCCTGCCCTTCCTTATCTCATTCCCCTACTCCCCTGCAGTGTCCCTTCATCCCTCCCATACACTTCCCACTTGTCCTTGTCTCAGGGTCTGCTTCCAGAGGAATCCTAACTAAGACACCAATCACGAGTAATTCTGACAAGCTAGTACTAGGTAATTTCATGAAAGATTTGTGTTTTAGAGATTTGGTAGAGCAGAGGGGTTGAACACTTGGAAAAATTGTTTTTTTTCTCTAAAGAAACAGGGGTGACATGGGGGGCCAGAAGCAGAGTCCTAGTCTGCAAAGCTGGTCAAAGAGGCTGCCTCTGCTTCTTCCCAATTTTGGAGTAACTCAGAAATAGAAGGTGTGCTGACCAGAAGCTGGAGGGAAAAGGGAAGAGGTCATTTGCACAGGCAAAGCTATCAATGTTCTTGCAAGTGTGAAGGTCTAGGGGCAATTTGGAAGTTCCCATTTGTCATTTGTTTCCTCTCTGGTGAGAGAGAAGGCACCACTGTTTTGTTTTGAAATGTTCTGTGCTATGCACAGGTGCACCTAATCCACGTATGGCTCTCTGTGCTCTCTGAGCCCGACTGCAAACACATCTTTCACAACATCCCAGTGCATTTGTCACTTACCCAGTGTGTTTACTACCATCAGAGTTTTGCTTGGGGAATGTTCTTCCAACTCGTAGCTCCATCTGCCCAAGGATTTGCTTCCGATTGCAAATACCTTTCTAGGAAATTTGCATTTCCTCCAAATGTCTGGTAAAATGTTTTCCATCTCCATTTTTTATTATCTTTCCCATGTGATGATAATGTTGTATAATGGGCTCTGTGTTGGAAATCTCTTACGGTTTGGCGGACAGGATTACCATGTATCTTCTAACATCTTAAGTTCAACACCTGCCCCCCTTGACCATGGGTAGTCCCTGATTGTCTCCTCTTCTCTCTGCATGGGTTCCATGTGTTGAGCTTGAAAATAAGTCCTGACTTTTCCCATACCCTCACTGCCCCCATATCCAATCACCAAGTCCCCAGTCCCACTTTCACCTTGCAAATACCTCTCACATCGGTTCATTTCATTTCACCTTCATGCCATCATCAGTTCATCCATGACCCCTAATAGCTCTCCGCCTCTGCTCTTTTCTCCAACTGTTTCTCCACAATGCAGCCAGATTGATCACACCAAAATGCAAATATCATCATTTCAACTTCTCTACTAAAACTTCTCCAAGGCTTCCTATTCCACTTAGGGTAACACTCAAACTCTACCTTGAATTTCCAAGCCCTTCCTAACTCATCTCTTGAGAGTCATCTCTCTCCACCCTCCCTGCTGGCCTTCCCTTCCCTTTCCTTTCCTCACAACCCAGGCTTTCTGCCTCTCAGCTCAGCAACTCCTCTTCCTTGCCCACCTCCTCCTCCCCACTTTCTTACCCCACTTTCCAACTTCATACATTGGGCTTCAACTAAATGATATTCCTTTGGGGGCTCTTCAGTGATCCAAAAACTAGACTGCATCTTTACTATATTACCTATCTTCCCCACTAAACTATATTCTAGACACTCTATTCCCAGTGTCTAGAATAGTGTCTGGAATATAGTTGATTAACTGTACAGTGTCAAATATATTTCTGGGGTGCGTGGGCAGCTCAGTTGCTTGAGCATCCCGCTCGTGCTTTCTGCTCAGGTCATGATCTCATGGGTCATGGGATGGAACCCTGAAAGGGACTCTGCTCAGTGGGAAGTCTGCTTGAGATTCTCTCACTCTGTCCCTGGCCCCACTCACACACATGCACTCTCTCTCTCTAAAACCAATAAATCTTATAAATTGATATGTTTCTATACAATTATGAAGATGAAAGGGGCATTATAAAAACTTATAAGTGGACATTTCTGGTCCAGTCTCTTGTCACCTACCAGCTCTGTTACTTTTACTTCATCAATATTGGCAAAGGTTTCATCTGTAAAGAAGCTGAACTAGATGATCTCAGCATTCTAAGTGCTTTTATATATTTTTATTATATATTTGATGTGAGCTAATATAACCTTACTATGTTTAGAATCCAATGTTGATGAATCAAAATAATAATTTCATTGTGGTTTCTTATGTCCTGGTTGACTTTTGCTTTATTGAATCCCACCTTTGTATGGCTTTTTCAACAAAAGATGGAAGAGATAGTTTAGCATCCATAAAAGTTATTTTTGACACATTCATTGTGATTGTATGTCCTTTCGGCTCCTCCTTCTAAGGTTGTTTCACAAAGATGTCACTGTATATGAAGGTTGGTCCTTATACTCTCCTTGCTTATATACAATACTAATCAGATAACCCTGGAATCTAATTAGTAAAGTGCATACAAATAGCAAAATAGTTCAGAGCTGAAAGCATGAACAGGTGCTTAGAAGACATTTACTGAGGGCTTGTTAAATGCTGAGGCTTTGTCTATACGTGTATGGCTTACTCCCAGAGCCACACTCCTTGATAGGTGTTAATAGCACCCATTTTCCCAGTGGGAAAACTGAGTTTCAGAAAGCTTACTTTGGTCACAGTCTCATATGCGATTGGTAATAGAGCAAGGATTCAAAAAGTCATGTTCCTGAAGAACAAGGACTATTGTACTTTTGGTTACCTCTGAATTCCAATAAATAATTACTTACTGACTGCTCAAATGAGTGAGTGAACATTTGATCCCCAAGTCAATGTTTTCCCTCTCATGTGGTGTGAATTTCCCAAGAAGAGATAGAGTAAATATGCAGGCACCCTTCTGAGCTCTGCCTAGGTTTCCATCCTTAGGATTCCAGCAGTTAGTGTAAGACATAATGACATCTTAGTAACTAGCATCACTTTAACCAACACACATATGGTTCCAGCTCTAAATGTGCTCTAATCCAAGGCAGTGAACATTGTGATTGTAATTAACTAAATCCCAAACTGGCATGTGTCTTTTAAATGGGCATGCCCACCTACGTGATGAAAGCTAGCTGATCCTCATCTGCTCTCAGGAAGGGATGATTCTTGGTACTTGCCAATCATGGATGATCAGAGATTCCAATGGCAGGAACTCCAGACAGGTGACAGGTAGGGCAAAAGGATTTCATAAGTGCCCATAACTATCCCAAACTTGTATTTATGCAGTGGCAAATGGGTTCTATGTATGGGATGTTGAGGGTGGCTGCCTGGCACCGTGTCCGAATTGTGCACTGTCCATTTTGGATTCTTCTTAGCTTCTTGTGCCTTTTGAAGCTGCCGCTGACAGCCACTTCTAACTCTATTAAAGATGTTAGAGGCTGAGATTAGGGAGGGGATTGCTCTGGGCCCCTCTCTCCACCCTGAGTCTAGGATCTCACCTTTACTGTGTTTGTTCCATGCTAATGTTGGATGGGATTTTGTTAATTTTCTATTTCTTTGTTTGAAGAGATCCTGGAAGAATCACTAAGGAGTATTTACAGGATAATAATGTCACAATCTGCAGTTCTTAATTTATTGCAAGCCTTCTTTTACTTTAACTGTTGTTTTTTCCTTTCTGCTTCCAAGAGAATTAAAAGTCATTTGGTTTGTTATTGGCTTTAATCTAGTTTATTATTAGCAAGGTTATTATTCGAAGTCTAAAGGATGGTTAAGATTCTACCAGCAGTCTTGCACAAACAGTGGACACAATCCCTCCTCATTATTTCTAGTCTTCTCTCAAATGCTGTTTTCTTAGTACTGCCAGGACATTCTTTTTTATAGATATCAGTGATCATTTGAGAAGCAAACCAAGAGTATTGAAGAACAGGTTTCACACTGTAAAAACCTGGCTGGCTTTATCACATAGAATAAAATAGTAACTATATATTTTTTTTTCTAATTCACTGCTGTTAGCAGAGATTTTAAAAGGTGATTATAATAAGCACTCTTCTTAGCTGACCCATGAATTATTTGGTTCTGTTGCTGAAATGTCAAGCAGTCAACTAAGAAAAGGAGTACAATTTAACTAACAAACCTATTCCCAGAGCAGTGCAGATGGAGTTTCTACTTCTTCCCTTGAGAGACCGCTTTGTAATCCAATAGTTCTCACAGTCAGGAATTTTTTTTCTTGATATTCAGTCCAAAATTTCTCTTACCTGAGATCATCTCATCATGCCAAAAAAAAAAAAGAAAAGAAAAAAAAAGCCACCAGCAGTTGGTTTAAAAAATTATCCCCTGCCTTGGTACCAACTCTCCTATTTCAGCCCTCAGTATATTTATTCTTAATAAGGATTTAGATAGATTTTTGTTGCTGGTGTCTGAGATCCCACTCCTCATTGCTACTGTTATCATTATTTTTGTTCCTTTGCATTTTTAGTCCTTTCTTTCTTATGGGCAAGCAATGTTCTAGATGTTTTCTATTCTGGCTGATTTTTAAATGCCTTGTTTATTTGATCATGTTCAACTAGTCTTAGGCTACTCTCTGAGTGTGCATGACATGACACATCCCATCATCCTGGATCTCACACAATAGGTAGCAATCGCCCCCTCCCCTGCTAGACTTCATGGCCATATAACCCGACTGTGATCAAGGCAGAATCTCAGGACACCCACTTCCCAGGGATTTTGATAGCACTCTCTCGCTTCTCTCTCTCTCTCTCTTTCCTTCCTTAAGATTTCTTTCTTGTCCCCTAGTCTGTGAGGTCAGGGGGGTTTCTTTCTTCCTTGCCTTATGTTGGTTGCCACACCACCAATACCATCTCATCTATCTTTCATCATCATTTTAGAGAGCTCCCACTAAGTAGAAAATGTTTTTCAACTTGGGATAGATAGATAGATAGATAGATAGATAGATAGATAGATAGATGCAGATATAGATATAAAATATAAGACATTTATTAAATAATAGGCTTTTGTTTTTTAGAAGTTTTAGGTTCACATTAAAATCCAGCAGAAAGTACAGAGTTCTCCCATACTCCCTCCCCACCCCACACACAACCTCCCATCATCACCATCCCACCCCAGTGTAGTTACAACTGATGAGCTAATGTTCACCCATTATCACAAGGTTCACTTTATTGTTGTACATTCATGTGTTTTGACAAATGTATACTGACATGTATGGACCAATATAGAATTACCTAGAATAATTTTGCCGCCCTTGATATCTCCCTGGTACAGATATATTTTATGGGCTCAGCATCTTGTTTATAGGTCCAGTTTTCCTTGGCTATATTCAAGAAAAAAATATAAACATCAATGGAGACAAAATATGTTATCTAACAATTTAACCCTGGATCTTAGGGGCCAACCCAGCTGAGACAACTCGAGGTTTCACATGCAGAGAGGAACACATTTAAAGGGGTTTGGTGTCATGCTGACCCTTTTCCATTTAACTTTACTGCATAAAGCTATTGTCTGGACACCCTGAATTGACCCACAGTATTTCCAAGTGTGGATAATACAACATATTGAAATTAGACTCTCCCAGGTCCCGACTAAGATCAAAGAGCTATTAAGATTATGGTGTACATTCCCATATTTAATTCAAAATAAAACAACACTAAGCCACACTAAGAATGATATTTAAATCTGTTGAGTTTCTCAGCTTTTTATGTGTGCCAGAATGATTACTTGGGTGGGTTTTTTTTTTATATGAGATAGCCTATCCTTGAAAGAAAATCTTTCCTGCACCCTATAT
The DNA here is from genome assembly GCF_011800145.1 of Mirounga leonina. Lineage (NCBI taxonomy): Eukaryota > Metazoa > Chordata > Mammalia > Carnivora > Phocidae > Mirounga > Mirounga leonina. The sequence goes on from NW_023270854.1 coordinate 45,078,703, forward strand.
TTGCTGATACCCGAAGCACATGATGTAGAATCTGAAACTATTTTTTTCTTTATTTCCTATTTTTGCAAAATGTTTTGTGTTCTTGCTTTTGCTAAATAAAAAACCTCGATTTTCTGGCCTGAATCTCTCTGCTACATATGTGTCAATTTTATTCTTTAAATTTTGATAGAATAAAGAGAAAACAGAAGAGAGAAGGGGAGAAGAGTTGGAAGCATCTGTGGAAACACTCCATTTAGCCTGGACTGGATTGTCCACTGCTGACTTGTTGATGTTCGTTGAATTTCTAAATGCCTGAGTTTTCTTTCTTTGCAGTTAGCACCAAGGGAATCACAGATATTCTAATTTTCAGGTCTCTTTTTAGAGTTTCTGAAATCTTTCACGAAAATGTACACTCTGGACTCATTTCCTGCTATGCAAATTGCAACCTGGAGAATGTGCCACAAACATTAAATGGCAGGCTGAATAGCACATTTCATAATTAAATAAGGTACAACTGAAGACCCGAGCTATGGCTTTAAGAATGATGTGGCCAGGGCCTTCTTTGGCGAGTGTGTTAGTTTGAACTGTGTTTGCATTTAACCAAATCAGATATTCCCAGGTGGTGCGGCCCTTTGCATTGTCACCCACTTTCCTCCCCAGGACCCCTAAGCTGCCATTCCTTCCACAAATATTTGCTGAGCCCTTGCTGTGCGTCAGGCACTGTGCAATGAAGAAAAATGAATAAATCCCATAGATCTTGCTACCAAAATGCTTATAGTCAAGATAAGGAAGATATTCATTCACTTGTTAATTTATCAAATACTATACAACGTTATGCAATGTAAGGCATATTGTATGGGCTACAGCAGGTGCACAAAGCATTGTCCTAAGTCATAGTCCTGTCTGCTGACCCTGGTCCGCTGAAGCCCTTGAAAACCACAGTTTTTGACATTTGCCAGGTGGAAGTAAGCATATTGTAGATCTTCTCTGGTTTTTTGTGTGTGGGGGGGGTTGTTTGTTTTTTGTTGTTGTTGTTTTGGTTTGGTTTTTGTTGCAGGTGAAGAACTTTTCAGTGCACTGATTTTTCAGAAAAAGCCAACCTTACATAACCTCCCCTTGTCAGTTTGCTTCATTCTCTTTAGGATCTCCAATAGTCCTGCCCAATAGAAATGTAATACTAGTCACATCTGTAATTTTAAATTTACTGATAGTCACAATAACAAAAGTAAAAAGAGAGAGATGAAATTTATTTCAATATCTTATATAGCTAAGTATATCCCAAATGTTATCATTTCAATATGTAAACGGTAAAAATTATTAATGAGATATTTTACATTTTTCTTTTCATAGTAAGTCTCTGAATTTGTATTTTACAATTCCAGCATATCTCAATTTGAACACTTTTCTAGATCTAGAAGGTACTTGATCTAGAAGAGTACAGATCTAGAATGTGTAAACCATCCATTTGAAATTACCATGTGGTAAGGAGTTCTCTATGGTCTCTAGGAAGAAGTTCTCTATGTAACAATATGCAGAATATTTTTTTTAAAGATTTTATTTATTTATTTGAGAGAGAAAAAATGAGACAGAGAGAGCATGAGAGGGAGGAGGGTCAGAGGGAGAAGCAGACTCCCCGCCGAGCGGGGAGCCCGATGCGGGACTCGATCCTGGGACTCCAGGATCATGACCTGAACCGAAGGCAGTCGCCCAACCAACTGAGCCACCCAGGCGCCCTATGCAGAATATTTTATCTCAAGCAGCTGACGTGAGAATTTCTTTGTAGGGAGACCATTATGGAAAAGAAAATGCTTCTATAAGCCAAGCGTAGGGTAAAAGCAACCTCCAGGATCTGGGGGTACATGGGAGGTGACCAGTTTTCAGGAAGGAAAGAAACACATATTAAAAGCAGGGTAATAATGTGCAGACTGGAGAGAGAAAAAAAAGCATCTCAGAGTGGGAAGCAAATAGGACTGGGGTTCAGGGGGGAAGGTCAGGGGTATGGCGAGCCCTGCCCTTCATCCCTTAGGAAATCTGCGTCACTCTAACATGGTTTTGTATCAGCGGATTTTAATTTTTGGTGGTGCCAAGAGTGGGGAGAAGCTTGGAAAGGAGAATGAAGGGACGGCAGATGTTTCGCTTAAAGAGGTACAGTTCACAACTAATGCCTAGAGATGTGGCCTTTCCTACCAAAGGGAGGCCTAAAAATTATGACACTGCAGAAGAGTTTTGTGCTTGTACTTTTTTCCCTGCATCTTGTGTGATTTCCGAAACTTGTCAGTAAACAGTTTCTTAGAGATCATTCATATCCCCATCACTGGACAGCATAACATCGCAGTTGAGAGTGATGGGCCCACATTCAGGTCAACTCATTTTGGAATTCCAGCACTGCTCCTTACTTGCTGAGTGACTGGAGTAATAGCTTATTATCTCTCATCTGCAGCTTCCCGCTTGGCTGCAATAGGAAGAAAGGGGTATCCATCAGTAGAGTGCACATGGTCTGCACATAGTCAGAGCGCAATGGAGGGTGACATCACCATTATCAGACAGATCTTTGCATAAACCAGCATGGTCCCTGGAACCATGGAAACGGCCTCACTCAGAATTTGTTACCAATGCAAACTCTCTAACCCATCCCCACTGCCCAGCCCCTACTGAATCAACACTCTGGGGGTGGACCCAGAAATCCGTGTTTTAGCAAGCCCTCCAAGTGATTTGGATGCAAGCTAATGCTTGAAAAACCAATGGCCCATAACAATTCCAGATAAATAGGAAGCCACTCCATTTTAAGGACCTCCAAAACAGATGCTTCGAGCTCCCTTGGCAACTTGTTCTAATGTTTAGCCGCTCTTGTGGTCAGGAACTTCTTATTTTCCAATATGTATGTGAGGTGCTTTGAGACCCTTAGAGGGAAACTGCAATATGAAGACAAATGCGATTATTATATTACCTATTTATCCCCAAGTTGAAGCCTGTTAGTAATATTTAGCTCTTCCAGACTCTACCTTGGTGAACTCCCCTTAGAGCAATACTTAAAACAACTCTTTTCTCTTTTTAATGTTACTGTTTTCCCCTTCCTTCCATTTACTACCTGAGCTTATTTATTTTTTTATTTTTGCCATTAAATCTTCTCTGAGATTGAACTTCCATTTGCTTTCTCACATGCCCATTCCAGTAACTACTCACTGTATTTCCTTCAGTAGCTTTGTCTCTAAGCCCTTGTAAGTAAATATTACAAATGGCTTATGTCCCATATAAAAGTGATAAGCAACAAGTAATTGTTTATAGAGCCAAATACACTCTTTATATCTCCAAGAGTAAAAGAAATTAAATCTCTCTCTCCATCTTTCCACCCGAAATACCACACTCCTTTAGCTGTGCGCCATGAAAGGACAACTGTTTGTCCTTGAAATAATGTTTGGCGAGTACAAAAAAGCTACAGGAGGGAAGAGATCCTAAGAAATATTATTCTCGGTCTCTCCTTTTCACGGCTTTCTGTATTTTTCCTTCAGAGCACAAAACCATTGCCTTCTTCCCGTTGCTTCTCTTTACAGAGAACATTGACCTGCTGCAGAAAAAAACTGGCCCCTAAAGCACTTGCTCATCATAGGAAGTAATGGAGCAAGACAGCCACGGCATGAAGTGGGAAATCTGGAAATTTATCCCCCTCCCATGTCTTCTCCACTCCCCCAAGTTGCCCCTCCTTCTCCCATTGTGTCCTTGCCAGGTTTATAACTTAGTTTCTTTTCCCAAGAAGAATCACTTGCATGTTTCAATGAGGATTTTGTAAGTATGTCTCCATACCCTACAAGTGCTGATAACCAGAATTCCTTCTGTAATATGAGATACACAGGACCAGCAACAGAATCAGCAAGCAGCTACAGGTTAATGTCTATAAAGCCAGTTATGTTCCCTTAGCCCCTGTTCCCTCTTCTCCCCCCTGCCCTTAGCCCCTGTTCGCTCTTCTCCCCCTGCCCATTCCCTGCTGTAAATGCGTTGGTGATTTGGCTGTTCGGTTGCACTGTGCTTATCTATCTGTTCTTCATACCATCACATTACTTCTAAGTTGATTTTTCTCAGCATCCGCTCTGCTTTGTTCTGAAGCCTACTACTTTCATTAAGCTTTACACAGACAGAGGTTTCCATTCTAATATCCAAGTGGATGTTACTATGATCTATTTTATGCAGTATGGCATATACCATCTCGAGTTACTGTTCATGCCACCATCATTAAAGGCAGTTTAGTGTCCCTGTCAGGAGCCCCAGAATTCATGGGTTTTTAACAGCTATAAAAACACACGTATATTTCATAATGACAAAGCTGCACAAGGGAAGTGAATCTTTGTGGAAAAGGAGAGACCTTGCTTACCGTTTCAAAAACCAAAAATACTATTGTTTTCAGGGCATTTTACTTTTTTTTTTGCCCATCAAAATGAAAAATGCTTTAATTTAATTTCTTAAAAGAAATATGAGAAGTGGTGTAGTTATGACTCCCTCCTTTGCTAGATTTTTTAGTCATTTCATTTTAAAAAAGAATTGTTGCCTCTCTGGAATAAAATTGTACTTGCATAAGAATTTGTCAGTTCCTAGTGTGTGTTAATTTTGCCTGCACTTTACTCTGCGCTGACTGCTGCCTGTAAATCTGGAAGAGCCGACATGCTTTTGTCTGCTGAGTTCATGCTTTTGTGTAAGTTCTTTTCCCGAGCCCTGATGATTGTTTTGGTCACACAAAGTTAATGTTTATGGTTTAATCTGTGTTAATTTTTGGATAATTAGTGTAAGGAATTTATTAATATCTGTAAATGCAAACATAGCCCCAAAGTTAATAATTAAAAAAGCCTTTGAGATGGCAAATTTAACTCTATCAAATGACAAAATAATAGACAATTAAGGATCATGGATATTCTGGGTTCTCTTGGTCATGTTGCCCACCCTCAATTTTTCACGTGCCTCTGGATTTTCTCTTTCATTATTCCCTCATTTATCCACTACTCCCTTGTCCCTATCCACCAAATAATGCTCATATCTACCTAATTGCTTATTCTTTTGAGGACTGTATGGGTCCAGCTATTGTTCCTCTGCATGTATATTTCCACATGGAGAAGAGAGATATCTGTACAAAATGAACATGGAGAGAGGGAAAGCATCTTTGATCAGCATTTCTTGTCCATGGCCTTTTAAATTTTATTTTAATTCCAGTATAGTTAACATACAGAGTTGGGTGGGTCACAAAAGGTAAGCGAATGGTGACTTGACTTTTTACCCGGTGGAACCGAGAAGGCCCTTTATAATTCCACTGTATGTGTAATTTATGCACAGTTATTCATATATCATCATGGAATAGCGGGATGCTTGTTATGGATTTTTACAATGGCTGTATAACTGTGGGCCAGCCACATAATATATGTGAGCCTGTTTCTTTATTTGTAAAAGATGATGATATTATTGATGTTGCCTTATGTTCAGGATTCCTGCAAAACTCATGGTTTCAAATATTGTCCTTGCTTTGTACTTACAATTCTACAACATTAGCTTTGAATTCACTCCTCACTTCTAAATATAGATACATATATTTATGTGTACTTACACATATTTTATACAGTAGCTTTATTGACAGAGACATTTCTTACCAAAAAACTGCCAATTTTAAGCATAGCATTCCTTAAGTTTTAACAAATGTATTCATTTGGATAACCACTACCACAATTAAGTTCACTCCATTTTATTGATGAGTAATATTCCTTTATTTCTTTATAAAACACAATTCGTTTATTGATTCACCAGTTAATGGACATTTGAGTTATTTCCGGTTTGTTGTTTTTATGAATGATGTCGTCATAAACATTTACATGTATGCCTTTGTATGCGTGTATTTTCATGTCTCCTAGGTAAATAAATATCTCAGAGTAGGGTCGTGGGGTCAAATGCCAAGTGTATGTTTAACTTTATAGGAAATTGCTCAACAGTTTTCCAAAGTAACTATACCATTTTTGCGTTACCACAAGCGTTGCATGAGCGTTCTGGGTTCTCTGAAACCTAACCAACACTAGGTGGGGTCGATCTTACAAATTTTCGTGACTCTCGTGGGCGTGGGTGCTGTTATCCCTTTGTGGTTTAAATTTGCATTTTCTTGCCTATTGACAAACTATATTAAACACCTCTTCATGTGCTTGTTTACCAGCATATATCTTTTTTGTCCAAATGTTATTCAAGTCTTTTGTCCATTTTTTTCTATTAGGTTTTCTTATTGAGTTTTAAGTGTGCTTCTTATATTTTTGTTTCTTAAACTGATGTCCTAAAATGTCACTTATTATTCTAATAGCTTTATGGTAGTTTTCATAGGATTTTCTTTTTCTTTTTCTTTTTAAGATTTTATTTATTTATTTGAGAGAGAGAGAGAGCGAGCACAGAGAGAGAGAGAGAGAGAAGCGGACTCCCCGCTGAGCAGGGAGCCAGATGCAGGGCTCAATCCCAGGACCCTGAGGTCATGACCATAGCCGAAGGCAGACGCTTAACCCACTGAGCCACCCAGGTGCCCCTTCACAGGATTTTCTACATAAAAGATCATGTTTTCTATTAATACAAAGTTTTACTTCTTTCCCTCCATTATGCATGCATTTTATTTCTTTTTCTTGTGTCATTGTGGGGGATAAGGCCAGCATGTTGAATAGAAATTGGATGAATGGACATCTTGTTTTGTTTCTAATCTTAGGGGGAAAATCTTCAGTCTTTTACTATAAAGTATGATGTTAGCTGTAGGTTTGTTAATAAGGGGTATCAGGTTAAGGCATTTTCTTTCTATTCTTGGCTTGCTGGAAGTTTTTATCGTAAATGGGTATTTAATTTTCTTAAATGCTTTTTCAGCATCTATAGTGATCATAATATTATTTTCCATTTTTAGTCTGCTAATATGTTAAGTAATATTGTTTGATTTTCAAATCATAAGCCAACCTTGCATTTCTGGCATAAAAGCCACCTGGTCACAATGCATCAGCATTCTTATATATTGCTGCATTTGAATACTAAAATTTTATTTTTGGATTTGTGTCTGTGCTCACAGAAACGTTAGTCGGTAGTTTCCTTTCCTTGTAAACTCTTGGCTTTTGATATTAGAGATATTTGGCATCAATACTTCTTCCACTTCTATTTTCTGAAAGTTGGTGTACAATTTTTTTTCTTCCTTAAACATTTGGTAGAATTCACCAGTGAAATTAGCTTCACCTAGAATTTCCTTTCAGGAACGTCTTAACTATGAATTAAATTTCTTCAATAAATGTAAGGCCAGTCATGTTATCTATTCTTTCTTTTTTTTTTAAAAGATTTTATTTATTTGACAGAGAGAGACACAGCGAGAGAGGGAACACAAGCTGGGGGAGTGGGAGAGGGAGAAGCAGGCTTCCCGCTGAGCAGGGAGCCCGATGTGGGGCTCGATCCCAGGACCCCGGGATCATGACCTGAGCCCAAGGCAGACGCTTAACTACTGAGCCACCCAGGCACTCCTTATCTATTCTTTCTTAAGTGAGCTTTGGTAGTTTGTGTTTTTCAAGGAATTTGTCCATTTCACTTAAGTTGTTGAATGTACTGGTATGAAGTTGTTCGAAGTATTCCCTGATTATGCTTTTAGTTCCCTGAGTATGTGGTGGTATTTTTGATATTGACCAGTTGTATCTTTCTTTTTCTTCATCAGTCCAGAGCTTTCTTACTTTTGCTATCTTCTAAAAGAGCTAGTTTTGGGTTTTATTGGTTTTGCTCTACTGCTTTTCTGTTTTCTATTTCATTGACTTCTCCTCTTATTTGTGTTATTACCTGATGCTACACTTATGATTAATCTGCTCTTCTTTTTCTAGGTTTTTATGGGTGATGCTTAGACAATTTACTTTTGGCATTTCTTCTTTTCTAATATGAGCATTTAATGCTATAAATTCTCCTGAGGACTGTTGTAACCATATCCCATGAATTTTGATATACTGAGTTTTAATTTTTATTCCGGTCAAATTATTTCCAATTTCTTTTGCTATCTTCTCCAACCAGTGACTTGTTTACAAATGTGTTATTTAGTTTCAAAATATTTGGGAAATACCCAGACGTATTTATTTAATTGCTTTCTAATTTAACATACTTTGCATGTTTTCAAAATTTTTTACATTTATTGAGATCTTGACACCATAACATGGCCTATACTGTTGGAAGTTCCATGTGCACTTGAAAAGATTATATATTCTATATTACCAGTAGAGGAATGCTCTATAAATATCAGTTCAAGTACTGGATCTTGGTTGTGATGGTGATTACACAAAGTTACACACCTGATAAAATTGCATAGAACTATATACACAAAAACATGCAAATGAGTATAAAACTGAATAAGCTCTATGGATTGTACCAAAGTCAGGTTCCTGGTTTTAGTGGTGTACTATAGTTATTCAAGGTGTTGACTTTGCAGGAGGTGGGGTGAAGGGTGCACAAGATCTCCCTATACTTTTTATTTTTTACAGCCTCTCGTGTATCTATAATTATTTAAAAATTTAGAAATGTGACACCTAATGGAGAAAAACATCTCAAAGTATCAGCCAACATATTACTTATTAATTACAAAGGAGATAAAGTTCCTCCCAGTGAAAAATCTGGTGGGCACCAGTTTAACCAAGTCATTAAAACTTAACATGGCCAATTATGAATCAAATCGATACCATAAATCCCCTGTAATGTAATGAGAAGTAGAGAGCATTATCTATGTAATAGTTTGTCAAAAATGTTTAACCTGAATCTAATCATGAGGAAACAATCAGGAAAATCTAGATTATAGGACAATCTAATGAAAACATTTCTGGAATCTTCAAAAATTTTATTATCATAAGAGATTAAAAACTGTGGGGAGACCAACACAGATACTACTAAATGCAATGTGTGATCCTTGGTTTGATCCTGCATCCAAAAAAGAAAGACCCAGGTGTAAAGGACATTTTGGAGACAATAAGGGAACTTTGATTATGTACTGTATGTTAGATATTAGAATGTCAATGTTGAATTTCTTATGTATAACAGTACTATTGAGATGAAGCTGGTGAATATCTTTTTCTCCAGAGATAACTTTTTGGAGTATTTAAGCATAAAGTATCATGACATTGGAAACTTATTTTAAAATGGTTTAGAGAAACCATGTACACACAAATGTGTGTGTGTGTGTGTGTTGGGAGAAGTGAAATGTTTTTTAGAGTATGGAGATAATAATTTCTACTGTGTTGACTCACAATTGTCCTAAGAGTAACAAATTACTTTGTAAAATTCAAAACACTATACAAATGGTAGTGATTATTACTGAATGAAGGTGTTATTTTCAAGCACTATACTTAAAGAATTGCTATTTAATGCATGACTAGCCAGCCCAAAGCATCAGCTAAACCTGGGGGCTTGTGAGAAATGCAGACTATCAGGCCTTACCCCTAAAGAATCTTCATTCTAACAAGATCCCCAGGTGGTTTGGATGCATGTTCATATTTGAGAAGCACTGCTTTAAAGCCTCAGGGTGATTATTCACCGTACCTTGCATATAGTGGTACGATAAATACTTTGAGAATGTTTGGATGAGCTTTAGGTAAGAGGAAAAGCATAGGCAAAACCTCAGAGGTGAGAATGAGCATGTTTGCTGCATTGGGGAAACAGCAAGGAAGACATTTGGCAAGTTGGAAGTCCTGATTCTGATGCGTGAGGCTGGGAAGTCAGTGGCTCACCTTGACTTCTGGATCCTATGATTCTAACTCTACAGATCAAAGCAGCGTTTTCAGGGAAATTGATCCCCGGGTGGTGTGCCGTGGGGGAAGTGGGTAAAGCAGGACATGTTTTTCTAGCCCAGTTAGTGTCTTATTTCTAGGGGGAACTAGACCTAATGGTGAGAGAATAATTAAAGGAAGAAAAGAGGTTTTCCCTTCAGTAGAAACTGAGCACCAGAAAAAAGCATCTGGAAGGTTTCTGTTGGAATTGGGCCACCCAATGTCCATTCTCCCCGTTGGTAATGACACCCTAATTCCTCACCAGAATGATCACGTCTCCCTCATTGTGTATACTCTTGCTTAGACTTTAAGCCAAGGTGCTGTGCTCTCCCCTCACCAAGCATGGCTTGCAGCAAAACCTCAGCCAACTGGACTCTAAGGAATCGTAGTGATTCAGGAATTTTTTCCTTTTTTTTTTGATGTATGGAGCTCATCCTAATTTACGGGGGTCCTTTCGCTATAATTAAGGAGCCTCTGCTTCCTAGACCTCTGTCCTTTCCCAGACTGAATTTTAGATACTTACTTTCCATTCCTTTCTAATAAATTCCCTTTTCACTCAAGTCATTCAGAATTGGCTTCTGTGTTTTGCAACCAAAGAGTCTTCACTGAAACAGTGGGAATCCTGGAAACCCTCAGCCGGTGTTCTAGTTTGGATGAGCTATAAAACCTGGACTCATCGGGGCTGCTCCTACAGGCCACTAACAAGCCTCTGTGGTCACTCCTTGTCCCCTATCATTTATTCTCCACACAGCAACCAGAGTGAACTTGTAAAAACATAAATCAGGTTATGTCATTCTTCTGTTTAAAATCCTCCAATGGGGGCGCCTGGGTGGCTCAGATGGTTAAGCGTCTGCCTTTGGCTCAGGTCATGGTCCCAGGGTCCTGGGATCGAGCCCCGCATCGGGCTCCCTGCTCCTTGGGAGCCTGCTTCTCCCTCTGCCTCTCTCTCTCTCTCTGTCTCTCATGAATAAATAAATAAAATCTTAAAAAAAATAAAAATAAAAAAAATAAAATCCTCCAATGGCTGCTTGTCTCGTTCAGAATAAAGTCCAAGTTCTTACCTCAGTTCTGGCTCCTCTCTCACTACTTTTCCAGTTGCTCTTCCTGACATGCTGCAGCCACGGTGGCTTTTTTTCCCGTTCTAGAACATTCCAAGCTTATTTTTCTGTTTGGATTTGTACATCAGCTGACTCCGTTGCTTAGAATACTCTGAGCCATGGCTCCTTCCTTCATTTAGGCCTTAGTGCAAAGGCCTGCTCCTCCTAGGGGCCTTTGCCGACCACCCTGTTATTCTTCCTCTCGGTTACAATACGCCCTGCTTTATTTTCTTCGTGGAATTGTCACTCTCTATAACAGGGCCATCAAGCTATGGACTCGTGGCCTATCTGACCGGCTTCCTGTTTTTATAAATAAAGTTTCGCTGGAACGCAGCCACAGCCATTTGTTTGTCTGTCCCTGACTTGGTGCTACGGCGGCAGGGTGGAGGGAGCGGCTGTAACCCGGTCCTGCAACACCTAACAGATTTACTGTCTTGCCCTTTACAGAACACTTCTGCCAACCCCTGATCGAAAACGTTATACGGTTCTTTCTCCCCATGAGAATATAAGTTCCACAAAGGCCCAGACTTTTTCAGTGTTATTCGCCACAGAATCCCCAAAACTTAGAACTATGCCTGACACATAATAGATGTATCAAAGAACACTCCTTAAAAGGGGGGAAGAGAAGAAGGAGGGGGAGGGAATGAAGAATCAGAAGAGGCCAGTGTAGAATATATGGTTAATTGAGCAGGGCTTCAATTCAGATTAAAGGCAGATTGGAAGTGAGAGAGAATACAAGATTTTTGAGGAACCAAAGAAGTCGGCTCTGGGAAGAGAATGGATTTTAGGTGAGTATCTCCTAGTAAGATCCAAAAGATCTGCCCAGTACGCTGGACTATGTCTCTGTCTATAGAACCCCACCTTGTGGGGGGCTTGTGATGGCCAACAGGGAGGAGAGGTATAGGATGCCCGGGCTGTGTCACAGAAAGCACCCCAGCCTGGGGTGGTAGCATTTAGCAGGGATACTCAAAACCGAGCTCTCTCAGGATGGGCCTTCTTCCAGATACTGAGGCAGGGAATTGGGGCTGCCAGAGAAATGACCTGATCTTTCAGAATCAGAGAAGTCATTGATTTGTAGAGTGATCCTGAATCACTTTAAGAGGGAAGTTAGGGGCAGGATTGGGGGGGACGTGGGCAATTGGTGGTGGTGGTGGTGCTGCAAAATCACGGGTATAAGCTGGGATGGTTCCAGGCAAACTGGGACATATGGTCTTCTACGGAATAAAAAACCAAAAAGGGCAAATATTTGCATATTGCTGACCACATACCAGGCATTGTGCCATGCACATGGCATATACTGACTTTTTAAATCCTCACAATCACCATGTGAGGTAGGGACTACTGTTGCTCCCATTTAATAGATGGAGAAATGGAGGCACAGCAGTATGATTTGCACTAGGGCACACAACCAGTGAGAGCCAGGATGCAAACGTAGGCTGCCTGACTGCAGAGCTCCTCTTCCTGGCCACCGAACTGCACACAGGAGCAGCTTCCTCCTAGAAACCCCCCGTAGCAGAACCAGCTCTTATCTCCTCTCTTTTCCACAGCTTGTGGAGCCAGAAGAGGCTCAACAGCTGATTTCAAGCTTACTTCAGCTCCTTTGTCAATGTCCTTATTGTCTGGACCCTAGGCCCTGAGGCTCCCTTTCCCCTGCCCCGTCACACAAACACATGCACATGGTGGAAAGGTACCTGAAGGCAAGGGAGGGCTGGGCCAGGTGAACCAGAACTAGTGGCCAGACCAAGGATGGGCTCCTGGGAGTCAGGACTAGGGCAGAGAGATGGGAGGTTGGAAATCTGGAGAGACTGAGGACAAAGGGCCCAGTCCAGCTATGGGTAGGGAAGTGTTACAGTATTAGCTTGCCAGGACTGCCATTCTTAGCAAGGTATTGCAAACGTAGTAGCTTCATAACTGAAATTTGTTGTTTCACAGACTGGAGGCTGGACGTCCAAGATCAAAATGTTGGCAGGTTTGGTTCCTTCTGGGAGCTGTGAAGGAGAGTCTGTCCCATGCATCCCCTTGCTCGCCGTGGCTTGCTGGCCATCTTTGGCATTTCTTGGCTTGTAGATGCATCACCCTGATCTCTGCCTTCATGTCCACATGGCATTCTCCCTGCATGTGTGTCTGTGTCCAAATTTCCCCTTTCTATGAGAACAAAGTCATATTGGAGTAGGGCCCACCCTACTCCAGTATGACCTCATCTTAACTCCATCATTGGCAAAGACCCTATTTCCAAGTAAGGCCATGGGCACAGGTACTGGGGTTAGGACTTCAACATCTTTTAGGGGGACACAACTCAATCCATAACAGTTACGATAATTAACAAGAGTTTGGAATCCGGTGGAAATAGTGTTGGAAGAAGAATAGCTGGAAATAAAGAAGGAAGGTTTAGCCACAAACAATCTGGAGGCATTTGTTGCTGACCTTTAAGGGTTTGTGCTGGGCTGGCTTGAAGGCCAGAGGCAGGACAAAGAGTAGTGGGCCATGGCAGCCCAACTGGCCCGAAAGACAGACAAGAATAACTGACCCCCCAACACCCTTTCTTGCCTCCTATTTCCCTACCTCTCACCATGGTCCTATGCAGAAATCATTCACAGCCCAGCACGGTCTTCTTTTTAAAGATTATAAATGACTGTGTATGTCTAGAGTTTAATTTTGTATCTGTTTTTATTCATGAATCACATTTCTGCAAAGACATTAATCCTCACTCATTACTAAGTGCACTGTCAGCCTGATAACTCACCAATGTGTTTTTGTGCATTATGTTAGAACAAATAAGCTTCTTAATAGGCTTAAATGGCATTCATTCCTTAAAAATTTCTTACCTAAATAAAAACATATGATTGAGGGATTCATAAGGCATAGTTGATCGCTTCTTTATTCTCTCTCTTGTTCTCCTGAAGTCTAATTTGATATGTGGGTTGGGGTTGAGCAGGTTGGTGATGTAAGGAAGGAGCCCAAACTCCAAGGAGGCCTCTGAGGATAAAGCCATATGGATCTTCAGTTTCCAATGGCCACCTTTGGGTATGAGGTTTCCATATTTGTTGGTGCCTTTGGAATTTGATGACTGCAGCAAATCCCTCAGCTCTCTCCTGCTGTATCACAGTGCGGGCACCACTTCTATCCCCTTACCGGATTTGAGTCGGACCGTAAGGTATGTCCTTAGGTGCAGGCAAAAATGGAGATGAGGAGCCTAGTTTCCCAGTTTTATGAGGCCAAACCTACATGTAATTTTTATGTTTTCTTCCTTTGCTTTTATATTTAGAAACACGTTAAAGCTTACATTGGGCTGATGCGAAATGTGTTTTCCTCTACTAGATTATTCCATGGACTAAATAATCAGAGGTGCATACAAATACTTATACGCTGTTACAAAGATGATTATTTTAGGATATTTTTAAATAGTATTCTTTTAGGATTTTTTATTTTAGGATATTTTTGTAGTCAAAAATTGGAAATAGCCTAAATGTCCAACAAGAGAGGAATTAAGACTATGATGAAATACTATAGAATGATGTAATATGTGTTCAAATTATATTAAGTGGGGGGAAATTTTAAAATAGTATATACATCACAATCCTGCTTTTGTAAAAAGTGATATATCTGACACTATGCATTTAGAGCAAAATATTGATTCAAGATTAGTGCTTGAAGTATGTTATCTTTATTTTCTTCTTTGTGCTTTTCTGGATTCTATAATGAACATATATGATAAAAACTTTTAAAAAACATGATAGGGGTCTTTATAGGGACACCGGCTTCCCCCCTCTGAAATGAACTCTGAACTGAAAGGAATTCCTCCAGCCCTCTATGCTCCCTCCCATCTGAATTCCTTTAGCAGCAGAGAGACTTGCACAAATCTGACTCAGAGATGGTTTTGCTGCAAATCAGCTAGTTTAAGTAAAAGGGATTTATTATAAGGACAGATACGAAGCAGGACATCTTCTAGGAGTTCAACAACAAGCCCTTAGGCTTTTCTTCACTGCTCTTTCAATATCTTGAGTCAGTATTCAACTTCCTTCGTGTCTGCGTTTATTAGTTTAAGTTCTTAAAAAAGTCAATCTGATTGGTCTTTGGCCATGCAATGGATTCACTCCACTATGTTGGTGTTCAGCCTGGCCCATCAGCTGTGGCTGGATGGATGGGTTTAAAGAAACAGATGGGGGAGGCTGGGTGGCTCAGTCGTTGAGCATCTGCCTTCAGCTCAGGTCATGATCCCGGGGTCCTGGGATCGAGCCCCACATCGGGCTCTCTGCTCAGCGGGGAGCCTGCTTCTCCCTCTCCCACTTCCCCTGCTTGTGTTCCCTCTCTTGCTGTGTCTCTCTCTGTCAAATAAATAAATAAAATCTTTAAAAAAAATAAAGAAAGAAACAGATGTTTTAGGGTCTGGCAAATTAGGAAGGTCTCCATTTATGAGCTAGACCATACTTTGCTTCCTTTCATCTCAAATACGATGGAAATTTTAGGAAAGCAAGAAACAAGCCAAAAGAATCACATCTGCCCTATGTTCCCTATCAATTTCAACCTCCAAAAAATATATAGGTTAATACCTATATACCCTATTACCCTACTGCCTTTAATCCTCTGCCTCAGTGTGGGAATGTTCACAGGTGCTTAGACTTGGGCTCACTGCTTGTCCAATGATTGGGAGCAGACCACCAAAAAGCTCTCTTGGCATTAGAGTTGAGCTTCTGCATTCTTACTGGACTACTCCCGTTCCAACAAAAAAGGAAGAGAGTGTTGTTTTTTATATGATCTTCTTAAGGGCACGATTCTGAGAAGGTGTAAAATTTAATTACAACCTCTCCCCCACCATGTAGAAATCCCATTACAATATTCTTCTTCTTTATTTGGGATGTAAAGGGATGAGTTTCTCTCTAAATACATTAGAGAATCATACAAAAAACCCACACAGAAACAAAATGCAGGACTCAAGAAGGAATTACACACATTAGTTTTTCTCCATTAGTTCAGAAAACTGGGGATGTTTTGGGAAGGAAGGCAATCACCGTGAACTCTTTTGTTTAAGAGCAGTGGTTATATAGCAGTTCCTAAAAGAGGCATATTTGTTCCATATCTAGTTTTCAGAGACCCCCGATGCTCCTTTGGGAATTCTCCCAAGGGTTTCCTCATAACAGGAAGCTCCCTTTCTGGGTGAGGAGGATGAATGGAGCAGGTTCAACGAGGAGAGCTTTCTTTCCCTCTTCTCTGGCTACTGTAGCTGACCGCTACCTCCCCAACTCATCCAATGTCTGACAGTGGTGAAATATAACATTGGATTATGTTTTGTCTTGTCTTGTTCTTGAAAAGGTCTGCAAGTCACTTAATATCTGCTAGATTTTCAGCAGCTTCTGGCAGAAACCATGTTGTGTCATTTAAAGAAGAAAATATTCCTCATGGTTTGTGACAGAGTCTTGGACACAGCTGGTCCTCCACTAAATAGGATATTGGTGAAGTTCAGCTCTACATCAGCAGGTTAAAGCAGTTATTAAAGCATGAAATACACGTAAAACGTATCTTTTAACCTTTTGAAAACTCATGTCTCTCACTCTGCCAAAACCAAAAACTGGCTTTTCCTAACTTGAACAGACCAAGACAACCTGCCCATTTGCTATGCAGTAATATATCAACTTGTGATGAACTCACCAACAGTTCTTTATTGGCAAAACAAACAAACAAGCAAATAAAAATAACAACCGAAAACCCCGGCTTCTAGCCAACCATCTCTTAAGTCACTGCAGCTTACAAAAACTGCAAAGAATAAAAGCATTGACACCAAACAATAATGCTTTCTTGGTTGACATAGTGCCACTAGCACTCTAGACCCTGCTTGACACAGGTCTTTGATTTCACTGTTAGTGATAGAGAACAAATTCAGAATTCCCACTATAGCCATTCACTTCCTCCATTTGCTAAGCTAGAATAGCAAAGGACTTCCAAGGCAAGACCTCCCTCAAATTTGTGGTCTAGTTGCATGGACAATCTTTGATCTTGAAAGAGTCACTTCCAACATTTGGACCTTACCTCCCCAATATGTTAAGAGAGGTAATGATATGCCATCTGGATGATATAACCAACATAACCATTAATTACAGGATAGTTGCAAGGATTTAATAATACAATGTGAATATATCATCGTGAAATATGATATATTGTCAGGATTAGTAATATACAATAGTGTGAGTCATCTTTCTCACTGGAAGAGGGCACAGCCATCTCAAGGTTCTCTTGCTCATAAGGAATAGTTCTTCAGCTATTTCTACAAGAAGAAAAATTTTTGACATAGGACTTGGTGAAATGCAGCTACTAGTATTTATCCTTTTGTTCTCAAAACAACTGTCTCGAGTTTTCACCATTATTCATCGCCATTTTACAGATCTGGAAACTGAGGTCACACTTCTGGCAAAAGATAGCATTAAGACGTATGCCTTTTTCTAGCGCCAAAGTCCTAATCTGTGCTTTTAAGCACAAACAAGCTTGATGACAAATTCTCAGACTGTGACTGAAGGAGTGAGAAACGCCAGTCCTAAAACAAGGACTTGGGAAAATTTCCCAGTGCAAATTGGGATTAGAAGGGAATAGCTCCTTTCCCTCCTGGATGTTTACACTGGTGGTTCGTCCATTCATGGGCAGCAAAACACAGGAAATCTGTGTTGTGAGTTGCTGGGATCTAGGGGGCCCATGATTGACTCATGTGTTGTTTCTGTACTATGCTTGCCAATTATATTTTTAAACAGCAGCTACTGTTATATACTTTTTTCTCTCTCAGGAGTTCACAAACAAGTTTTTAATTTTAAGGTCAAATTGGAGGTCACTCTCAAGGTATGGGAAATTCCATTCCCATGGCTATGTCTGGACACAATTTCTTTCTCCCGCAGGGCATTCTGGAATGTAGAATCACAGGCAGGACAGGCAAAGTGAGACACAAAACAAGGCTGCAGAAATGTGCTCCGTGGGGAACATTTTTCTTCTATTTCAATATTAAAATGGGAAAAATAGAAACTCTGGAAAATAAGAAGTTCAAGAAAACGCTCTCTCTACATATGTTTGGGAGTAGAAAGGAGAATCTCACTTTCATGTACCAAATTAGCTCTTTACTTCCTCAGATCTTATTAAATATATTACAACCTTTCATCAGCAAAATAGTCAGGGGAGAATCTGAATAACACTCATCCCAGAAAAAGACATGAAGACACCTGGC
Organism: Mirounga leonina; assembly: GCF_011800145.1. Classification (NCBI taxonomy): domain Eukaryota; kingdom Metazoa; phylum Chordata; class Mammalia; order Carnivora; family Phocidae; genus Mirounga; species Mirounga leonina. The sequence goes on from NW_023270854.1 coordinate 45,096,747, forward strand.
TTCTCTAAATTTATTAGCTCAGCTAATATTGATGAAGATGAAATTAATCCAGATTATTGATATCTTGATAATAATGGTGGGAGCGCAAAAGTAACCTGAGTCTCTTATGGAAAAATCTGGAGGTTTCCTAAACCTTTCTAACTTCCTGGAAAAAATAGGGAACAATCAATACCACCCAACGTGTATTGTGACTCTTACAAAGTTAACACTCTTGACTTATGCCTCCAGGATTGCCCATTAGCTCCACAGCCAGTTACATAGGCAGGGCAAATGCTCTAATCAGGGGCTTCTACTCTGAATACAGACTTTTTTTTAATACCCATGATACCTCGTTTAGACCGCTCTCTCCCTCTTTGCTTCCTTTCTGAATGGAGGTTAACTATATAAGTGTGCTTGTTGTTTGTTGAGGCATTCAGTTCCAGTAAATCACTCTCCTGATTTTTGCTTTGGGTCCACAGACCTGTGGTGTGATGTCTCACATGGATTTGACTAAGTGATTTTAAAAACCAAGGTTGCCGAAATCTGACCCAGGTAAAAACAAGTTACACACACAAAAAGCTCAGCATTCTCTTTGTGCAACACCAGCCAGCTCCAATCTGTATGAGCCCATGGTAAATTACCCACCTGTTTTCACTTACATGACATTAAAAAACACTTATACATCATTACATTTTTGTATCATATTAGTGAAAATGAATGCTAGCACAATATGAGATAAACAGTGCTAATGAGGTAGAAGGTTGAGCCTCTGTTGCCCTGATAGGATTACTGTGGCCCCGATCAACTTTCTGTCATTTGTGGAACTCTTTGGACCTTGTTGTCTGGACAAAGAGCAGAATGAGACCCTTGCTGCCAGCATCTGATATTTCTCTGCATCCTTGGATCACTTCTTAGTAAGGTTAGGTTGAATCACTGCAAGATACTGGAACTTTACAATCTCAGTGGAAATCACATTGATATTTTTCTTGTGGTCAATGTGGAAACACAATTACTATGAACATACATATAGCTTTTTTCCCTTTCAGCTTTCATCCTATAATCAGAATGTGGTCAGAATATTTGTTTCTAATGGCGGTGGTTTCCATTTAAGCTTACAAAATACCCTTTAAATCATTCTCAGATTGGGACCATCTCAGAAGACTAATGGCAAGCCACGTTGTACCTTTAACAGTAATTGTCAGCTGCACAAACAAAATCCATACTTTCCTAGGAGAAAATCGATACGATTACTAAGAAAACAAACAAACAAACAAACACCTTACCTTGTTTAATCTGCTTCATATTTACCAAAATGCACTGAGTACACCGCCGGCTCCACCTTCCCCCTCACCATCCAAACCTCATGAAAGGATATTAACAAGAGGATCACAAGAGTTTAGTTTTAATAAGCTCTGTTTAAACAAGTGCTTTGGTGTGTTTATCCAGTGGTCAAGAAGGTTGCAGGAAGTATGGGTGACTGACTGTGGAATATGGTGCCCTGCCCCATAACTTACATTCCACCAGATGGCTGGGAAGGGGGTCCACAGGCAGCAGAAAGAGTGGGTTGGCTCTGGCAGACAGGCAGGCTGTCTTGTCGCAAGACTTTTTTTTTTTTTTAAAGATTTTATTTATTTATTTGAGAGACAGAATGAGAGAGAGAGAGAGCACATGAGAGGGGGGAGGGTCAGAAGGAGAAACAGACTCCCCACCGAGCAGGGAGCCCGATGCGGGACTCGATCCAGGGACTCCAGGATCATGACCTGAGCCGAAGGCAGTCGCTTAACCAACTGAGCCACCCAGGCACCCAAGACTTTTTTTTTTTTTTTTAATAAGAGTATCTCTATTATATTTCATTGTTGGAGACCCATGATTCATCCCATTTTCCAGACACAGAGTAACTGCTTAAGAAATTTTGGAATTGTTTCATGTCTTTTCTCACTAAAATGGTTCTAGGCATCTCCAGGAGCCATCTCTCTGAGATTTAGGAAAAACAGCTGCAAGATGTAAGCTTCTATAATGTCTCAGGCTCACTTTTATCACACTCTAAATTCTGTCATCCCTTCCTCTAACAAAGCGTGTCAGCAAATCTTTCTCTGAATACATTAGAATTGGTTGCTTATGCATTTATTAGAGCACTTACTATATTCTGTCTCATATTACAGATTTTTATTTATCCCTCTCTCCTGCTGGGCTAAAAACACCTTGGCAGAACTATTCATCATGGTAGGTAGATTAGTGCTAGGTATCCACTAAATGTTGGTTTTTGTTGCCTGCTGATTCTCTGAACAACAGCAAAATAATCCATGATAAAGTAAGGCTCAGTAACATCTCTGAGAAGAAAGGTTAAAAGTGAGATATTTATGAAGTTTTGGGGTGAAGGGGGAGGTCCATGGGGAGGTGATGTTGGCCAGGGAGGGTGGCCTGATTGGGGTCGGGCAGGCTTGGTGACATAATCATTTAGGGCTGGTGGGCACAGCAATGCCAGAGTTTCTAAGAGAGTCTTGACTCAATATTTGATGAGTCTTGAGAATGAGATACTTAGTCTAATAAGGGCTGGTTGAGTAAGCAATTAGTCTATGCTTTGGAAAAAGATCTGGGGGACATTTCTGAAACAAAAATAGCTGCAACTTCATGTTTGGCAAGAGTTTCCTGCAATAGTGATGTCAGACAGTGGAATAGTAAAGTCAGGTTAATGTGGACAGTGAGTCATGTAGCTGCAGATGGGTTTGAGCTCTCGGTGTGTATTTGGAAGGTTGCCCTCAAAACTCAACTTTTCATATTTACTCCTAATTTGAAACTTTCAGAATCATTCAGCTCCTTAAAAGAAAGAAAAACAAGCAAAGATCATAGTGGTGGTTAAAAGAAGACACTCCCTTTCTCTAAACTTAGGTTTTCCAAAAGAGGAAAAGAGGAAGAAGTATAAATGTCAGGGATGGAGTCAGAATAATGAGGAAAGACGAAAAATAACGTGTGTCAGTTATGAAAATGTCCTTGGTTATGTCAATTTAAATAACATTAGAAAACTTCTTTTTGTAAGGCAGTAATGCTCGTTTGATCACCAACCTAAAATACCAGAAAATGGTAGAATACCTAGGCAAAATGTCAGTGAAGGAATTAGTAAGTAGTGAAGCAAATAAATAAGCAAACAACCCAAACCCTACGGATGTGCTTCTTTGGGGTCTACTTGTTTGGAAGTGACTAAGTGCTGGTTATAGTAAGTGCTCAATTAATGATCAATAAACTATCGATTTTTGAAACAGGAATTTAACATGAATCATTCTTGATGCTTAGAAATGCTACATGATGCTTCTGAAGTAATTTATAGTCTACAGGGAGTACATACAATTATATAGGGGTGTGGGATGATGGGTGAAAAAGAAAAGCAAGAAATGTGTTCCCCTTTTCCCTAAGTCTGAGAAATTAATGTCAGAATCAGAATCTCCATAGCTTATGAGATGGGTTGGAACAGGAGTGGCCTGGCTGAGAGGTTAGGTTAAAACTGGGGCTTTAGATGAGTTCTAAGGGTCTGGATAGCAAAAGGACGTAGCTGCGAGGTCATTTAGAATATGGGTGGACCACTCAGTACTGTGAGTATAGATGTGGGAAGATAGACGAGATTGGTAGTCCTGGGTACAGTGTAGGAGCAAGACACCTCATTCTGAAGGGTAGAATTGAAATCCTCCAGTACAAGAAGGGGGGAACCAGGAAGTGGTGATTGTATGAAACACGTAGACTGGACCTGGATGTGAAGAAGAGGCAAAGCCATCAGATGGTGAAGAACATGATCCCCAAACTAAGAGCCTTGAGAGCCGGGAACTTGGGAATAGAAGGAACAGGGAAAAATAAGTGCTTGGAAACGTAAGCAAGAAGAGACTGGGATGTGAGGTCCCGGGAGCGTCTAGGTGGTAGGCTGGGGGAGTCCATCGTCAGAGTTGCCTGAACTGAGCCTGCAAATTCAGAGGCAGGGACTCCTTCCATATTCCTCTCTGGACTGGACTGGGGTGGCCACTTATAAAAGTTTGCCAACATCACCTGTTCTGATCAGTTCGTCTGTTTTGTCTATGGGGCTGTTTAGTGCCTCTTCCATGGGGACTCCTTTGTGCTGAGCATTAGGATGTGATATAAAGGTCTTCCACTCGTGTCCCCTCCTGTAGGTCTGTACATATGGCTGTGGGTCCCTTTGGAGGACTGGGGAGATCATTATAGTGTAAACTTGCTGTGGCAGAGCGGTATTCTTCCCTCCGGAGACCTAGCCGCTTCTCTAGGTGTGGGTTCCAGGACTGAACACAGCGCTGGTCCCAAAACAACTGGGTATGGTATCATGACTTTTCTCTGGGGCAACCGCTCTCAGATTCTTGCTTCGCTGGACCCATGTGCGCGTGCGTGCGTGCACACATTTATCCCTTGTCAGCCACCCACCTATTTTGCCTCTAGGGAAGCTTCGTTCTACTAACCATCTCCCTAACACTGTGTGGGTGCCCTTGGCTACCACATCGACCTTGGTGTCTATGCACCACCTCTCACCAGGGATGAGTTCTCATTATCCTCTAGGAGATGCTTATCCAGTCCCCAGACTCCTCCTAAGCACCTCCTTTTTTAGACTAATTCTAATGTCAACTGCCCCAGGTTGAGTTCTCCTGGAGGCAGACGCTGAGGTGGAGTTAGGAGTGCATAAGGTTATCAGGAAGGAAGTCCTATGAAAGGGAAGTGGGAAGACGCAGTGTTGGACAGGGAGAGACATGAGCCCAACATGCAGACTGGACAGCCTTTGCGAATTCACCAGGGAGCACCAGAGCAAACACGGCTTGTTAGAGGCGTCCCCCAGCAGGGTCCTGGCACCACTGCTCAGGCATTGGCGCGGGGTACCTGTATCCCGGCAAATGTTTACCAATGGCACTCCAGTGGAGGGGGAGATTCTGATTTGTAGTGTTTGCTAATCTCTGTGGTGTAAAGACTTGCACCGTGGCTGATTTCAAGCTACTCACATGATGTCACTGAACACAGTGTTGGGGAAAGAGGTACCCTATGATTGTGTCTGTGGCTCATTTGTGTGAGCCAGCACATCACGGGCTGAAGGCCACCCTGAGAAAGTGATGACCCTCGCTTCAAAACTGGGGTTTGCTCTGAGGGAGCCTACAGTTGGAGACCATCAGCTACCAATCCTCCTTGAAGCTGGGCAGCCGTCCCCTCCTTCAAGCAGTATCTGAGCTGCTCCTCTCTGTCCCCCACACCAGGGACGGCCGAGGCCCTAAGGTGGATGCCCTGAACAATGGGTAGAAGAGAATCACCCCTCAAAATGGGGGGCATGGGTTTCCTTTTTGTACCAGCATGATGAAAGAAGAAATGAGGGAGGAAAGCTAAATGTAGTTCAGAATGCAGGAACAAGAGCTCTTCTCTCTCAGTGTTATGAATCAATTTGTCATCGTAAAGAGCAATAAAGAATTCTCATTTCAATCGACAATACTCTCTCCTTCCCGTCCTTCCGTGTGGGGTGTGATTGTACCACCGCTGGCCAAAGACTGTTTTACTTCATGCTTCTAATTTGAGAGAGAAGAGAAAGGAAGAGGGCCATCAGGGCAGGAATGAGTATTTCCTACTAGAAACACTGTATCATGTTTTGCTTGTTTCTCAAAGCAATACCTTGGATGTACATATTAAACACTCCATTTTAGGGATAAGGGAAGTGAGGCTCCAGAACATTATGTTCCTCGTCCTATAAAATTTGATTCTGTTTCCTTCTTCAGGAGGTTAAATCTGGAATCTCCTATCCCCACACGATCACGTAATACCTACTTATTTCTAGTTTACCGTTTGTCATACGACATTGGAATTATTTATGTGTTTTTCCATCCCAGACAGATGGGGAGCTGCTCATGGCGTGACAAGCTTCCCAGCACCTAATATATCAGGGACATAGTAATGGCTCAAAAATTATTTTTTCTCAAACTCTAGGTCACAAGCTAAAAAAAAAATGACCAAGCTAAACTTTGAACCCGGAATTACCTGCTACAAAGCCACTGCTTTTTCTGCTATGGTGTTTTCTTCTAGGGGTGTATGTACGCACGGGTATATGCATATGGGCGTGTATACACACACATCCATTTGGTTCTATATGGAAAACAGAAATGACAGTTTCCAGATTTTGTGACAAAAGAGGGGACAGGTGACTTCAGCCTTTGTTGATTCTGGCTTGTTGTTTTCCCCATTCCCAAACAGAGGACTTGCCAATCAATGCCATGGACGTTTGAGTTCGTCTGAGGCTCAGGTCTGGGTGAAAGGGGCTGAGACCTGAGGAGGGACTAGCACGTGGGTGGGCAAGCTGTCTACTCATCTCTAAATTTGCCCCTTGGTCGTCACTCTAGCACCTCTGCACAGCCCATAAACTCCCAGGCAGGCGAAACTTGGTAGCTTAATTACAGAGGTTGTTATTTACTAGAGCCCCAACTGAATCCATCAAACTAATTTCCCTTTAACCTGAGCCAGATTTGATTATGAAGCCTATTTATTGAGTGTTTCCCCCTTTGGCTGTGCGTGTTTTGATTGAGGTATATATACTTACGTATTTGAAAAGTAGCTATGTTCTGACACATTTTATATTTTTTAAAGTAATAGTGCATGTAACATAATTTTGGGAAAAAACACACACTCAACACAAACAAACAAACAACAAGAGAAAGGTCTTTGAATTTAGAATAATGGATACCTGCAAGGCAGCAAGTTACGTGAGAGATTTTGCTCAAGTAACTTATAACTATCAGTAGAAACCCCCAGGGATTTACGGCTGTTTTTGCAGAAGCTGTTTGCAGTGGAATAAACAGACAAGTGCTCTATATATCATTTTAAGTAAGACAAATAAAGCTCTGTTTCCACCTTACAACGATGTCATTGTCAGTTATATAAGAATAATTCTGTGTGACTTTTTATGAATTCTTCCCCTGTGCAGAAATACAATGGCCTAATTTTCCAGTCCCTGTATTATAAATAAATGGCCTTCTTCAGCAATCTTAGGTCCAACCAAACTATCTCATCCTGAGCAAAGAGTATCTTTCCTACCCCCAAGTGCTCACCTGTGCAAAGGAAAAGCAGTTGCCCACATCTGGGCAGCTGGGGTTCTCCCTTCTTGTAAACTGCTCCTCTCTCCTCCTCTGCCAAGGGGAGCATCACATCCCCTGTCCCTGTCCCCAGGCAACCACCGATTTGCTTTCTGGCACTATCAATTAGTTTGCGTTTTTCTAATTTTCCTTAAGTGGAATCACACAGTAGGTACCCTTTCATGGATTATCTTCTTTCACTTGACTTGGTTATTTTGAGAATCATCCATGTTGTGATGCATTCATTTCCTTTCATTCTGAGTAGTAGTCCACTGTATGGATATATCAGAGTGTGTTTATCCATTCACGTATTGATGGGTACTGTTTCCAGGTTTTAGCTATTACAAATAAAACTGCTATGATCATTTGTGTACAAGTCCTGTGTGGATATATGCTTTTGTTTCTCTCAGGTAAATACCTAATAGTAGAATGGCTGGATCAGATGGTAGATGTATCTTTAACTTTTTTAAAAAATGCCAAAGTATTTCCTAAAGCAGCTGTACCATTTTACACTTCCACCAGCAGTATATAAAATTCCAGTTCCCCTGTATGCTCACCAACCACTGGTATGGTCAGTCTTTCTAATTTTAGCCATTCTAATAAGTGTGTAATGATTGCATAATTTTATTGTGGTTTTAATTTGCATTTTGCTAATTACCGATGATATTGAGCACATTTTTTCATGTGCTTATTTGATATCCACATGTTTTCTTTTTTTAAAGATTTTATTTATTTATTTGAGAGAGAATGAGAGAGAGCGAGAGAGAAAGAGAGCAGAAGCTTTGGGGAGGATCAGAGGGAGATGGAGAAGCAGACTCCCTGCTGAGCAGGGGACCTATGCGGAGCTCAATCTCAGGACCCCAGATCACGACCTGACAGAAGGCAGACGCTTAACCGACTGAGCCACCCAGGCGCCCATATATCCATATATTTTTTTTGGTGAAATATCTGTTCTAACCTCTTCCTCATATTTTTATATGGGATTTATATGAGGATTATATTTTTCCTTATTAGTGAGTTTCAAAAGTTCTTTGAATATTCTGGGTACTAGTCCTTTATCTTTATCAGATATGTGATTTGCAAATATTTTCTCCCAGTCTGTGGTTTCTTTTCTAATTCTCTTAAGAGGAACTTTTAATTTTGATGAAGTATGATTTATCCAATTTTTTTTTATTGATCATGTTTTAGGTGTCACATCTAAGACACCTTGGCTTAGGTCACAAAGGTTTTCTCCTATGTTTTCTTCTAGAAATTTTATAGTTTTAGATTTTATTGTTAGAGCTATGATCCATTTTGAAATAGTTTTTGCATATGATGCAAAATGAGGATTTTTTTTTGCCTGTGGGTATCCAATTGTCTCATGCCAATTATTGAAGACTATCCTTTCTCCATTGAATTTTCTTGGCATTTTTGTTGGAAATCAGTTGTGCATGTATGTATGGGTCTATTACTGAACTCTGTTCCATCCCATCGATGTATCTTTATGCCAGTATCAAACTGTCTTGATTACCAAAGCTTTCTAGTAAGTCTTGCAAGTAGGCAGTGTTAGTCCTCCAGCTAGATTACCTTCAAAATTGTTACAGGTATCCTGGGGCCTTTACATGTCCAGAGTTTAAGATAGATTCTATATAAATTTAAGTTTGCAATTTCTATGAAAACTCTGTTGGGATTTTGATTGGGATTGCATTGAACACATCGAGCAATTTGGGATAAATTGACATCTCAAAAATATTGAGCTATCCAATCCAGGCACAAGATATCTCTCCTTTTATTTAGGCTTTCTGTAAGTTTTCTCAGTGGCATTCTTTCATAGTTTTTAGTGTATAGGTCTTTACATCTTCTGCCAGACCAGTCCCTAAGTATTTTGTAATTTTTGATGCTATTATAAATTATAAATATCAGTTTCCAATTGTTTGTTTCTAGTATATAGAAATACAATTGATTTTTTATATCCATATTTTATCCTTTAACCTTGCTAACTCCCTTATTAATCCTGGCAGCTTTCTTGTAAATCCTATTGGATTTTCTATGTAGCTAATCATGTCCTTTGAGAATAAAGACCATTTGATTCTTTCTTTTCAATCTGGATGCCTTATTTGAACTATCTAGAGCCCCAAATAGAATGTTATATAGAGAAGGTCAGGACAGACATCATGATCATGTTTGTGATTTAGAGAGAGGGACTTTAGTCCTCAATTATTAAGCTAGATGTAGGGTGAGAAATTCACTTCTATTCCTGGTTGGCTAAGTGTTTGTTTGTTTTTTTTTTAATCAGGAATAAATGGATGCATGGGTTTTTAGTTTTTATTCCTTTGTTCTTCTTTTTTTTATAAAGATTTTATTTATTTATTTGACTGAGAGAGCTAGAGAGCACAAGCAGGGGGATCAGTAGAGGGAGAGGGAGAAGCAGGCTCCCCGCTGAGCAGGGAACCCAATGCGGGGCTCAATCCCAGGACCCTGAGATCATGACCTGAGCCGAAGGCAGACGCTTAACCATCTGAGCCACCCAGGCACCCCTCTTTTGTTCTTTTTTGATAAGGTGACTTACATTGATTGATTTTCAAATGTCAAACCAACCCTGAATTCCTTGGATAAACCCATTTGGTAATATGTACTATCATTTTTACAGATCATTACACTGCTAAAATTTTGTTCAGAATTTTTTGCATATGTATCTATGCAGGATATCCATATGTAGTTTCTTTCTTCATGATATCTTTGTTATCAGAATAAAGCTAATTTCATCAAATGAGTTGAGAAATAATCTAATTTTCTGAAAAAAACAAAAAACAAAAAAACAAATTGGCATTATTTTTACCTTAAATATTTGGCAGAGGTCACTAATAAAGCCACCGAGGTCTAGAGTTTTCTTTGTGAAAGGTTTTAAAACGCAAATACAATTTCTTTAATAGATATAAGGCTATACAGATACTTACTTCTAGGGCGCCTGGGTGGCTCAGTCAGTTAAGCGGCTGCCTTCGTCTCAGGTCATGATCCCAGGGTTCTGGGATCGAGCCCCGCATCAGGCTCCCTGCTCAGCGGGAAGCCTGCTTCTCCCTCTGCCTGCCACTTCCCCTGCTTGTGCTCTCTCTCTTTCTCTCTGTCAAATAAATAAATAAAATATTAAAAAAAAAAAAAGATTACCTACTTCTTCTTGAACGAAGTTTGGTAATTTGTGTCTTTCAAGGAGTTGGCCTGTTTCCTTTAAGTTGTCAAATTTATTGGCATAAAGTTGTACATAACATTTCCCTAATACAGGTAGAATCTCTAGTAGTTTCACCTCTCAATCTTCATATTGATAATTTGTGTTCTCTCTATTTTAATAATTAATCTGGATGGAAGTTTATCAATTTTATCGATCTTCCAAAAAAACAAGCTTTTGGTCTCATTGATTTTCTCTATTGTTTCTCTGTTTTCCAACTCATTGCTTTCCACTCTGGTCTGTATTATTTTCTTCTACTTCCTTTGAGTCTAAATTGGTCCCCTTTTCTATTTCTTAAGGTATAAATTGTGGTCAAATATGTTTGTGCCCTCTCCTCTTCTTCAGAAACTGTAACCGCACATACAGGAGGTGGCCAATCATTGTCCAACAAATCACTGATGCTCTGTTCATTTTTTAAAATTCTCTTTTTTTCTCTATAAGGAAACTATATGAATGTTCTGATCAGTGCTCAGACTAATACTAAAGGGAGATTCTGTAGATCTCCAGACCCCTCTCTCTGTTCAGCACTCTACCCTTTGTTACTCTGTCCTATGAACTGTGGGTGCCTTAGTCTTCCGGGACTCTCAGCTGCATCCCCTCAATTCAGGGAATTTGCTGGGCTCCTCCATGATTCTCTCTCCCTGCACCGTGGCCTGGAAACTCCCGAAGACAGTATGCTGGGGATATCTCAGTGCTCACTTTGCCATCTCTCAAGGATACTGTCCTTTGTTATCTGATATATAGTGTCTTGCAAACCAGTGTTTCTTGAATTTTATTCCTGTGTTGGTTGTTTTAAGGTAGAGTAAATCTGCTCCCTGCTACTCATCTTGGCCAGAAATGTAAGTCCTTCATTATTTTTTTCTTTTTGTTATTGTTTTTCCTTTGCAAATGTGCCATGTGAATGGAAAAACCTTAGCACTGTAGCGATTCTGTGGTCTTGCCTGGCATTCTGTTTTTACGGGGGTTAGTAAGATCATTTGATTTTTATACACGATTTACATTTTTGTTGCAGTGATTTTACAGAAGCACCACATATCCTTAGCTCAATGCAAACAGTTCTATCCTGCACATGGCATGAATATACATTGGCATTTACACGTAGTATGTATATATTTTTTAGTCAAAACTGTAGTATTTGCAGAATAGAAATCTATTCTAGATTTCCTGTCATCTTTCTTGAGAATTTTTTTGCACTTTGGAAGTCTTTGCATTAAAACTCTGTTTCTAACATTAAAATTGGCACGATTATAGCAAGTGCCTTTTGGAGAGAATTTACTCACCTCTTCTCATACTAGTGGGTCCAGATTTCTTATCAGGGCAATTTTTAACCTGGAGAATAAGCAATCTCTTCCATCAGTGCAACTTAGGTGTCCCAAATCTTGAGATTTCAGGTTTCAAGAGAGTAGCTGCTAAAGGAATCGACAGTTATCCAGCAATAGCCAGAAGATAGCAAAAGCCTCCTGTGTGTTTGAGTTTCAAGGTGTCTTTCCTGAACAATTACATTTAAGAAATAAGAATTTCTAACTTTTTATAACTAAGCATTAAGGCGATTGGTCTACTAATGAATTCTACCTGTATGGAAAAGGCATATGTGTCTGTGTCCATTCAAAAGAACAGTTTAAATATGGCATTCGGGAAATCTACCTCAAAACTGATTTGAAACTTACACATAATTTTGTGCTTATTGTTTCTGTTATATTTTCAAATAATGCTTTAGTTCTGAAGTCTAAACTTCTATATTTCTCAGTAGCCTGGAGACCTTTGCTGTATTTTCCTTGTCCATTGTATAGACACAGCAGTAATGACATTATAAATGAGTTATCTTATAAGACCTCACGTTAGGCTATGCTATGTCCAAAGAAATATGGGAAGTACATACAAACTACGGACAAAGAAGAAAACTACCCATAATTTTGCAGACCCGCATTCAACCACTGCTAAAACCATATTTGTAAGTTGATCTTGAAAATACATATAGCATGTTCTTTAAACTGTCAACCTCTGACACGGGTGACCATTTGGAGAGGAAAGGTGGACTTCAGTGCTTGTGATTGGCTCACGCACTGAAATAGAAGAGGCAGCCATCTGACTATTATGATCCAGAATTTAAAATCCAAGCCACAGCTTGGAGGAGAAGGGGAGGAAACTGAGAGGTTAAGCAGAAAAATGATTTGTACCAAGTGGTGTCCCTATAGCATCCTGGAGGACCGTATAGGCTTTCTCTTCACTTGTCACCCGCCTTTCACCTGTTTAGAAGTCCTGCAGAGATGTGAAACGTTAACTCACAATCTAGTGACTCCTGCAAAACAAATGACACTCGCTGACACAGGGTGGTTGTAAAAACCAACCGCATAGCAAATGGCCCATCCCCCCACACCTGGAATAAAAGACATACAGAGCTGGGGTGCTGGGGGCTCAGTCAGTGGAGCGTCGGACTCTTGGTTTTGGCTCAGGTCATGATCTCAGGGTCGTGAGATCGCACCCCGCATCAGGCTCTGCAGTCAGCATGAAGTCTGCCTCTCTCTCTCTCTCCCCCTCTACCCCTCCCCTGCTCACTCTCTCTCTCTAACATAAATAAATAAATCTTAAAAAAAAGAAAAGACATGCAGAGCTCATATGTGGACTGGAATTGACATTTGGAATTATTTTTAACCAATCATTCCTAAATTTCATGACTGTAATGACACATGCTAATTTTCTCATTGTCAACTTTGTACTGAAGAAAGAAAGAAAACAAAATGAAGAACAAAGAAGGAGGGAGGGAGGGAAGGAAGGAAGGAAGGAAGGAAGGAAGGAAGGAAGGAAGGAAGGA
>NW_023270854.1:45109840-45159446 GCF_011800145.1 Mirounga leonina
GAAGGAAGGAAGGAAGGAAGGAAGGAAGGAAGGAAGGAAGGAAGGAAAGAAGTGTTAGCCTGCTGTTATATCCTGAGTAGCAAGGAGAAATGTGGGAGCATTAAGTAAATGCATAAAAAACGTTGCCTGGGGCTGAGGGCCACCCAGTGGATTAGGAATTATTTTTACTCATGTTTGTCTCTTTCTTCACATACAAATAGCAAACTGTATGTGACTATACTATATTATGTACAAAATTACTATGAAGATAAACTTTAGGGGCTCCTGGGTAGCACAATTGGTTAAGTGTCCGACTCTTGGTTTTGGCTCAGGTTATGATCTCAGGGTCATGGGATCAAGCCCCAAGTGGTGTCCCTGCATCATCCTGGAGGACCGTAGGGCTCTGTGCTCCATGTAGAGTCTGCTTGAGATTCTCTCTCCCTGTCCCTCTGCCTCTCTTGCTCATGCTCTCTCTCTAAAAAATAACTAAATAAATCTTTTTTTTTTTTAAGATAAACCTAATATGGTACCTAAAATGTTTGCTGGGTGTAAAGACTCTGAATTTTGAATTCATTGACTCAATATTGCTTATTCATTCTGTCTGTTCTGAAAATTCTAGGATTTAAAATTAGGAAAAGTGCAAAATTTAAATAAATTAAAAAAAAATAGTTACTTCTTACCTCAAGTGAATTGTTCATTTTGTGGATGTCCCAGGGGTGAGAACTGTTAAGATAAAACTTTATTCTAGAATGATTTTTCTTTCCTATCACCCAGCAAGCCTCTTAGCCACTTCCTGTCACCATTGCTTATGATACTAAATTAAGATCAATAAATCCATATAGTAATTTTGTCTCAACTAATCATAAAATGTAAACCCAGCTCTCTACTCATGTCTGGTATCACATTTTATTACATCATATCAATGTCCGATCTGTAACATGGTATAATTCAGGGGCTCTCAAACTCGGCTCTATTGACATTTTAGAAGGATAATCCTTTGGTGTAGGAGGGTGAGGGAGGCTGTCCTGAGCATTGTTGCAGGATTAGCTAGCTCTCACTTTCTCTGGCAAAGTTAAAAGGGAAGAATTGATATTGAGAGCTCATAAAATAGAACGGAGCCATTTGATAACAGTGTATGAAACAGAAAACCAAAAAATATATATATACAAGAGAACGTGCATGGCACTGTTTTAAATATTAAGTCCTTTTGAAAGTAGAATAAGAACATGTAATTTATACTGTATTCAACCTGTTCAGAGAGATGCTTCCAGATACTATGATTTTCCTTTATATTCTTTGCTGTCTGTTTTGACTTTATCACCATTAGGAATAGCTATTAGCGAGAAGGAAGATGTCTCAGGTATTAAAGTGATTGGTAGAAAGTGCAATGATTCCTTCTTCCTGAGCCTATTTTTACTACAAGTTGATACCAATTCAAATGTGATGCCAATTCTCACAGCTTTGGTTATCATGGAGGATTTTGCAGCCATCTCAAGATAGGAGTAAAAACATTTTTAGTCAGAAATTCCACTCTTAACTGAAGAGCATAATGTGGCAATATTCACTTTGGGGAATTTTAGTAGGTGGCAAAAAATGTCATCTATTTAGATATTAAGTTGAACATAGGCCTGAATAATGTGGTTAAGAATAATTGGGATCCAATTATTCAAAGCTTCAAAGAGGACTTTGACAAGTGGAATTCCCTGAATTTACATTTGTGGGGTAAAGCTAGAGTGCTGAAATGATTTCAGCACCACAGTTTAATTTCCTGCCTCCCTTGGTCCCTTTGGGAGATACTTTTCAGTAAATTGGAGAAATTTATTTCTACACTTATATGGAAAGAAATGAAAGGCAAAGCTGAGTACTTCTGAAGGAAGGGCTAAGTTAAAGCCAGAAGGGGTATGTGTGTGTGTTAGAGAGAGACAGACAGATAGGGACAGACAGGCAGAGCACGTATACCCCGCAGACGTTCTTCTGGAGATATTACTTTTAAAACTCCAGCCCAGTTTCTCTATTTAGCAGATACCTAGACCGCAATAACCGGGCCGGGATGTATACATCAGCCATGATCACCATCTGTGCAATTTACCATGGTGAACTCAGCTATCCATCAGGCTGTTGGTTGTTGAGCTGGTCAAAATCGTTTAACTGATTTGAACTACCCAAGAAACATGAATAAAGGTAATTTAGTATATATGAGAAGGAGGAGGAAGAGGGGAATGACATTATCATTTATTTATACTAATTGTTTTCCAGGTAGTCGTCCGAAGACTTCAGACATATTATCTTATTACTGTCTCCGTTTATGAAGTATCTTTATAAAAAGGAGGGTTGGGAAGATTTACCCTCTTTCTTAGGGTCACACCGCTGGCATATCTATTTGGGTCAGGAATGTGAAAACAGTTCTGTCTGATCCCTAGGATTTTAATGCAGACCATAATAAATATTCATAGAATTGTGTTGATAGAAAGAGCATAGTTGGATGGACTCTGTGAAAGCTGAATCTAAGCCAAGTTAGAAAACACTGCAGGAAATATGAGGATTAAAAACAAGAGGGATTTATGAGCACAGATAATGGGATTTTATCATTGTTGTTTAAAATAATATCTACCATTTAATAAGCATGCTATTTCATTTAATTCTGACACCTCGGAGGTAGGAGTTTAGACCACTTTACAGATGAGGAAACTGAAGTTCAAAGAAATTAAATGTTGACCCCAAAGCACTTGCCGGTGGGTTAGAGTCAGGATTCCCACCCTGGCAGCCTGGCTTCGAAGCCAGCTCATTACCAGCTTGTCCTGACCTTCCTCAGTTCACAGAGCACCTGACTTCCAGAGAGTTCTCCCTCCCTGAAGCATTGCAAGAGGAGTGGAGATTGTGGCAAACCCACCCCTGCGTCTCTCCGCCCCTCTCCCCGGCCCTCCTTTTGGTCCAAGTACCCAGGAGAGGAGAAGCCTGAAAGTGGCCCCGGGCCAGAGTGGGAAGGCTTCCCGAGACCGTGTGAATGGGTGTGGATAAAAAACAGAAGGTGGTTTCAGCTGGGGAGCTCGTTTTTCTTTTGTGCCCCCCATCGTAGCCTTCCTGAAACACTGCCTCATCGTCAGCCGCGCCACCGGCCAGGCCCGGGCCCTCGGGCACTGAGGGCTGTGTGCTCAGCGCTGGGCTGGCGGCAGTCGTCCTGATTAATCTCACTCCGGAGATGGCTCTGCTCATTCATTCAGAATTGTTCCAAATGCCTTTGAAGAAATAAGAAAAGACCGAGTTTCATTACCGAGGATTCAAATTAGGGCTGCTCTCTAATTACT
Organism: Mirounga leonina; assembly: GCF_011800145.1. Classification (NCBI taxonomy): domain Eukaryota; kingdom Metazoa; phylum Chordata; class Mammalia; order Carnivora; family Phocidae; genus Mirounga; species Mirounga leonina. The sequence continues at coordinate 45,113,125 of NW_023270854.1, forward strand.
GTACTGGGCTTTGTTGTTCTGTCTTTATTTGTTGGTTTTCTTAAAAGATGATGGTCTGCCAGCTTCATATTGTGCAAGTATCATTGCCCTGTCTAGACAGGCTTTCTTTCCTGAAAGTTCGGAGACTGAATGACAGCCGGACAGGACTGGCAGCCGCCGCACTAGGTGGTCTCTTTAGCTGCTGCTAAGAAACTCAAGGAAGGCCAAGTGGATGGCCAGCCAAGTGTCTATGGCAGTTACCACACGGGCCTAGGCCTCTCTCTCCCATGCTCCATCACCAGGCCTGGAAAGTTCGCTGGATAAGCAGTGAGCCTGGGCCTGGGCCTTCGCTCTGGCAGATTCCCAGCCAAGGCCTACGTTCTTCAGGTAGGTCAAAGAAAAGAATTTTTTTTTTTTTTTTTTTTTTTAGATTTTTATTTATTTATTTGACAGAGAGAGACAGCGAGAGAGGGAACACAAGCAGAGGGAGTGGGAGAGGAAGAAGCAGGCTTCCCGCTGAGCAGGGAGCCCGATGCGGGGCTCGATCCCAGGACCCTGGGATCATGACCTGAGCCGAAGGCAGACACTTAACGACTGAGCCACCCAGGCGCCCCCAAGAAAAGAATTTTTTATGTTAATTTGTATTTCAAAATGTTTTGCAGCATAGAGCAGAAGTCCATATACGCAGATGTATGTGGGAAAAATGTATATGGAGAAAATATATCCTTCGTCTTAGTATTTAAACATGAAAAAAACAAAAATAGTCTACTGTCACCGTCTTTCTGAGAAATACTGAGCAACCATCGTACTGTCAGAGCTGATAATCCATGATCTTTCTTTGGTAATTATAGATCTCTCTTTCTCTTTCTCTTTTCCTTTTTTCTTTTAAATGAGATATCGTTCACATACACACCCTTTGGTGTATTTTGAAGTATACAATTCAATGAATATTGAAGTGTACAATTCAGTGTTATTGTGTTCACAAAGTAGTATAACCATAACCACTCTGGGATTCCAGAATGTTTTCATTACCCCAAAAAGAAATCTCATAACCCATTAGCAGTCACTCGCATTCTGCTCTCCCCTGAGCCCCTGGCAACCGGTAATCTGTTTCCTGTCTCTATGGATCTGCTTATTCTGGACATTTCGTATAAATGGAATCATACCGAATGTGGTCTTTTGTGTCTGGCTTCTTTCACTCAGCATGTTTTCAAGGTTCATGCATGTTGTGGCATGTACTTCATTCCTTTTTATGACTGAATAATATTCCCTCTTGTGAATATACTGCATTTTATTTATCCATTAATTAAGTAAGGGACATTTGAGTTGTTTCCCCTTTTTGACTATTATGAATAATGCTATCTGAGGATTCATGTGCAAGTTTTTATGTAGAGTTTTTACATTTGTTTTCATTTCTCTTGAGTTTATGTACTTCGTGGTAGAATTGCTGCCTGATATGGTAACTAAATATTTAATGTTTTAAAGAACTGTCAAATTATTTTCCAAAGCTGCTCCACCATTCTACATTCCAATCCGCAATGTATGAGAGTTCCAATTTCTCCACATCCTGGGCAACACTTGATATTGTCTGTCTTTTTGATTATAAAAACATTTGAGTAGATGTGAAATAGTATCTCATTACAGTTTTGACTTGTATTTCCCTGGTGACTAGACATGTTGAACATGTTTTCATGTGCTTAATTGGCCATTTGCTTATTTTCTTTGGAGAGATATCTATTCAGATATATTTTAATTTGTTATTTATATTTTTATTGTTAAATTGTAAGAGTTCTTTATGTATTCTGGGTAATAGTCCTTTATCAGTTATATGATTTGCAAAGATTTTCCCCCATTCTGAGTTGTCTTTTCACTTTCTTGATGGTGTCCTTTGAAACACAAAAGTTTTAAATATTGATGAGCTCTAGTTGACCTACTTTTTTTGTCACTTGTGCCTTTGACGTCATATCTAAGAAACCAATGCCTCATCTGAGGTCACAAAGAATTATGCTTATATTTTCTTCTAAGAGTGTTATAGTTTTAGATATTACATCAAGATCTTTCATCCACTTTAAGTTAGTTTTTGTATGTGATGTGAAGTAGAGCTCCAACTTCAATCTTTTGTATGAGGGGATCTGATTGCACCAGCACTGTTCGTCGAAAAGATTATTCTTTCTCCCATTGAAGTGGATTGAGGCCCTCGTCAAAAATCAATTGACCATAAATGTGACCCCAGGACACCACTTACTTTACTCTTATTGCTGCATTTTTCACATTGTTTACTCGTCTACTCTGTTTCCACACTGTTTTGTACACAAGACTGTAACCAGTTTGAAGGCAGGGATGATGACTGGTTTAAGACTGTCTCCTAAGAGCCTGGCTCAGGGCCTGGCACAGAACAGGCACTGAAAAGATGTCCTGAATGAATACATGGCTCAACAGATGAGGGTTATGGGCTCATCCCTAAACACCTCTGAGTCTCACTCTGTTTACCCATATAAGTGGGTTTAAGAATCTTTCCCAGTGGATTTTTTTTTTTTTTGCGAGAGAGAGAATGAGAGAGAGCACGAGAGGGAGGAGGGTCAGAGGGAGAAGCAGACTCCCTGCCGAGCAGGGAGCCTGATGTGGAACACGATCCCAGGACTCCAGGATCATGACCTGAGCCAAAGGCAGTCGCTTAACCAACTGAGCCACCCAGGCGCCCTAGTTATTTATTTGAGAGAGAGTGAATGAGAGCGAACGCGCACATGAGAGGGGGGAAGGGTCAGAGGGAGAAGCAGACTCCCCGCTGAGCAGGGAGCCCGATGCGGGACTCGATCCCGGGACTCCAGGATCATGACCTGAGCCGGAGGCAGTCGCTTAACCAACTGAGCCACCCAGGCGCCCCCCCAGTGGATTCTTTTAAGAATTAAATGAGATGAAGAGTAGGAAGGCACACTGTTTGAGTTTTGGCACGATGTACGTGCTCCAAAAATATTTGTGCAATCCACGTCTGAGTCTCTTTCGTTTTAAGTCTAGCTTAGTCACAAACAAATGCTTTATATTTGAAGCATTTTTTAGAACACTTCCTGCTTGGGGAAGTATCCTTTAAACCTAAGGCAGACTTCTTTAAAGTCAGATCATGTTCTTCTGGTGGTGTTGGTCAGAATTCTGAGCCTCCAAAGTAGAACCCTAGACATTTGACATGATCTGTATAGATGGTTTTTATATCAGACATGAATTTTAAACATCTACATATATTCAGAGCAGAGCAGAAAGAAGCAACCCCTGGGGCAATACAATGGGACATTTTTTTGAATAGACTTTTGGGTACCACCAGCCCAGACATTGAAATGAATTAAGTGAACCATTTATTCATTTGTTTAGAGTCATTGAAATGCTCTGCTCTAAATTTCTCCCTTGGCCATCATTCCAATTAAATGGGTAAACCATGTCTCAGGGTGCTATTTTAATGGAATCTATTGTCCTTTTTATCCATTTATTTATCTATGTATCCACTAAATCTGTGTTTAACATTTTGTTGGGTTGTAAGAACAGAGAAAAAATACTATTTAATTTTTATTTAATAGATTTAATAGACTATTTGGTGGAGGGAATTTTGTTTTGTGGGAATCTAAATTTCACAGCAAGTTATATTCACCCTCTACTTCTTTCTTCTCTCCACTCCCTTGAAGCCTAACTTCCAGCTTTCTATATTATCTCCACCCTAAAGGCCAACAAACACAGTGGGAAGACTGAAGACATTAGAAGGATTCTCTAGAGTATTGTGCTTATTTGTTGGAAAGAGTTCCTCTCTACATAAGACAGAGGGCACTGAGTCACATTAGGGGAAAGACTACAAAAACATGGTACATCTATAGAATGAGGTTATTCACCCTTAAAAGTCAGGCTTTCAAAATATTCCTAGTGGCATAGGAAATTAGAAAATGATAAAAGTGAAAATACTTCAAATAAAATTCTGTAACATACAAAAAAAGCATATATGCAGTAAAAAAAAGATCAGAAGGAAACACAACATTTAATGACAATGACGTTACTGATATTTTAATTATCTTCTTTAAATCACCTTCTGGGTTTTTCAAAACTTTAATCATGAACACAGGGTCCTTTTATGATCAGAAAAATTACTCAATGGAAGTTAACAGTAAAACAGCTCAGAATGCACTTCTGCACGCATTTACTGAGTATCCACGCGATTCAGAGCACTCTACCCAGATCTGCAGCAGGTGGAGGATAGAACGCTCTGCCTCATGATCTGGAAGAAGAGACGCATGTTGTTGAGGACAATATAAAAAACAGAAATGTAAGTTTCAAGAGCTCCTCACCTGCACCAGCCCCATGAATCTTGGAAATTGCTGGTGGGGAAAAAGGCTCTAGGTGGAGAGGGAAAGCCAGGTTGTAACCAGGAGTCATTTTTATGTAAACCAATAAAATGCCTAAAGAGGTCTCAAGAGAAAGGAATCTGAATCTTCAAGACTCTAAGAGGTTGTGATTGCTCTTCCCATTCTAAATAAATCCTTACTTTTGAACATTGCTTTGTATTTTTTGTTTAAAGTCCATCCATTTGTATTGGTTCGGGCCCCAGAAGCCCTGGGTTTACCCTGATATTGAGGATCACAGTTGATCTGCCTTCAGAACACAAGAAAGAGTGGTAATTCTGGACCAGTGGGTTCTGTGAAGGTTTCAGAAGCAAGGCCAAGCAGTGCATGAGACCATCCTTTCTCAGGGTGTGCATGGAGAAAATGTGCCCTGACCGGACGAAGCCTTATTGCCTTTTAGGAATGTATGACATGTATAACCAAATACTAGTGATAATTATTGCAGGACCCTATCTCATGTGCTGTAGCACCAGCCTTTATGGGAGCACCGCTAAGTCAGGAGGACCTTCCTAACCCTTTCCTTAGCCGGGAAGTGCCAGGCCTGCATTCCGGAACACCAGAAGGTCTCTCAGCAGTTTTTATCTGGTTCACTCTTCCCCCGATCTTTCACAGAAAGAGGGAAAAGGACCTCTTTTAAAAATCTGCTGTTTTCACATGGCCTGCCGTACAACTTTCCTAATCTTCTGAAGGCAAACACTTTCAAACAGGAAGTGCCTCCCCAGGTTGGCCATTTTGTCCCGGTACCAATCTACAAAATGACCCCGACTCCCAGCCCTACATGCATACCTGGATGAAGCTGCATCTGAAATAGAGCACAGTGCTACTCTTATAGCTTTTCACTACGTACGTGTGTGTCTTGGACAGTGACAGTCATAAAACGAGATTTGGAAGGAACAAATCAGAAAAAATTAGAACAGACCACATGGAGAGCAGCTTCCCCCGTCTTTCTTCTCTGAAACCCTTCCCTGCACCCACCTGTAACAGTGCTTAATGGCATGGATCTGGTTTGAAAACATCTAAACACAGAGACACAGAGAAAATACACAAGCCCACGACTGGCTGGATAGAAACTGTGACCAGGGACTCATCTGCGTTACCTCACTAGGAGCCTGAGTTAGAATGATCTGCCAAGGGACAAATAAATAACTTCCCTCTAAAGGGGGAGCTGGTAAGAAGGGAAGGAGGTAGAGGGAAAGGGAATGAAGGAGTTCGTAGCAAGGAGGTCAGAAATAAGTCTGAAACTAAAATCTGGGAAAGAAGGAGAATAAGAACTCATTTATTAGTTAATTGCCCTCTCCTTTTCTACGCTCCCTGCCCCCGTCCCCCCAGTGATGGTACTATTAGAATAAAGGAAAATAAAAGCAAAAGAGAGCTGATGACCTATTAACAGCTATAAAGTTTTGGAGGTCCTCCATTAGGGCAAGGGGCTGCTGAGGTGGGTTTTCAGGTTTGCAGTCTCCGTGCTCCGTGTAGCTTGGGGGCATGTCACACAGTTGTGAGAACTTTACCCAAGTGTTGATGCAATATTGTGTCAGTAACTGAGTGATTTGTTTTTCCTCTGGACATTGATTGAAGAAATTCTTATTACATTTTATAGCTTGCTTGGCCTTCGTATGAGAGTCAAGACATAAATTGGACCATAAATTGGCCTCTGTCAGAATCTACATCGGAATGACACCAAATACATGTCATCAGGCTTGTGTTCCAGCTAGCAGCAGGAATCCGCTGGTGCTTGTCATCTTGATCAAATGTTCACCTCACTCCCTTTTCCAGCTCATGCCTCTAGTTTGAAGAAAATATGGTAAAGACCCTGGCAAATTTGCAGTTTCGGGTCAGCAGTGTTATGCAGTGGAAAGAAAAGAATACTGGTGGCTTTAATTGATTTGCTCCAAGTTAAGTCTCCACTGTGAGTACCAGAGGTAGGATGCATATAAATAAAAATGGATGCAAAGAAAAGAAATATATATTTATACAAAAAGGACAAGAAGGTATACATAACAGATATATTTATCCCACAAGTAAAGCCAAGACTTGATGATTCATGAGTGGCAGAGATATGGCTGAGTTACAGAGATTTATTCTCCAGAGTAAGATAAATTTGTCATTTCAGTTCTTACCATTACCAACTCTGAGCAGGAAATCAAATATTTGTAAGAGTTGGCTTATGTTATCAATGAACACATGCATCCAGGTGAGTTAATTGAAAAATTCAGATTGTTTTACCAAATATATAAATATGTATTCCCATTTTGATGAGAGCAAGGTTTGGTGATTTATAAAAGAAATTTTATAATTTTTAAATTGGAAAATAAACTTTTTATGTTAATAAATTCATTTCTTAATAATTTTCATCATTTGTAACCAAAGTGTGGTCTAGGCTTAATCTAAAATCATACCTATACCTATATACCTAGAAGGTGTCTTTCAAGTCAATAATTCCTAAGAAATATTAAGGCATATTTACATTGTTGAAAACCTTAATAGAACCATAGCAATAAAAAATTTTGTGAAGATTTTATTATAATATTTCTTCCAAAATAAGCCTTAGAAGCAGGTGGTTACCAGATGAGTTCTTTCAATTTTTCAAGCACTGGAGAAATTCCATTCTAATAAATTTTGAGTATAGAAAACTATGGGGGACTTATCAATTTGTTTTACAATACTCACATCAAAACTGGACCAAAACAACGCAACTCACCCCACTGCAAAACAATTTCATTTATGACTATAGATACAAAGATGCTAAATAAAATAGTCATCAGAAAAAAAAATAAAACACCCAACCAATGAAGATGATTTAATATTAGACACATTTTAAATATAATACACCAAAGACCAAATAAAAAAACATGTGATCAGGCCAATGAATATAGAAAGAAATGTGTTTAATTCACCACCGATTGCTGACTATCTTTTTTAAAAGCCTTAGAAAACAAGACTAAATAAATACTTTCTTTTTTTTCCCCAATGATATGTCAGCACTATTTTTTTTAAATTTTTTATTGTTATGTTAATCCCCATACATTACATCATTAGTTTTAGATGTAGTGTTCCATGATTCATTGTTCGTGCATAACACCCAGTGCTCCATGCAGAACGTGCCCTCTTTAATACCCATCACCAGGCTAACCCATCCTCCCACCCCCCTCCCCTCTAGAACCCTCAGTTTGTTTTTCAGAGTCCATCATCTCTCATAGTTCATCTACCCCTCTGATTTCCCCCCCTTCGTTCTTCCCCTCCTGCTATCTTCTTCTTCTTTTTTTTCGTTAACATATATTGCATTATTTGTTTCAGAGGTACAGATCTGAGATTCAACAGTCTTTCACAATTCAGAGCGCTTACCAGAGCACATACCCTCCCCAGTGTCTATCATCCAGTCACCCCATCCCTCCCACCCCACCCCCCACTCTAGCAACCCTCAGTTTGTTTCCTGAGATTAAGAATTCCTCATATCAGTGAGGTCATATGATACATGTCTTTCTCTGTTTGACTTATTTCGCTCAGCATAATACCCTCCAGTTCCATCCACGTCGTTGCAAATGGCAAAATCTCATTCCTTTTGATGGCTGCATAATATTCCATTATATATATAGACCACATCTTCTTTATCCATTCATCTGTCGATGGACATCTTGGCTCTTTCCAGTTTGGCTATTGTGGACATTGCTGCTATGAACATCGGGGTGCACGTACCCTTTCAGATCTCTACTTTTGTATCTTTGGGGTAAATACCCAGTAGTGCAATTGCTGGGTCATAGGATAGCTCTATTTTCAACTTTTTGAGGAACCTCCATACTGTTTTCCAGAGTGGCTGCACCAGCTTGCATTCCCACCAACAGTGTAGGAGAGGTCCCCTTTCTCCACATCCCCGCCAACATCTGTCATTTCCTGACTTGTTAATTTTAGCCATTCTGACTGGTGTGAGGTGATATCTCATTGAGGTTTTGATTTGGATTTCCCTGATGCCGAGCGATATTGAGCACTTTTTCATGTGTCTGTTGGCCATTTGGATGTCTTCTTTGGAAAAATGTCTGTTCATGTCTTCTGCCCATTTCTTGATTGGATTCTTTGTTCTTTGGGTGTTGAGTTTGATGAGTTCTTTATAGATTTTGGATACTAGCCCTTTATCTGACATGTCATTTGCAAATATCTTCTCCCATTCTGTCGGTTGTCTTTTGGTTTTGTTGACTGTTTCCTTTGCTTTGCAAAAGCATTTTATCTTGATGAAGTCCCAATAGTTCATTTTTGCCCTTGCTTCCCTTGCCTTTGCCGATGTTTCTAGGAAGAAGTTGCTTCGGTTGAGGTCGAAGAGGTTGCTGCCTGTGTTCTCCTTTAGGATTTTGATGGACTCCTGTCTCACATTGAGGTCTTACAACCATTTGGAGTCTATTTTTGTGTGTGGTGTAAGGAAATGGTCCAGTTTCATTCTTCTGCATGTGGCTGTCCAATTTTCCCAACACCATTTGTTGAAGAGACTGTCGTTTTTCCACTGGACATTCTTTCCTGCTTTGTCAAAGATGAGTTGACCATAGAGTTGAGGGTCCATATCTGGGCTCTCTATTCTGTTCCATTGATCTATGTGTCTGTTTTTGTGCCAGTACCATACTGTCTTGATGATGACAGCTTTGTAATAGAGCTTGAAGTCCAGAATTGTGATGCCACCAGCTTTGCTTTGCTTTTTCAACATTCCTCTGGCTATGCGGGGTCTTTTCTGGTTCCATACAAATTTTAGGATGATTTGTTCCATTTCTTTGAAAAAAGTGGATGGTATTTTGATGGGGATTGCATGGAATGTGTAGATTGCTCTAGGTAGCATTGACATCTTCACAATATTTGTTCTTCCAATCCATGAGCATGGAACGTTTTTCCATTTCTTTGTGTCTTCCTCGATTTCTTTCATGAGTATTTTATAGTTTTCTGAGTACAGATTCTTTGCCTCTTTGGTTAGATTTATTCCTAGGTATCTTATGGTTTTGGGTGCAATTGTAAATGGGATTGACTCCTTCATTTCTCTTTCTTCTGTCTTGTTGTTGTATAGGAATGCCACTGACTTCTGTGCATTGATTTTATATCCTGCCACTTTACTGAATTCCTGTATGAGTTCTAGCAGTTTTGGGGTGGAGTCTTCGGGGTGTTCCACATAAAGTATCATATCATCTGCAAAGAGTGAGAGTTTGACTTCTTCTTTGCCGATTTGGATGCCTTTTATTTCTTTTTGTTGTCTGATTGCTGTGGCTAGGACTTCCAATAGTATGTTGAATAGCAGTGGTGATAGTGGACATCTCTGCTGCATTCCTGACCTTAGGGGGAAAGCTCTCAGTTTTTCCCCATTGAGAATGATATTCGCTGTAGGTTTTTCATAGATGCCTTTTATGATCTTGAGGTATGTACCCTCTATGCCTATACTCTGAAGAGTTTTGATCAAGAAAGGATGCTGTACTTTGTCAAATGCTTTTTCTGCATCTATTGAGAGGATCATATGATTCTTGTTCTTTCTTTTGTTAATGTATTATTGTATCACATTGATTGATTTGCAGATGTTGAACCAACCTTGCAGCCCAGGGATAAATCCCACTTGGTCATGGTGAATAATCCTTTTAATGTACTGTTGGATCCTATTGGCTAGTATTTTGGTGAGAATTTTTGCATCCATGTTCATCAGGAATATTGGTCTGTAATTCTCCTTTTTGATGGGGTCTTTGTCTGGTTTTGGGATCAAGGTAATGTTGGCCTCATAAAATGAGTTTGGAAGTTTTCCTTCCATTTCTATTTTTTGGAACAGTTTCAGAAGAATAGGTATTAATTCTTCTTTAAATGTTTGGTAGAATTTCCCTGGGAAGCCATCTGGCCCGGGGCTTTTGTTTGTTGGGAGATTTTTGATGACTGCTTCAATTTCCTTAGTGGTTATAGGTCTGTTCAGGTTTTCTATTTCTTCCTGGTTCAGTTTTGGTAGTTGATACATCTCTAGGAATGCATCCATTTCTTCCAGGTTATCGAATTTGCTGGCATAGAGTTGCTCATAATATGTTCTTATAATTGTTTGTATTTCTTTGGTGTTGGTTGTGATCTCTCCTCTTTCATTCATGATTTTGTTGATTTGGGTCATTTCTTTTTTCTTTTTGATAAGTCTGGCCAGGAGTTTATCAATCTTGTTAATTCTTTCAAAGAACCAGCTCCTAGTTTCATTGATCTGTTCTATTGTTCTTTTAGTTTCTATTTCATTGATTTCTGCTCTGATCTTTATTATTTCTCTTCTCCTGCTGGGTTTAGGCTTTATTGCTGTTCTTTCTCCAGCTCCTTTAGGTGTAGGGTTAGGTTGTGTACTTGAGACCTTTCTTGTTTCTTGAGAAAGGCTTGTATTGCTATATACTTTCCTCTTAGGACTGCCTTTGCTGCATCCCAAAGATTTTGAACAGTTGTGTTTTCATTTTCATTGGTTTCCATGTATTTTTTTAATTCTTCTTTAATTTCCTGGTTGACCCATTCATTCTTCAGTAGGATGTTCTTTAGCTTCCATGTATTTGAGTTCTTTCCGACCTTCCTCTTGTGATTGAGTTCTAGTTTCAAAGCATTGTGGTCTGAAAATAGGCAGGGAATGATCCCAATCTTTTGGTACCGGTTGAGACCTGATTTATGACCTAGGATGTGATCTATTCTGGAGAATGTTCCATGGGCACTAGAGAAGAACGTGTATTCCGTTGCTTTGGGATGGAATGTTCTGAATATGTCTGTGAAGTCCATTTGGTCCAGTGTGTCATTTAAAGTCTTTATTTCCTTGTTGATCTTTTGCTTAGACGATCTGTCCATTTCAGTGAGGGAGGTGTTAAAATCCCCCACTATTATTGTATTGTTGTCAATGTGTTTCTTTGCTTTTGTTATTAATTGCCTTATATAATTGGCTGCTCCCATGTTAGGGACATAGATATTTGCAATTGTTAGATCTTCTTGTTGGATAGACCCTTTAAGTAGGATATAGTGTCCTTCCTCATCTCTTATTACAGTCTTTGGTTTAAAATCTAATTTGTTTGATATAAGGATTGCCACCCCAGCTTTCTTTTGGTGTCCATTAGCATGGTAAATGGTTTTCCACCCCCTCACTTTCAATCTGGGGGTGTCTTTGGGTCTAAAATGAGTCTCTTGCAGACAGCATATCGATGGGTCTTGTTTTTTAATCCAATCTGATAGCCTGTGTCTTTTTATTGGGGCATTTATCCCATTTACATTCAGGGTAACTATTGAAAGATAGGAATTTAGTGCCATTGTATTGCCTGTAAGGTGACTGTTACTGTATATTGTCTGTGTTCCTTTCTGGTCTATGTTGCTTTTAGGCTCTCTCTTTGCTTAGAGGACCCCTTTCAAGATTTCTTGTAGGGCTGGTTTCATGTTTGCAAATTCCTTTAGTTTTTGTTTGTCCTGGAAGCTTTTTATCTCTCCTTCTATTTTCAATGACAGCCTAGCTGGATATAGTATTCTTGGCTGCATATTTTTCTCATTTAGTGCTCTGAATATATCCTGCCAGTCCTTTCTGGCCTGCCAGGTCTCTGTGGATAGGTCTGTTGCCAATCTAATGTTTCTACCATCGTAGGTTACATATCTCTTGTCCCGAGCTGCTTTCAGGATTTTCTCTTTGTCTCTGAGACTCGTAAGTTTTACTATTAGAAGTCGGGTTGTTGACCTATTTTTATTGATTTTGAGAGGGGTTCTCTGTGCTTCCTGGATTTTGATGCCTGTTTCCTTCCCCAAATTAGGGAAGTTCTCTGCTATAATTTGCTCCATTATACCTTCTGCCCCTCTCTCTCTTTCTTCTTCTTCTGGGATCCCAATTATTCTAATGTTGTTTCGTCTTATGGTATTGCTTATCTCTCGAATTCTGCCCTCGTGATCCAGTAGTTGTTTATCTCTCTTTTTCTCAGCTTCTTTATTTTCCATCATTTGGTCTTCTATATCACTGATTCTCTCTTCTGCCTCATTTATCCTAGCAGTTAGTGCCCCCATATTTGATTGCACCTCATTAATAGCCTTTTTGATTTCTACTTGGTTAGATTTTAGTTCTTTTACTTCTCCAGAAAGGATTTCTCTAATAACTTCCATGCTTTTTTCAAGCCCAGCTAGTATCTTTAAAGTGATGATTCTGAACTTTAGATCTGACATCGTACTAATGTCCATATTGTGTAGGTCCCTGGCAGTCGGTACTACCTCTTGTTCTTTTTGTTGAGGTGATTTTTTCCATCTTGTCATTTTGTGCAGAGGAGAATAGATTAATGAGAGAACAAAATGCTAGCAGGGTAACAACGTCCCCAGAAAATATACTCTAAGCAAATCAGAAAATACCTGAAGCAGTGGGAAAAGAAAGGGAAAGAGAGGAAAAAGATAAAGATAAAGATAAAAACAAACAAAAACAGAACAAAACAAAACAAAACAAAAAAACAGAATATGATCAAATATGATCAGGCTGGTATATAGATCAGTGCCACACACTAGATTTTGGGTGTATTTTGGTCTGTTAGAAGGAAGTGCCTCCCAAAATTTTAAAGAAAGAAAAACTTATATATGTACAAAAATAATGGTTGATATGATGAAGGGATGGAATATGATTGTAAAGATGGAAATTATAAAAAAATTTTATAAAAGGAATTGATAAGAAGTTGTTTGAAAAAAGAAAGAAGAGGATTTAAAAAAAAAAGAAAAAAAAAGGGAGAGAATGTGATCAGGCAGGGAGTAGAAAAAAACCATACACTAGAGATTTGGGGTATATTTTGATCTGTTAGAAGAACTATCTCAAAATTTTAGAGAGAACAACTTATGTATATATATGCCAAAAATACGGGTAACTACTATGAAAGGATAGAATATGACTCTAAAAATGAAAAATAAAAATGTTTTTTAAAAAAGGGATTGATAAGATGTTGGTTGAAAAAGGGAAAAAGAAAAATTCAAAAAAAAAAAAGAAAAAAAACAGTTAAAAAAAATTACCTTTGAAAGACTAAAGAATCATGGTAAAAAAGCCATGTGAATTCTCTGTGCAGTATTCCCCTAGCGCTGGAGTTCTGCCACTCTCATTGATCGGTAAACTTGGTCTTGGCTGGCTGTTCTCGCTGATCTTCTGGGGGAGGGGCCTGTTGCCGTGGTTTCCAAATGTCTTTGCCGGAGGAGGAATTGCCCTGCCCTTGCCTGGTCTGGGCTAAGTAATCTGCTCGGGTTTGCTCTCCGGAGCTTTTGTTCCCTGCAAGCTTTCCGTACAGCTTTGGAGGCAGAGAGTGAAAATGGCGGCCTCCCAATCTCCCCCTCGGAGGAGCCGAGAACTCAGGGCCCCACTCTTCAGTGAGCCCCCAGAGAAAAGCTGCCAGTCACTCCCGTCTCCCCAGTCTCTGGCCACACTCCATGCTCACCCGGCCTGTGACCGCGCGTTTCTATCTCTGGCATTCGACCCCGGGTGGAGTCTCCAAACCCAGCAGATCCCTGTGGTGCACTCCCGCGATGCTCCTCCCGGGGGAGGAAGGGGAGTCTCCCTGGATCTGCCGCTTGTTGGGTCCCTGCTGGAGGAGCAGTGGCCCGACTGTGCCGCAGATCACGGTTTATGGCAACCCCGAGCTGAGAGCCTGCGCCTGGGCTCCGTCTCTGCAGCCAGCTTCCCTGCTCCGATACCTGGGAGCTCTGCCACACTCAGGCACCCCCAGTCTTTCTGTGACCCCAAGGGTCCTGAGACCACACTGTCCCATGAGGGTTCCACCCCCCCACTTAGCCACCTGAGTGATATCCCTCAGCGGAGCAGACTTCTAAAAGTTCCGATTTTGTGCTCCGCGGCTCTATCACTTGCCAGAAGCGGCTGACGGAGGCCCCTCCCCCGCCATCTATCCTCCCAAATATCGCCTCGGATTCACTTCTCCGCATGTCCTACCTTCCAGAAAGTGGTCGCTTTTCTGTTCAGAGAGTTGTTGCTATTCTTTTCTTCGATCTCCTGTTGAGTTTGTAGGTGTTCAGAATGGTTTGATCCCTATCCAGCTGAATTCCTGAGAGGAGACGAAATCCAGGTCTCCTACTCCTCCGCCATTTTGCTCCGCCCCCCTAAATAAATACTTTCTTAATAAGAACAAATGTTACTTTGATTTGTTAATTCTATTATTTCTGTTTGAATGGGTTTATATGTATAAATAACACACAGTTCAAAAGATGCAAAAGTATATTCATTGAGTATATTTCCTTACCTACCTGTCCCATTAATCAAATCTCTTCCCACACACAATTGCTGTTACTGGTTTCTGGTTAACCTTCTGGAGGTATTCTAAGTGCATACAAATAAATAAATACATATCAAATCTGTTTATCAAACAATGTCATCCCCAATAATAAAGTCAGAGACTTTCAAATTTAATACAAGAAAAATCTCCATTCCTTTTAATATTTTTTCTGAAATTTCTTTACTTAGTAGTCAGATATAAAACAAAATTTAAAACGTGCATTTATTGGAAACAAGTTACCATCTGTTTTGCAAATTACATACTGAAACATTTTTTAAAAACCTACAAAGTAAACTACAAAATTATTAAAACTACTGAGAATGTTTTGTAAGGTATCTGGAATCAAGATAATCACATAAATCTTCTATATAAAAATATAATGGAAAACAGAAATCTCATTCATGATAACAACCAAAACCAAAAGCAGAAATTACTAGCAGCAAAATTAACAAGAAATATGAAACTTATAGGTAGAACAGTTTAAACTTATCCTGGGAACCAAAAAAGAGAGACATAACATCTGGTAGAAAAAGCTTAAGAGTACACAGCCGTCCATATTTTCCCAAATTAATTCACAAATGTAGCAAATTATGGTCAAAATATAAATAGCAAATTTCTCTTTGTGACTTGACAAAATGCTTCTGTAGTTCATCTGAAAATAATGAAAGTATAAAACCAGTCAATAAAAAAGTTTTAGAAGTCTATATTCCCTGTAAGTTACTGAAATGCATTCTAGATCTACATTATTAAAAGCATTAAGGAATAGGCACAAAAATAGGACAGATCAACAGAACAGAATAGAAAGTCTAGAAATAGATTCAAATATTATGAGAAATTGATAGAACGAAAAAGGCGACATTTAAAATATCTTTGGAAGAGGATGGTTCAGTAAGTTATTTTGGGACAAGTGGCTTACCATTTGGAACAAATTAAAGTGAGCTCTCTTTTATACATCATAATAAAGTTCCACCCAAATAAACTTCAGATGAACTATAGCTTTAAACCTCAAAAATTAAACCATAAAACTATTAGAAGAAAAACAGAACCACTACACAACAATTGGAATGTCCAAGATCCAGCACACTGACAACATCAAATGCTGACAAGGATGGTGCAGGAACAAACTCATTCATCTCTGGTGGGAATGCAAAATGGTACAGCTATTTTGAAGACAGTGTGGGGGTTTCTTAGAACACTTAGAACTCTTAACATGTGATACAGAAAACACGCTCCTTGGGATTTACCCAAAGAAGTTGAAAACTTAGGTCCACACAAAAACCTGCACACGGAGGTTTATAGAAGCTTTATTCATAATTGCTGAAACTTGGAAATAGCCAAGATGTCCTTCAGTAGGTGAACAGATAAAGCAATTACAGCACATCCAGACAATGAGGTATTAGGCCTAAAAAGAAACCTAGCCATGAAAAGACCTGGAAGAAACTTACCTGCATACGACTAAGTGAAAGAAGCCAATTTTTAAAAGTCTGCATATTGTGTGATTCTAACTATATGACATTCTGCAAAATGCAAAACTACAGAGACAGTAAAAAGATCAATAGTTGATAAGGGTTAGGAGTCAGGGGAAGGATGACTCGGCAGAGCGTAGAGAATTTTTTAGGGTAGTGACAATACTCTGTATGATACCATAACGATGAATACATGTCATTATACATTTTTCCAAACTCATAAAATGTACAACACCAAAAGTAAACTCTAATGTAAATGATGGACTTTGGTGATAATGACATATCAAAGTAGGTTCATAGGTTGTAAAAACTGTACCATTCTGGTGGGGATGTTGATAGTCATGAAGGCTCTGCATGTGTGATGGAAATCTCCTCACCTTCCTCTCAATTTTGCTGTGAACCTGAATCTTTACCAAAAAAATCATATAAAGATGAGATCAATATTTTTTAAATATTAGCAAAGACAAGGCCTTTCTAGGCATGGCACTAAAAACAAAAACTATAAAGGAAAGGATCAACAGATTTTACTGCATAAAACTAACATTTTCTTTACAATTAAAAAATAAGTGAAAATTTTGGAATGTTTTCAATGCCTGATACAAAGCCTATGAAATTTTGGTAACTTCAAATTTAAAATACCTCTCACAAATAATTTAGATAAAGAACAAGAACACCAGAGGTCATGAACAACAACTGACACACCGATGCTACTATCTAACACCTTTAAATTGAACAAAAACTGACACTTTAAGGGATGGACAGTGGAAGAAGAGCCTGGAAAAAAGAGTGGGAAGAGCAGGGCTGGGACAGGAGGAGCAAAATATGAAGAATTTCATGGCCAGGGGGAAGTGACTGGGTCAAGTCATAACAATTCAAAAATGGCTCTTGGAATTAGTGACTAGAAAGAGACAGAAGCCACTTGGTGGTCTGGTGGGAGGGGAAGGCAAGAAGGTAAAAACAGTAAATGCAAACAGTTCTTTCAAGATGCTTGGTTGGGGGGCGCCTGGGTGCCTCAGTCGGTTAAGTGTCCAACTCTTGATCTAGGCCCAGGTCATGATCTCAGGGTCATGAGATAGAACACCAGGGCGAGCTCCGTGCTCAGCAGGGAGTCTGCTTGGGATTTTCACTCTTCTTCTCCCTCTGCCCCTCCCTCCATTTGTGAACGTGCACTCTCCCTCTCTCTCAAAAAACAAAAACAAAAACAAAAAAGATGCTTGGTTGGAAGGAAGGTGGAGGGAAGGGCATTTAGAGTTAAGATGGGAGACATATTTGCTGAGTCAAAAGAACCATGAGAGGGAGAAGTTGAAGAGATAGGGCAGAGAAAAGAAACTGATGGAAGTCATTTCATCCAGAACTCTCCTTCCCAAGTGTGAGGAGGGAAGAGGCAAGGGGTGGATAAAATGAGACTCTGTGGGCTTGGGAGCAGGAAGTGAGGTGTTCCCATCCAACATTGTCTGTATTTCCAGTAAAATAGGTGATTCTTTGTGAAGGGTGTAAAGAGAAGCTGAGGGGACATGGATTTAAAGATTTGGAAGGTTTGACAAAGCTGACATGCAGAACGGGACAGAGCAGTGAGTAAGAAAAAATGATGATCACCTGGCATCTTTGAATTTGCATCACATGGGTTTATAGTGACCCCAGACCACCCTGTCACGGTTCTCTCCAGCAGTGGTTACAATCCTGGGCATGTGCACAGGGAAAGGCAAATCGAATTTTCCAGGATTTAGCCAGATGGATGGCTATAAAAGGACAATGGGATGAAGAGATGGAGGATACCAGGAGGAGAGTGACTGAAGTGATAGATCGTGGAATCTGAGCGGGGTAGGGAAGGAAATGAAAGCATGAGAAGGCTCATCAGTAGAGAAAAAGCTGACAAGAGGTTCTGGTGAAGACTTCTCAGAAGATACATGATTGTCAATCTTGTGGCCGCTGTTCTCTTCTGTATTGTCATCCCCGTACTGCCCAGCACTCAGTCTCCCTACTGGTTTACAGCGCCCTCTGGAAACCTGGTCTCACAGTTAACAAATGCCCCCTGCCTCTTCAAACTCTCACTGAATGTCTTCTTTTCCAACCCACCCCCATTCTAATAAAGACTTTTATGATTCAGCATATTAAGAACTAGAGATGGAGACTATTGAGTGTCAGAGGCTCACTTGAAACGTTCCAAACACCAGAGTTCTTTGTGCTATTCAGTTCAATCTCCTGAAAGCCATCAGGTAGATACAGCAATAGTTCAAGAGCTGATGGAATCCCTGCTGAAATCTTCAGACTGAAAAATGGGAACTCACGTTACAGCTTCACTCTCACTTAGAGATTTTTAATGATGAAGAAATTCCAGATGACATCAGGATGGCTGTGATCATGACACATTTTAGTTCAGGAGAGGGAAGTCTGACTTAAATCAAATTTATACTGCTTTCCTTTTTTTTTTTTTTCCCCTGTAGAAAAATCTTTGAGAATCTCCCAGAACCATTTTTTCCCCCACATTATTGTAGAGATCTTTGAGAGTCATTGTTTGGTAGTAGTTGATAAACAGGCTCCACTGACATGGCTCACAGTTCGTAAAATTGTTTAATGAATAAGAAACCTTATGAAGAATTCTTATTAAACATGATTGTTCCCCCAAGTTTGCCTTCCCCCATAATCTTTTCTCACTTCAAAGTGTTTCTCTTTGAAAATATTTTGTTAAGATTCCTTTGGGAATAGCAAGAGCTATCAACCAAAACTGTACCACTGATCAAACACAGTTTTCAAAATTAGTCTTCATAGTGATTCATCTAAGTACTTAAAAATTCTCCTAATAGAATGAAGTGATTTTCTAAGTGCTGAATAAGATTTGATCTTCAGCTACCTCCACTTCAGACCTAAGGCTGATTGTTGAAATGCTAGACAGACCAATGGGAGTCAGAAGACAGGACAAATGGAACAGGTAAATAAGGAGAGGCAAATGGTCTACTAATTAGAAACCTCTTATATGAATATGTATATATTATAGTTATATTAATATATATTATTATATTAAATAGATATTATTCCTCATAAATGTACATATCTACATGCAAACATACATATACTATGAAAAAGATACCTTATTGAGAAAATGACAAATTTCAGGGTTGTTATTACTACTATTACTAATAACTACCACTATTACTAATAACTACCATTTACCCAACTTCGTTTGGGTTGTAAACTATGTTAAATAAATAATTTACATATATTATCCTGTTAAATTTTCACAACAGTCCTATGGGGTAAGTATCATTAGAAAGCTAAAGAACATGTGGTTTAGAGAGTACAACTCATCTCACATGGCAAATAAGTGGCAGAAGGGAGATTTAAGCCCAGATTTTTCTGGCTCCAACGTCTTACTCTTAACCTTGTTCCTGCTTATGGAAACAAACAAAGTAAGAAAGGTATTCGCTAGTCATGGTGAATTTAAGGTATGGTGTTAACAAAAGGGAGTGAAGACGAGAAGGAAGAAACCCAGATGCACATTCATGCAATAGAAAGAGAATGGAGGTGAGTTCTAGGTCCAAGGTTCCCAAATTTCAATGCACAGAGCATTGCCCTAGGAAAGTTTTAAAATGATAATTCCAGAATATCTTTCTGCCTCCCAGAAGTATTATTTAGTAAGTTTGAGGTAGGTCTCAGAACCTGAACCTTGAAAAAGTGGGAACTCACGTTACAGCTTCACTCTCACTTAGAGTGTCCTAAGTGCTTCTGATTCCATGGACCATTCCATGAGAAACACTGCTCTACACTATGGACCAGAGGGAAGAGACTCTGCAAACCCAGAGTTAAAGAGCTGATGAGCAGATGAATTGGTCTTGAAGGTTATTCTCCTAATAATATATTGGGACAAAGAAAGGCTAAAACTGGACAAAAGTTTATTTCTCTAGAGATCAAAAGAGGAACCAGAGGCAAAAACTTATCCCAGTCCTGGAATTAGGAAATAACAAAGGTCAACCGAAAGAACTGTAATGACAAAGCTCAGAATTGAGGGAAAACTTACTTCAGTTGTATATAATTACCATCATATATATAATTGTTATATAATTCATATAATTATAATTTGATGGACCCAAATTATCTCTTTTCTGGTTAATATCAGAAAGGGTGGAAGAAGCAAGGATGGGCAAATCTTTAACATCGAAATCACTGTTTTTCCTTTTTTTTTTTAACCTTTGATATAGTCACTCATTAAATATTTACTGAATATCAACTATGTCCTAGGGTCTGTGGTAGGACTGAGACATAGGTAAAAAATTTGATAGCCCTGTCCTCAAAGAATTGGGAGTTCTAAGGAGAGAAAATGTTTAAAAATATTTAAAACCTGATGTGATAATTGCAATATATGCTTTGGAGAGAAGAGGAAAGATTAACTTCCTCAGGAGATTAGGAAACATTTCCCTTGAGCTAAATCTGGAAGAGTAAAGGTAGTTGTGGAATATGAGGCTGTTGGTTATGGACCAGAGATTGAAAAACTTTGGTGGACTCTCCTATGGTTCATTAACATAGAGTCCCTCGGAGCTGAACACTTTCTTGGATGGTTGCAGAGCATTGTGAATCACCTGAAGTTTAATGTAAACTTTGGTACTTATAGTTTTCTGGGAAGGTCGTATGTATTGTCAGACTTCTAAGGGATCCTTGATCCAAAAAGATTAAAAAATAAAGGGAGGGGCGCCTGGGTGGCTCAGATGGTTAAGCGTCTGCCTTCGGCTCAGGTCATGGTCCTGGGGTCCTGGGATCGAGTCCCGCATCAGGCTCCCTGCTCCTTGGGAGCCTGCTTCTCCCTCTGCCTCTCTCTCTCTCTCTGTCTCTCACGAATAAATAAAAACAAAATCTTTAAAAAAAAAAAAGGGAAAGCACTGGAGATCTTTAAGGCAAGAAATGACGTCCAATTTGCCTTTTAGAAATACAACTTTGGCTGGAAGGTGGAGAATAGATGGAGGGAAAGGCCAATGAAAGGGACACCTCTGAGGGGATTGTTGAGGGGTTATATGTGGGAGATGAAAAGAGCTCACACTCAGGTAGCAGCAGTGGAGACTGACAGGAAGAAATGGACTTGAGAGCCATGCCTATGGTCTTGGGACTAATTGAATATAATGAATGATGGAGAGGTAGTCAAGGATGAGTTCCATATCTCTTGTCTTCGTGGTGGGGTGGAAAGCTGTTTGGTCAAAGACAGAATCCAAGTTTCATTCACTAGACATTGCCAAATATGGAATTCCATTTTGTTCTATAAGAACTTGTGTTATGGAGTAAGTCAACAGTGAGGTAAGATGAAGGTGAGAATGAAGCAGAGCAGGACAAGGAAAAGAAGAAGGAAGAGTGGAGGAGAAGAAGAGGAGGGCGAGGGAAAAATATCCTCTCCTCTCAAGACAGTTTTTTTTTTTTTAAGATTTTATTTATTTATTTGAGAGAGAGAATGAGAGAGACAGAGAGCACAGGAGAGGGGGGAGGGTCAGAGGGAGAAGCAGACTCCCGGCCGAGCAGGGAGCCCGATGCGGGACTCGATCCTGGGACTCCAGGATCATGACCTGAGCCGAAGGCAGTCGCTTAACCAACTGAGCCACCCAGGCGCCCCCTCTCAAGACAGTTTTGAGGGAGAGTCAGATCACACAGAATCCTATAGGCCATTATAAGACAGGCCTTTATTCTAGGTGAAAATTGGAGCCATGCAGGTTTTCAACAAAGGATGACCATGATCTGACTTATATTTTACAAGGATCACTCCAACTTCTCTGTATAGAATAAACTGTAAATGAATGGGGTTGGAAGCAAAGAAACCAATTATGAAATGATTATAATAATTCAGGTGAGACAGAATGGTGGTCAGGACTAGGCAGGTTTCATATGGGTGGTAGTGGAAGGTGTCAGAGTCTGAAAAAATTTTGAAGAGGGAACTAACAGAATTTGACAACAGATTGGACTGGGGTAAAAGAAAGAGTCAAGAAAGCCTTGGGGGTTTGGTCCGAACAGCTGGGATATGGAGGTGCCATTAACTGAGAAGTGGAAGGGTTATGACAGGGG
Organism: Mirounga leonina; assembly: GCF_011800145.1. NCBI lineage: Eukaryota > Metazoa > Chordata > Mammalia > Carnivora > Phocidae > Mirounga > Mirounga leonina. The sequence continues at coordinate 45,135,220 of NW_023270854.1, forward strand.
AAAGACTGGTTAGTATGGGGGTGTTAAGTATGAGATATCTATGTGGCATCAGAGTGGAGATGTCAGGAAGGCAATTGGATATATGAGTTTAGTACTCATGAAAGAGATTTGGACTAAAGATATAAATGTGAGACTTTGTCAACATATAATTGTTATTCAAAGCCATAAGACTGGCTGAGCCCAATAAGGATCTGAGTGTAAGTAAAGAGAAGACCAAAGACTGAGGTGCTTTTATGGTAAGGATTTGGGGGGAGGAGAAGGAACCATTCTTCCACTATTTCTCTTAATTACATATTTTCCCAATAATTTTTATCAGTGCAGTACCTAAGATCAAGAGCTTTGGTATAAGAGAAACTGGGTTTAACCCCTATGTCCACCACCTATTAATACTTGTGCAAATTTGGTCAAATTGTTTTATCCTCAGTGCTTGCTTTACTCATTTTTTAAAATGGAAATTATAAAGTACCTACTTCATAGATTAGTTATGAGGTTAAATGATACAGTACATATTTAAGGTATAGAAATGTTTGGCACATAGTAAACACTCCATAAATGATATCTGGTATTATTATCATTATTTTGTTCTTTTCTGCCCCCTGGGATGGAGTCAGAGAATATCCATGCTCTGAATTTTTATGTAAAGAATCACAAAGAATATGAGCACTTGGAGGCTTATATTCAACTTGAGACCTAGTGTAGGTGACTGGGTTACCCTCCAGAACCCTCGCTCTGTTTTATGGCTCAACTTCTTCTAGATCCCTGCTCCCTTCTTTATCATGCTTCCCCTTGTCTGGGGTATTCATCATGCACCATAGCACTTGATGCCAGGGGATTGGTCTGCTGTAGTCATGACCTTGAAGAAAGGTTTTATTTTTGTTTAGTTTTGTTTTGTTTTACTAACGGTTCACTTTCTAAATGCTTTCTAAGTATATCCTGCTGCTCAAGATGGCAATTTAAAACACAAAGCCTCAAAATCAGAACTAGATAATCCGTGGCAATCACTGATTGAGTCCAACCTTCAGAGCCTACCAACATGGGTCTATGTGCCTCCTAATGGCCTCTTCTCTGCATAAATCTGGGAAGAACAGAAGAATTGGAATTTCATTGTGAGACACAAGAGGCAAAAACCCTACAAAAAGTTTCGTAACTATATATTGTGTATAAAATGCAGCTATTCTTGTGCTTCATCATAAAAATAATATATGCACGTAAATTAAAAATAAGTGATGACAAGGAAAGAAATATTGGAAAAATATAATTAAAAAAATACTGTAACAGCTGACAGATGAGTTGGCTAGAAAAAAAAGTGCAGCTACAGAAGACAGTTCTGAAAATAATGAAGCAACGAGAACGAAGTTAATGAGATTGAGAAAATGAAAAAAGAGAATTTACAGTACTATCACACACACACACAAAATCAAAATATAGGCTCCAATCTGATGTATCCTTATTAAACAAAAGTGCATCTAGCCCTCTTAATTTCACTGAGGCACTAAATGATTTGGTGTGTTCCACTCATGCAGAAAACAGGTCGAGTTATGGAACCTACCTTCTAGCCACATCAATAATCCTCAAAGATCAAGCTGTCTTTATGCCTACCTATGGTTCAGAAGCAACTTCTAGGCTACAAATGAGACAAACAAAGTAAAAAGAAAAGGAAACAAGAAAAGAGAAAGCCCATTTCTTTGCCATGTGTCTCCTTCCTAGCTATGGGGTTCTGAACCAGAGTGGGCATACCATAAATCTTGATAACACATGTTGATTTTATTTTTGTGCATTATTTCAAAAGCCTAACGCCGTATCTGTTGTGAAATGCAGGTAGGTTGGTGGTCTTTTAAATACATTTGAGAGGAGAAATGGAATCGAGCTATGTGATGACCATTTAAAAAAAGAAGTCCCCCTTCATTTGTAGAAGGAAATGCTAACCAAAGTTTCAATAGTTTCTCATATAACTCAATTTTGATATAATTTTCAGTATGTTTTAATATATCATTTTGCAAGTGATTTTTATTCTATTTCATATAATTTATTACTAATTCATTTATTTAACAACATTTATTGAGCATCTGTTGTTCTCAGTCACTGTTTTTGGCACAGGAATACAAAGAAGAACATGACATAGACTCTGCACCCAGTAATCTTGTACCTTCAGTCGGGAGAGGACCCTGCACATGAACACTGTGTAGTAAGTTAGAAGCATCAGAGGTGCATGCTTACAGAAAGGGTATGGACCTGGGAGCACCTAAGGAGGGGACTCTTGAACTGGAACTTGAAGCCAGGTGAAAAATTCCAGAGGAAACCACTTGGAGGAGTAAAGGGTAAGAGTAAAGGAGGCCACACCAAGAAGGCCAGAGAGACTTGCTCCCACTCTTTGGCTTGGCTCAGCAGGTAAGTGTGAAGCAAGGAGAAGCAGCAGAAAAACAGTAGAAAAGTGAAGCATAGATCAGGTCATGAAAGACTATGTGCATCTACTAAGGCATTTAAATTTTTTTTTTTTAAAGATTTATTTTATTTATTTAACAGAGAGAGAGAGATAGATACACACAGCGAGAGAGGGAACACAAGCAGGGGGAGTGGGAGAGGGAGAAGCAGGCTTCCTGCCAAGCAGGGAGCCCGATGCGGGGCTCGATCCCAGGACCCTGGGATCATGACCTGAGTCGAAGGCAGACACTTAATGACTGAGCCACCCAGGTGCCCCTAAGGCATTTAGATTTTATCTGGAATGCTATGAAGCACCTTGGAACAATGCAGAGAATGGTGTGACTATACTCGAACTTTAGAAACAATTCTCTGGCTGAAGTGTGAAGAATGGTTTGGAGGGATTAAAGAGGTGATCTTTAAAGAAGATGAGGGTGGCAAGGCCTTAAATTAAACACATACCAGAGATGGCAAAAATAAGATGTAGAAATTGAGAGCTATTTAGATGGTAGATTCAAGCTGTGGAGTCTAATTATTGTGAAAGAAGAGGAAATAGGCTTATAGGCTTGCAGTTTGAAGGAGTGGGTAGTTGATGGAGTCATTTATGAAGATAAGGAGTTCGGGAGAGAAAGGTTGGGGGTGGCAAGGAATGTGTTTGTTTACCTAATTATTTCAAGGGGCCTTGGTGATATATGAACAAAGAGGTAGAATATATATTTATGAAGTCCTTGAGAGAGAACTTGACCAGAGCTTTAGATCTGGGGGGAATGTAATATATTAGCATGTAATTAAGTCATGAGAGTAGATGAGGATGTCCTCATAGCCCATGAAGAGTGATAAGAATAAGGACTAAGGACACCAATATGGGGTCGCCTTTTAAAGGGCCAGTGGAGAAAGAGGAATCTTTAACGTGGATTTAAAAAGAACAGTAAAGGAGTAAGAAGATCCAGAAGAGAATAGAGCCTTAGAAGCCCAGGTTAGCCCCAGTCAATAGGCCCAGTAAGAACATGGCTCATTGCATCCATTTAATTTGGCAACCAGAAACTCAGTGGTGACTCAACCATGGGAGGTTCCGTAATGGGTTAAGGAGATGAAAACAGAGAGCATGATAACTTGAAGGCAAATCAGGATGTAATTACTTTGGTTTTATATTTTTTAAAACAGTTTTTTACTTTAAAATGTTAAGTCGTTTGCCTATTTTTTTAAGGCAAAGGGCTGGACCAGTAGAAATAGGAAGAATGAAGAGACAGCCATTAGGATGACATCCCAGAGAAAAGGTGGGATTCACTGCAAAGTGAAGAGAGGACTCTTTCAAAGAAAAGAGACACCCCTTCTGCTCCATCAGGGGAGAAGCTGGGAGAGAATCTACCCATAAGGTAGTTCCAGATATTCAGAGTAAAGCTTCCTAAGCTTTGGTTTACTTTTTAAAGAAATGGAAATAGTAACCATTGCTATCTCATAGGAAAGATTGAGATAGTTGTTTACCATTATCATTATTATTATTTCCATTGGGATGGCTGTGAGAATTAAATCAGATAATGCAAATAAAGTGCTTAGCACCAATAGTTATGCATATTAAGATAGGACTGCTGTTCGTATAATTAGGTGCTCATTTTCTCCTGACCTGGACTGTCTCATCACTGCCACCATTAACACCCCTGCCCAGGCCACAGCCACTTCCCCCAAATTAGTCATAAATGCCCTACAAAGAGAAGTTCACGTTAGATAATATCTTCATGAAGAAGTATGCAACATCCCAGTCCATGCTTACACTAAACTCTTAATACACTGAGTTTCCATACCACACAGGTTAACACTTCAATTTTCCCATCTACAACACGTTGGATTTAGTTAGGATAGGCTGGGTTATACTTTGGTAACAAATAACCCTAAAATTTCAAGGCCTAATACAACCAGAATTGGTTTTCTAGCTCATAGGAAGGCTCTCCGAGGGGCCCAGAGCAGCTGACTTCCGTGCTCCATACACCAGGATTCAGGCTTTCTGCCTTTTCACCATAACTATGGTCGGAACGTTTGCATCTGCCCACTCTCCATCCCCCCCCCGGCCCCACAAAAGAACCCCAGAATTCATATTGAAAACCTAATGCCCAAGGTGATGGTATTAGGAGGTGGGGCCTTTGGGAGGTGATCAGGCTCCACCCTCATGAATGGGCTTAGAGCCCTTATAAAAAGAGACTGCACACAAACAGTGAATCATAGAACACCACATCTAAAACTAATGATGTATGGTGATTAACATAACAATAAAAAATTTAAAAATAAAAAATAAAATAAGATTAAAAAAAAGAATCAAAAAAAAAAAAAAGAGAGAGACTGCAGAGAGCTAGCTTGCCTCTTCTGCCATGTGAAGATAAAATGTGAAGTCTGTGACCTGGAAAAGGGCCCTCATCCAACTGTGCTGGTACTCCGATCCTGGACTTCCAGCGTCCAGAATTGTGAGAAGTGAATTTCTATTGTTTATAAGCCACCTAGTCTATGATATTTTGTTACAGCTGCTCGAATAGCCTAGGACAACCATGAAGTCTCCTCCACAGTTGCTAGATCAGGAAAAGAAGGGAAACGGAGATTTGTGTCCCAGCTTTTAAATGCTTCCATCAATATGTGACATACATCCCTTCACTTGCAACTTTTGGCCAAAGCAAGTCACAAAACCTACCCAGAGTTCAAGGGATTGAGAGTTCCAGTTGTCCCAGGTACTCAGAAGAAAGCAGAGCCAGAGATATTTGTGAATGGCAGGGATATCTATTACAAGGAAAGTGAACTGGAGAGACTTCAAAGTTCTAGATCTATTATTCTAATTAGTTCATGTGTGTTTTCCTTTTCAGTAAGGTTGCAAAATTTTTGAGTGCAGGGCTATGTCAAATATATCTGATATATGCCTCATAACACAAAGCCTAGCATTAGGTACATGACAGTCACTCAACAATTAAATAAGTGACTGATACTATTAGGATTTAAAGACAGAATGGATCATTAGTCAAATTGCATCTATTATACAACCACCATGTCCAAAAAGTATATATTAGTGTTTTTTTAAAGAGAATGTAAGAGATGTAGTCTCTATTCTTTTTTTTTTTTTAAGATTTTATTTATTTATTTGACAGAGAGAGAGAGCGCACAAGCAGGGGGAGAGGGAGAAGCAGACTCCCCGCTGAGCAGGGAGAGCCTGATGTGGGACTCGATCCCGGGACCCTGGGATCATGACCTGAGCCGAAGGCAGCCTCTTAACCCGACTGAGCCACCCAGGTGCCCCGATAGTCTCTATTCTTTTTTTAAAAAAGTTTATCCCCTTGGGGCACCTGGGTGGCTCAGTCAGTTAAGCTTCTGACTCTTGATTTCGGCTCAGGTCATGATCTCAGGATCCTGGGACGGAGCCTGCTTCCACACTCAAGGTGGAGTCTGCTTGAGACTCTCTCTCTCCTTCTGCCCCCACTCTTACCGGGTGCTCTCTCTCTCTCAAATCAATAAACAAGATCTTTAATTAAAAATAATAAAAAATTTATCCTTTAATTGGATGATAAATTAGATACTTTTGGGAAATTATTAAGTGTTATATACATATGGGTAAATCAATTTAATATCTTTGAAGGTGATGCAAGAAACGGTCCATTGTGGGCCCTTGTTTTTCTGAGCTACTGACATTTTACTTATAATACAAATGTGAGTTCTTTCAGGGTCCTGCGACTCCTGTGGGATAAAGTTTTAGGTTTTACAGCTGTAAAATGCAATTTGCTACCTTGGATTTGCCTTGGCTGAGGAGTTAAGCCAGTGGATGAGCTCATTAATAAAGTCAGCTGCTAAGGGGAGTGGCTAGTCCAGAGAAGGCTGAGTTTCAGGAGGGTCAAAACTGCCCCTTCATTCTCTCCTGTAATTTAACAAGGCTAATTGGGGATGGGGGCATCCTCAGTGAAATATTCTAACTTAAAAATTGTAACTAAGATCTTTTGTTTGTCAAATGTCAGCTAAAGAAGAATAAAGTCTATAACCATCTTGAGAAGTTGTGTGAATAGAGGATATGTGCTTTCATGCATGCCAATGAAAGGTGAGGCTCATAGAGAAAAAGAAATCAAACTATTTCTGGATAATCACCTGTTGGTTCTGTTGGAAACTAGAAGAGAGTCTGAGACTCATGATTCTAAAGAGTCGCTGCAGGTCCAAAGGTCATTGTCTTAAGGCAAGTTGGGGAGAAAAAAAACCTTTACTTTATACCCAAATTGTGGAGCATGCATTCCTAAAACACTTTGTACAACTTGTTGCCTCCTCTCTGGAAAGAAACAGTGGTGGAGAAGTCTCAAGGAGAAGACTGACAGAAAAAGATCCAAATTGATCAGACAGTGAAACACAGTGCCAGGAAGATACATGACCTAAATCTGAAAATCATGCCGGAAGACAACGAATGGATTTCACTTCACACTTGTGAGAATTGTAGTGATGACAAAAATCAAAGTAAATTGGCTTTATGTAAACTGTTTTCTGATCTGAATCTCCCTAGATTATAAGATTGTGAAGACAAAAAGAGGATTATCCCCAACCTCACATCCTCAATGTAGAACACTTGGCATGTGGTAGGTGTTCACTAAATATCTGTAGAATGAATAGATGGATGGATAAATGGATGAATGAACTAATGGACAGCCTTACTCCAAGCCTGGTAAAGTGAGAAAAGCCGTGGACAGGAGACCTGGCTTTAGTGCCAGCTCTGCTACAAAGTAACAGCAGTCTTTCACGAGTCCTTTAATCTCTTGGGGCTTCCGGTGTTCTCATCCATGACATGGGGAGACAGGGCTGGATGACCTTTGATGTGCCTTTGGGTCCTGTTACCAGTGGTACCTGCACAGACAACAGGCCCCTAACCTTAGTTCGGAAACATAGGATACTTACCAGAAAGTTGACGTCAAGGACAAACTACGACGACCTTCTGCCTAAAGTTCCATTTTGTACTTTTTTGAGACAGAGAATTGAACTAACTGAATGATCCATTGTCTGAGCCAGAATGGTTATTCTTTTTGGACTGTGTTTGCAATTTGAGCACAGGGACCCAAATTTCAGTATCTGAATCTCCAGTAACCAGCCCAGTGCTTTTAATGAAGAAATAGATGGTTTTTTTTTTTGGTTAAATTGAATTTGATTATAATATTATATTCTTAAGTTTTCTTTCCTCAAGTGTAAAAAATGAGGGAACTATTTCTTCGAATTTCCCCCACCCATCTATTAACCCCTGCCCCCAAACCTGGGTAGAAAACAACCCAGTTTAATCTTGCTTCCTCTTCACTCAAAGGACTGTGTTTAACAACCGAGTAAAATGAGTCAGCAGGGATGGACAATATAGTAAAATGCTGATACCTACATACAGTTCTAGACTGACTGAATGGGAAGAGCATCTCCTAAAGTTTGAGAACCTCTCTCTTTGGGGCGGTGGTGAGAAGGAAACAGTGCCATTGGGCAATAAGGTGATGGTAGGATCTCAAGTTAAGATGACATCTTATCACTCAGAATGATGCAAGTTATAATGGAGACATCAGAAGATAGCATCAAAATGCAACAACTGGGTCCCCTTCTAGGTCTCTGTGTGTCCCAATTCCCTCCAGCTGGAGACCATTTCCGGCGCTCTGATCTGGTGGTATAGAAACAGAGGAGTGACTGAGTTGCCAGGATTTTAGTGTCATTGAACAAAGACAAGCAGCAGAAAGTGCTGTAAGTGGGAATCGAACAATATTAATGGGGCTCAGAGTTGTTTATGGAAAAAGAGGTCTCTTTTTCATCTCTCTTGATGAGACAGGAGTTGCACAGCGAAGGGCACCTGGAGTCGGCTATAAATCGTTTCCCTTATTGTCATTTTGAAATATGCAGAATGGAGGAATGGAGAGGAAGAGAACTCGTCTTTATTATACTGGAGTCAACAGCAGCCTCTCTTCCTTTCTCCACTTCTTCTCATGGTGCTAACATTCTCTCCGGGGGCCACCTGGAGGATGAGAACATCCACTGTACTCATTAAATCCTCTTGCAGTTAATTTAGTTTTACATACACACCCTATCAAGGCTCTGGGACCAGGTGTGTTGGCTTCATCTCTGACATCATTAGAATATGTTTCTGTCTTCTGCTCATTCGTCTTCGTACTATTCCCTATGGGTGGATTTAATTCCCAGCTTTTAGAAAAGGCAATTCAGTTCAGGGACATTTATGAGGCATATTTTACGGGATAGGGATCTAAGAAAGAATGAGAAGTGAGTCTAGGAGGCTCACAAGTTGGCACGAAGTCACTTACAGAAATCACTTTAATCAAAGTAGACACAAACAGAAGGCTAGATGAGGGGCGCGATTAATTTCAACCATTAGGATTTAGAAGGACATTTTGGAGCTGAGCCTTAAAAGCTAGGCCTGAAGAATGAACTAGAGTGGCTCAAACCATATAGTAATAGCCACACACTGGAAACTGGAGGCAATGACTAGATCGGACAACCAGAATTTGAGGACCAGCTTATAAAATAACACCTCCTTAAACTGAAGCAAATGGAATGAACAACAATGACAAAAAGGTTTCCATCTGCCAAAGTCACCCATGATCTGTGGTTGGGTTGCTGTAAATAAGGCATCTCTTGAGTTCTACCTAGATTAGAATGCTTCTCAAATCAACTTTAAAAAGCCATCGTATCTTCTTACACTCATTAAATTGACTAAAGGATAATGGGGGTGAATTATGATCTATAAAGTGTTAACTCTGATGTCATAACTAAAATGTAGGGGTCTGCATGAAATCTAGCAAGACTAGGGGAGGAGAATGAAAGCTTTTAGGGTTTCATTTTAGGCGATTATCTGAGAGGAGTCTCTAAAATAATTTATGTATCTTGTTTAGCTCAACACAAATAATTCTTAAGAACTAAGTCTCTTTGATCTAATTGTAGGTTCAATTACATTTATGTTTAATGTTCTTATTTTACTTAATTTCATAATTCTCTGTGATACAATTTTTTGCATGTGTGTCTTTGTCCTTAGGTATCAAGGTATATGCTATCCACTATGTACGGGCATTATATCCAGGTAATACAGATAGATTTTCCAGACATTTTCATCTACAAATAAAGAAACCAAACCAACATCATCTATGAAGAGATACCTTAGAGGGGAAACATTAATATCCTGTATTAAATTTTCAGCTAACTATAACATGGTTTCGCAGTGGAGTAGAAATCTATACTTTCATGTATTTTTGTATCTGCCCAATGGATTGCTACAGCTCAATTTCTTGTATCACATTAGTTTCATAACACAAGGGAGTTTCTATCTTTTTCTAACTCCTGGACATGCAAAAAAAAAAAAAAAAAGATTGCCTAAAGAACATGAAATTGCCAACAGTTATACGTATTGATGCAACAAGAGGGAGCTTGACTAAAACTCATGAGAGCAAAAAAATTCAGAGTTAAGGTTAAAATTTATTACTTAGCTCACCCAACGCGCCCTGCAGGGATCTCAGAGCGGTGGGTGGTCTCTCATTCCAGATGTGCACAAACTCTAGTCTGTGAGAGCAGGCATGGAGAAGGAGTTTTAGGCTTCATTCTGACTTTGTTCATTTTGAGCAAGTATAGTGCATCATGAGTTCAAAGGTGTTGGTAGTGGATGTACTTGCCCTCCTCCCTCCCTCCCTCCCTCCCTCCCTCCCTCCCTCCCTTCCTTCCTTCCTTCTTTCCTTCCTTCCTTTCTTTCCTCCTTCCTTCCTTTTGGTAGTTTAACAAGCTTTTGATACCGCTCCTGGGAAAACTAACAGTTGCTTTGGGACCTAAACAACACCACTGTGCATGCTGCATAAATTCTTTTTAGCTGCAGGTAAACCAAAAGTTATGTTAAGTGAGAAAGAAAAGGTAACAGCTGCTGAATTCTTTTTGCTAGCCCAAGGAGACTTCATACTGTATATTGCAAGCTGATTGGCAAAATCAACCTCCTCTGACCTGTAAAGATAAGATGGGCGGCTCAGTTGGTTAAGCAACTGCCTTCGGCTCAGGTCATGATCCTGGAGTCCCGGGATCGAGTCCCACATCAGGCTCCCTGCTGAGCAGGGAGTCTGCTTCTCCCTCTGACCCTCTTCCCTCTCATGCTCTCTCTCTCATTCTCTCTCTCTCAAATAAATAAATAAGTAATCTAAAAAAAAAAAAGAAGGAAAAATCCTAAACCTTTTTTCAGGGGTACTATTCCTTTCATAGTTAAAAATAATAATAATAAAAAAAAGGTGGGAGATGATTTCTCTTTTTCTGTTATTTGTCAAGGAGAATGGTCTGGTAGTAAAAGAATAAATTGAAAGGAACTCAGGTAGAAAAGGCCTGAGTGCTGGGAATGTAATTTTACAAGATTCGTTTTCTTTGCTCTGTGTTTTTCTCCTTGAAGGAGATAACTTGATTTTATACTTTACTGTCTTATTAACAGAATGCATTTTGGAACCCTGCCACCGCTAACAGTATCAGAAGGATTTAAGGCTGCTGAAATACACTTGAAGATTTAATTCTGCTGACTTCAGCTTGGATCTGGAGTAAAATCTAACCATAGATTAAGTGTTTAGCACTGTGTATTGCGATTGTGCTCCTGGTTATAAATACTCGTGTCTATTTCTGTTTCAGACGGCTCTCCGTAGGTTTCCCACTCAGGAGGGCATACAATGCTTGCTTCCCAAATAAGGTTATTCTCTATAAGGCTACCCCTTATATAACTCTTTTTATAGACTCAAGCCCCTGCTTTGTTGTGCAATTCATTATAAACTCCCTCGTGCGCTTTGCGATAACAAACACTGGGTTACTGAGAAGAGACTTCTAGAGAGGGAAGCCTGTATTTCCTTCCAGACAATATTTAATCTCATAGCAGCACTGACTAATAAAAGCAAAAGATCAATACAGAGCTGTATTGCTAGGATGAAAATTTACTAACATAGTCATCATATCACAGGAACATCTGGTTAAAGCTTCAGGGCTCCCTTACTTTCTTAGTTATGATTTTATGGGTCTCTCCAGACTCCTTTTTAGGATTTTAGTAGGCATTTATAGCAGGCTGGACATTTTAATCTTTTTAATGTGGTTATCTGATCTCCGCTTAGCTTTCTCGCACTGACTGGTCATCTTCTCGACTTCTTGCTTATTGCACTTGAATCAAGTTATGATAAGCTCACACTGTAATAGCCCCTAGTCCTAAACGGGTCTAACTTCATGTAAGTGGCCTCCTGAGTTGCTATTTATGGTCATTTCTATGAGGCACTGTCTTTAAAACCTTGGCATTTAGGGCCTTCTTCCTATCCCCATGACTTGGAATACATAAGGACGACGATAAATCATAGAGCCAGGCCTGTAGAAATACTCTTTGCTCTAAGAGATTTCTGAGGTCTGAGGGACAAGCCAAGGAGTTCTGGTTTATGACCCTGAACCAGATGGACATGTATGAAGTTGACCGGATAACTTGGTGCCTGGGAGAGCCCAGGCATGATCCTCACGTGTGGTCCTCAACATGGTGACTGAGTGTGGAATTTGTTTGTGGTTGCGTTTGCTTGTTTTCTGTGTGCGAATCAGAGTTTGGTCCCTTCAGGAGACACATTGATTTAAAGGTGGCAGGTAGATGTAATACTAAAATTCACAAGATAATTCCACAAAATGACCTGAAGTATAGAAAGTAAATAAGAGCATCGTCTTAGAGTGAATGTTTCAACAAATCTAACCACCCGGGAGGGAGAGGAAGAGTAATAATATTTACAACACCTACTATGTGCAGGTCCCCTAACACATTGGACTATTTAATCTTATAATGATCTGAGAGAGAAATGATCTGAGCTAGGATTTGTTTCCTGAACACAGACTGTAGAGCGACCACGTATTATTTCATTGGTTCCTTTTAACAAACCCTCGAGGTAGGTATTATGATCGCCCTCACTCGCCAAGGGGAGAAGTTCACTTGGCAAGGGGAGAAGTTGAGTCTTAGATTGAGGAACATAGTTGGGTCTAACAGCCAGCAAGTGGCAGCATGGGGATTCAGACCCCAGCGTGTCTACCTTGGCTGCCTTTTCACGTGATGAACAGCATTATCTCAGTGACTAAAAAAGTACATGCACAGGTACAAATTTTCCCCTAAAATGTTATAAAATTCCCTTACCATTTTTCTATAATGCCTGGTCATCTGCTTCTGTTGAAACGCAGCAGACTCATCTCATTTCAGGAGATAGGAGTTACCACAGATCTTCAGATAAAAGAAACAACACATTAATCCACTTAGTAACACATTCTTCAGAGAAGGAAATTGAAATACAGTTTTAACCTGATTACTTTGCTCTTTCTTACCTGGGCTAACCAAAGTTGTCACACACATGGTCCCCCTCTCTCTCCTTCTTCCATGACGCCTTGCCTTGGACGGGCTGTGAGCACCCCCACCCCCACCCCGCCACTTCTACCTCATACCACAAGCTAAATAAAGTGGAGAAACTATTCATTGCAGATGGGGTGGCTCTGTCGTGCATCCATTCTCAAAATTGGCTGCATGGTACAGAAGATGATTTAAGTAAAACCGAAGTCATTTTCAACACCGAAACTTAAGCTGTTTACAATATGAGCCAAGCGTCGTTTGTCTTGGACCCCCAACACTTTCTTGGCACTCATTAGCAGCTCAACTGTTCTCTGGTCACATTAATTAGCTCAATTGTCCTACACGGGAAGGATGGATGGAGGGCACAGGGCTCTGGCAGCTCAGCCTGCGGCACACCTCGACTCTCACAGACCTTTCCCTACATCGTTCTGAGGCATATTGTGGGTTGGAAGCACTCAGGGGCTGGTCAGTTACACAGAGCATTTTTCCCCAGTAGGATGACCAGGAAGCCTGCTCTGAGACGGAGAGTCTTGACGACAAAAAGGGGACAGAAAGCGGAGGAGAAGCTAAAGACAGGCAGAGCTCCTGGACAAAGAAGGAAGAACATTCGGTGAAAGGAGAGTGCGTGAGAATGGGATCCTCTGAGCTTTAAACCTCACCCTTCCCCCTCACCACGCCCCCCCCTCCCTGGTCGTCACTGGCCAGGCAGTTGGGTGATGACACATTCCCCTCGGGAACAGTGCCCAATCTCCCCAACAGCTGTGCCCAGAAGGCCATCAGATCCAGATCCTGGCAGCTGGTGAGCCTCCGCTCCGCCAGCTCCAGCCTCGAGGTACCTTCAGTACCAAAGAGAAGAGCGCGAGGATAGGGTTTCTGAGGGTTAGGACTTGACCGCAGCTTCCAAAGACTGACTCACACGTACCCACATCTCACACAGAAGGGTTTTCTTTTTTATCCAACAAACACATTGCCCCCATTCCTTTTCTGTTTGCAGAAGGAAAGAAGAAAAACCAGCTGTGAGTTTCTCTCTGCGATGCTTTCTTCTAGGACTGGAAGCCCTCTTACTGCATTCCTCCCCTGAAGGCACACTAAGGAATTCTGTCAACATTGTAAAGAAGTCCAGATTGAAAACGGTGACTGGGAAGTTCTTTGTGATTGTTACTTGTCCTGGGGTAGGGATGGCGGTCTTGGTGGGTAGGAAGAGCAGGATAAATTCTGCCAGCCCCGTTCCATCAGATTCCGCTTTTAGCAGAGGGAGCCATGTCTAGAAGAGTCAGATTCTGGTGATAATGAGACAGTCATCCAGAGTTCTAAGTGTCTTTCTTATGATTTCTGTATTGCCAGGGGGCTGGAGCCTGGGTCTGGAGTCATGCAGGCTGGGCTTCGATTTTAGCTGCCACATGTAACAGGGGGAATGCCTTTGGACAAGGAAAATAAGTTCTCTTAGCCTAAGCTGACTCACCTGTAAAATGGGACTAATAAAGCCAACTTTGCAGCCTCTTTGTGCAAAGATTAACTAAGATAACATAGGGAAAGTTCCTAGCACTGAGCAAATGCCCCCTCGGTGGGGGGTTTTCATAATTAATAAGATTAACATGTTGCATGCACAATACCGTTGCATATGCAAATTTCTCATCTTTTGCCTCTTAGAGGGAAGCTTCTGAGGCAGGACCTCTCCATGTGTTGGACACAAAAAGCCCCCTGTTCTGAGACTAGTTGAAATGCTTCTTTCCCTTTCCCAGACTCTGTTTGCTCCACAGTGCCCTGTCAAAACATCTGGCCCCTTTTGTCCCTTGGCTTTCTCTGTGCTATGAAAGCCAGTCCCCATCACGAGACACTTCCTGTTGACCTAAACTTTTTTTTTTTAATTCACCTTAACACTTCAAGATGATTAGAGCTGAAAGGGTAAGAACAAAGATGAAGGTTGAGATTTTCTTCTCCAGCAGCGAATTTGATTCCAACAGCACTTGAAGAAAAAAAAAAAAAATCAAATGTTTTTATCTTAGAATGAATAAAGCGGTGATCATTTTTTTTTTTTTTTTTTAGAACTCCCCTCCCTGGCCGAAGGTTAGGTGTTCGATAAAAGAAGGTTGGTGCCCCACAAAATTTTCCCAGTGGACTAATGCGGTCATTCCTTTATCTGGACCATTCTCCCGACAGGTACATGTGATATTGTTAGACAAACTCTAGTTTGTCTTCTTGCTAGGAGAAAGGAGAGGTTTGTCAGGAAATCAGAGTCCCAGCCCAAAAGTGTCCTGCTTCTTTCCCACAGCCAGCCCTAGTACTTGAAGTACAGCTCTGGGCAGAGTATGTCTTAGGTCTGAATAGGGAACCTAAGAAACTTCAGGAGCTTTTTTTTTTTTTTTTTTTTGCCTACACTGACTATCCTTTGCTGTGGATTAGGCCACCGCTTATTACAAATTCAAATCCTATCTATGTATTGTTCATGGTTCCTTTGTGTCATCGGGAAATTAAAGTTTGCAGCTGGCCCCTTCATCTTGGCTAATCATGCGGACATAAAGTCCTTAAAGGCCCTCGGAGTGGCCCCTGCGGGGGCCCCACTGAACGCTTCTCTTGGGCAGGACATTGTTCTTCAGCTGTGTTTTCATCCTCTGCCCCCCGCGGGTGTTGGGCTCCCGCAGCTCAGAGCCCCGGCCTCAGACGGCCGAGCGTCATTTTCTCGCAGCGAGTCCAACACCCACAGGAAACCAGGTGCTCCCGCTGGGCCCGGAAGCCGTCGGGGCTGTTCGGCGGCCTTGACCGGCACCTCGGCCGGCACCCTGGCGGGCTCCGGGGCCCCTGGGCCGCTCGGGGTGGTGGCGGCCCCCCACGATCCGGCCGTAGCCGGGGTGGGGCCGAGCGCGACCCTCACTTCATTAGCCTCCCGAGGGCTTGCAAGGCACACTTGCTCAGAGCCCAAAGATGCTAATTATTGGACCTGTTGGGGCGACAGCGGGGCATCTGCCAGTTTGCCAGCGCCTCACAAATTGATCTGACGCGCTCCGAAACCCTGGCTCCTCTCAGGGATCTTTTAATATCCGGCAGAGTTTACACCTGGTTTCTGAGATTCCTTGAATTAATTGAATTCTCATTAGAATACTTCCTGCCTTTCCCCTTCCGCCCTTAACTGCGTGTGACCTGAAGTTCACAGTGGAGTGACTGGGCTAACCAAATCAGGGTCCCTGGCGTCTTCGATTTCATTTCCCACACCACTGTGTGCCCTCCTTTCCCCCCCGGGGGCCCGGCCCTGCCGCGCTGAGAGGGCAGACCAGAAGCCTTCCCCTGGCCTCCCTTCTGGAAGGGACGTTTTCCCATTTTATTATTTGTGCCGTCTGATGCATGGTGCTGAGTCTAATGCTCTTTGCTTTTTCTTCTGCCTGTTTAGTAACATGGTGGTGGTGGTGGTGGTTGTTTTTCTTTTCTTTTCCTGTGCCCACATTCTCTTTTAACCTGTCACCGGTTTTAGATGCTCTGTTACCCTTAGGATATTGGAAATTGTGGGTATATTTGTGTTGCCCGTTATCATAAACATTCAATGTCCAGGAGACCAGAAAAAGTTAGGCTTTGAAAAGTTAAGTTTCTTTCACACATATGCACTGGGCACATACTATACATTTGTAACCATTATCCACCATGCGTCCATTTTAAGACGCCGTCCTGCCTTATGTTTACCATCTGGGACAGTTCAGTGATGTAAGCCATTTTACATATCTCCCACAAAGTTGTAACTATTTTATTATGTTGAGGCTAATTCCTTCTTCTTAAAGAGATCTCATTTCATTTCTGATTTGCTTTGGGATTGTATCCCATTTACACCAGACATAGTCTTGTGGTGACATCACCCTGGCTAAAAAATGGAAGAATGTTTATGGCAGAAGAATACTACACCATATAATCATCAGATCTCTAAGGCAGAAAGGGCGGGGAAGGAAAACATCAAAGATGGACATGAGGATTTCTTTTCCACTTAAGTAAAAACACATCCAGTTTCCAATACTCGAGGGTTATTTTTCTCTACTCTTGTAACATTCCTCTCTCCACCCCCCATAAATCCTTACCTGTATCTTCTAGCAGAGCTCCTATTGGTTTTATAAACAAACTTATTTATATATCTGCATCCCCAGTTGATGTAAGCTGCCCGAGGTTAGAGACCATGTCTAACTCAGAATTAAATTCCCTTCACCTAGGAGAGTTGCTATAAGTTAAATGAATGAATGAATGAATGAATGAATGATTAAGCACATAAATGTCTCCTCTATCCCAAACAGAGATCTTTATAACACTAAGTAAGATGATTGATCTGATCATCACATCAGCAAGAAGATTGTAATTACACGAGTGATTCTCTACCTCTATCTTCACGAGTGTTCTCCAAGCTCAGGACTCTCCTCCCAACCACATAGTCTCCCACATATACCCTCCCTCTTCATCTTATTCTCTCCTGTTCATTTTCCAGTCTCAGCTTAAAAGTCACTTCCTCAAGAAGGTTCTCTCTGATCCTTTATTAAACTTATTTTAAAGTTTGGTTTCTCAGTTTATATGGTGCCAGCACATCCCAGAAACATGGCATCACACTCAGAGTGTGGGGTGAGGGGGGCGTGGGCTGACTTCTGCAGGGCAGAGGAGAGTGTGGGTCTGGGTGAGACCAGTTAGAGAGAGGAGGGGCGAGGAGGGAGAGAGACTGCATGGGGCATGCTCAGTTCCTTCTTCCCCTTTCACTGGGCAGGTAGGAAACTCCTCTGCCCCTGGGAGAAGCAGAAGCTGGGGGGAAAAGGGCCAGCGATGAACCTTTGAATCCCTCCTGCCATGTGGAAATTTCCTACCCTTTGTGGGAGTGCCTTCTCCCCTCCTCCTGCCCGAGCTGTTGCCAATGTGAAATACAAACTCACTGTTAACTCCATTAAGGCAGAGAACAGGTCTTTTTCCCCACCATACCTCTGAACCTAGCGGAGTGCTTGTCATACAGTAGCTGCAATAGTTTATCAGTGGAAGGAGGGAAGGAAATTTAAAAAAGAAAGAAAGAAAGAAGGAAAGGAGGTGAGGGGATAAAGGAAAGGCAGAAGACAACGTTTCTTCACCCCATACTCACTACCACCATCAGGAGTATTACCATTATAGATCTATTTGGGATTTAAGAACAGAAGATAGGGCCTAACCTTTCTGTCATTGTCTCCTGCCTTTCTTTACTTCTATTGAACTTTGCTTCTCATCCTTCTTATTCACTTTGCATCACATGATGTTTGTGGCAGATACCATTGGCCTCCCAGCCAACAGCCATCCTGTACTTTTCCTTGCTGCCAGACCTCTATGTTATTCAGCTCCTTGGAGCTGGTCTGCCCTTCACAGAAGGTTCAGTCCGTCCCCAGCCCAATGCATTGAGTGGAGAGTGATCTAAGTCCTTGTGGATTTATACCAAGGGATTGTGATGCAATCTCTCTGATTAGACATAAAGGAAGGTCTGTTCTTGAGAAGGGAGACAAGACAGAGTAGTTCCTATTTTTTCTCTGAACATTGCCACCTGCATATAAAACCTGTGGCCGTCGTATTCAGCCTGGAAAGGAGCCAGCTTACAAGGAAAATGTATGAATGTAAGGAAGATGGCAAAGGAGAAAGAGAGGGGGACTTCGCCCTTGAAGTTATAGTTGAACCAACCAGCCCTGGAACCATCTTGCCTCTGGACTTCTCATTATTTATTGAAGTCATTTCTCCTTGATTCCTTTGGCACTTGTACCTTAGAGCATCCCAGCCGATACATTGTTAGAGGTCATCTAGCCCAAACATTCTATTTTAAAGAAAAGGAAACTGAGATTGCAATGGGCTGAGAGACTTATTCTTAGCTCCATGGATGGGGAGCCATGAACGAAATAATGTCCAGGCTATTTCTCACCACATTACACCATATCTATTTTTGTGATAGATGGCTGCTGATTTCCTATGTCTCTAAGAAAAATTTTCACAGGTACTGATGGAGACCACTTAATTTAAGTCAGGGACACAAGATATGTTCGCAGGGAAGGTATTTTTAGATAACTAAGCCATTTACTATCTCTATAGCTGGGGATATAGAAATGTTTATTCCGCTATTCCTTAGAATATGTTCTGCCTTCTGATTCCATCAATTCATTGAACACATAGTTTGCTAAACACTAGAGATAATACAATGGATAAAACAGACTTCGTTCTGGCCCTCAAGTGCCTAAATTTAAAACATCACTTTTCTCTTTCTGCTTGTGTAAAGTTGAGCCTTCATTCTGAAAGGGGAGAGGGAGCTCAAGGTCAGCAAACAGAAATGAGGAAATAAAAGATGAACAGCTAAGGAGAGAGAGCAAAATCTATTTGGCCTGAGCCACACAGTTGAATGGGGAGACAAGAAGGCTAAAGAACTGGTCCCCTCTGATGTGGCTTTTTCCCTGAGGGACCATGGGGAGAAGAGTTTTGAAAGTTGCCTTTCCCTGCCAGGGTTTTGTTTGTTCCTCTGGGACAGGGTTCATTTGGCACAGTTTTGAAGCATTTGGGAAATAATGCAGGCTTAAGCAAAGCTGGGAAGAGACATGCCCCAATCCCTAGAAGATGAGGATAGATTGAATGCCAGTGGCAGAATCCCAAGGGCACTATTGTAATAGGCTCCAAGTTTAAGGTAAACAAGTTAAAACTTATATTTGGGAACTGGTTCCCTTGGGACTTCAGATTGCCCTGCAACTCCATTCATGGGTGGAATGTATCCTAAAGCATCTGGGAAACTCACATGGCCCTCTCTCCTAGGCTAGAAGGACTGGGTATTACCTCAGCATTGCTTGACACCATTTCTGAGCCAAGTTTGGTCTAAACAAAAAGACCCTCCTTGAAAATTGACAGTTTTCCTTTTGGCTGAATCTGGTCTCTTGATAACTCAGAAACTTATTATCATCTTCTTGGGCCTCTATTGAGAAATCAGAAAAGACATCTCCCTAGCCCCAAACCTTAACAAAGGTAACATATTTTTCCGGCTCCAGGACCCTGTAAAATAGTATATAGCACCCTCTGCTCCCAAGCTAACACTTTAATAGGGATTAAATTAGATGAAAACAAACATGAAGAGCATCCTTCAAAAGAAAAAGGCTGACTATAGAGGTGGGGAAGATGCAACACACCTGCCTTGCTTTGTAGATTCAGATGGAAGTAGATAGGGGTACATGATGGCATGATTGCATGTGGTAGGGGTTAAGAGGGAAGACTCTGGAACCAGGCTACTGGGTCACTAACTAGCTTTGTGACCTAGGCAAGATCCCTAGCACCTGTATCTTTCAGTTTCATCCTCTCTAGAGTAGAGTGATGATTATCTCTGTCTCCAAGAGCTGTTATGAGGATTAAATGAGTTAGTACATGGAAAGCACTAAACACAATGCCAGGCATATAATAAGCACATTAGAATGGTTGGACTGAAGGGATAGGATCTTTTTTCCAAACCAACTGGTGATCTTCTCCTCCTATCACTATCTCTCTAAGTCACCATCCTTCTGTGGCCCTGGGCAGGCCTCCCTTCAGAAGCATGCGGCCAAGGAATCACCTCAATGTACTTCTCCCTGTGACAGCTTCAGTTTTGGTATCTGGAGAAGATGAAGCTATCAGTCATGCTGGAAGTAGGCATACTTCCTGACCCCTAGGAGGCGCTCAGTAAATATTTGTTGGATAGACCAGGGCCCTACCCTGGTGGAACATGAGTGAGAATTGCAGAAACCATAACCAGGTGAGAGGAATGACTTCATGCTCAAACCTTGAAAGGCAAGAGAGTCAGGGATCCTCCTCCTCAAACCTCTTATAATTACGGTTGTTATTTATTCACTTGTGGAGGACTAGGAAGAGGGTGATAGGAAGACTAGGGGAGAAAGGCCCTGAACATCTAGGAAAGGTAAAGGAATTAGGAGCTGACATATACTGAGTACCTATTATATACCGGGCAATGAGCTAGATGCATTCCGTATTTTACTTTAATTCTGATACCAATCCTACCAGGTAGGTATATCATCCACACTCAATGGAAGTGATATATCTTGTCCAAGGTCTTTCTGTGGTGAGCTGCACAGCCAAGACTTAGTTCCGTATGTATTTGACCTTGAAGCCCTCAAGCTTTCTGCTGCGCCTTGCTAACAGTGTTTTCTCTCAATTATTTGGCATAAATTCTTCTTGAGTTGGGGATTCTGGATATTCTATAACTAGACTGGTTGGTAAGGGTGCTGAGTGTCTCCTCCCCTTTCCCTTAAGGATAGAATCATGACTTCTCCAAAGCTGGGTTCCATCACAATCCTGCTCCTTGCTTCCCACCATCGCCCCACTCTCTAACCTGCATGGGTCCACATACTCCAATTCAACTGTTTGTGCAGTAATTACACACACTTTTTCAACTATAATTTTTCAAAGCTGTGAGAAAAACATTGAATGCATTTTTTTTAATAAAGATTTTATTTATTTATTTGCCAGAGAGAGAGAGAGAGAGCACAAGTAGGGGAAGCAGCAGGTAGAGGGAGAAGCAGGTTCCCCGCTGAGCAAGAAGCCCAATGCGGGACTCGATCCCAGGACTCTGGGATCATGACCTGAGCCGAAGGCAGATGCCCAACTGACTGAGCCACCCAGGTGTCCCCATTGAATGCATTTTTAACCAGCAGCATTTCCTTGGGTTCCAAAACATGCTCAGGGTTTACTCCGGATTCTGTTAACTCTGTCATAGCCGTTAATAAATACCACCAACCCCATCTCATGTCTGGTCTCTACACTCTTTAGTGCCACTGATTGGAGATCTGGGGGCAACTCCAAGGTCTAGTTCAGCTTCTCGTTTGCCAGGAAATGCCACATGCAGTTAGGGTGGGCAAAACTTCCTCAAAACATAGCAATTGGGCTGAGGCCTTCCCCTAGAACCTTTCAGCCATCCCATCACATGGTGGCACTACCTGGCCTTGTCTCCTTGCCTAAAACTGGGAGCCCAGTTCACATCTGGTTCTCTTATTGTCCTCCTGCCCCATCCTTTAAAAAGGATTTGTCCTTTAGGATTCTGCCTTTTAGAATTCCCTAAATGTTGTGAAGACACAAAGCCACTCAACCCAAGATGAGCAACAGCTATCCTTGAGCATGCAGGCCCCTTACCTGGCAGGGGTACTACCCCAAGCTGCTGGGGGCTTAGTGAGGGGAGTATCACCCCCACTATGAGCAGCAGTATGACCTCAGAAAGGCCCCAGGACCATTACACTTGCTATTGGCTGTTTAGTAGCATCCCTTCTTTGGCCTTACAATTATAATCCATTTATGTGACACAGATGAAGAGAGGGTTAAGGTCATTACCCATTAAAATGCAATACTTAACGTCAAATGTTGGGTAGGGGATAATTGGCTAAATGCATCTTTTTTGGCTTTAATTGATCTTCTTATATGGGTCCTGTAGGAAAAAGGAATCATAAATCGTCACCCCTTGCCTTTATGAGCTCTTCTTATCTCCTAACACAACACTGCACATGGTGCCCTGTCTCCTGGGGAGGGTCAGGGAGAACACCCAGTACTTGGGCTTGGACGTCATTGTCAGAACTCCGGCTGCCAGATTCCATATGTTGCTCACAGCTAAGTTTTCACATTCAGTTTCCTCACCTCTTTAAGTTTTGCCAAGCATCTGCTTGCCCTGCCTTTGGGGGAATATTTAAGTGTAATATATAGAAAGCTACAATCTCAAGAACTGTGTTGGCAACTCCACGTAGTGTTGAGAAAATTCACCCTATTATGTTAAAATTGTGGTTATTTTTACACACTGTCAACACCAAAGCTTGGTTTCTAATGTATGTTTTTCTTCCTTTAAGCGGGGAGAAGCTCTCCCAAGCTCTCATTGGGGCACCATTTCTTACTTTTCTTCCTTTTTTGCTGCTCTCCTGCCGTGATTATGGGATTTATAGCAGATACACAGGCATGTCTGCTCATTTTAGGCCACTTCTTAATTCCCTTCACACTGTATTTTTTTTTTTTTTACACAATCTCCACTTATTATTTCCAAAGGGAGTCATTTCTCACTGAAGCCATGACAGGCGTCTTATCCATTGCATTCCAAGGTAAGACAATCAAACGTGGTCTTACTTGCTATCTCTTAACTTTTGCCCTTGGCATCCAGACAACTCCTCGATTCTCAGGATGCTTGCTGCTGAACTTCCTGTCTATATAAATGCGCTCGGGGAGTCTCTTGCTCCTCTAGCCTGCTCCTTCCTCCTCCCAGAGCTTCCCTTTCCCTTTCCATGCCGAGCAATTATTCTTATTAATTATTCCAGCTAGCAGTAATTATCAGCAGTACATGCCCCAAGCCACATTAATAACAGAAATCTCTAGGACACTGAGGAATCAGCTGGGAGGCCCCCTCCTCCTCTTGATTTGCCTGGCACTGCAAGTTATGCTCTTTGCTACTGCCCAGGCCCCTCCCATCATGCCTCTGCTTGTTCTTACGGGTCCCCAGTTGCTACATTCTCTAGCCCTGTTTGATGGTGTGATAAAACAAGGACAGCATAAGCTAGACCTGGGTGATTTAAGCTCCACGTAACTATGGTGGCATGTGAGGCACCTGAACCTTGGCACAATTGAAAACTGTCCTTAAGAACCCTCCAGGTTGGGTCCTGAACACTCTATGAATCCTTGGACCCTTATTTGTAACAGTTTTCCATTTGTATGTGTTCTTACACATAGCTCACTTGTCTTGGCTGTCATTTCTAAGTAGTTTAAAGCCTCAGTAGGGGGTCATTGGTGTATTTAAAGGAATGCTCTTGTTTTATTGGGATATTATGAAAAATCAATTTGGTTTATATAAAAATTCCAAAAAATTAAGTAAGGGTGTTCTTTTATCCTTACGTGGAAAACTGTGTTAATGACGGCCTTCTGAAAACTGGTGAACTGGCCCAGCTCACCAAAATATTTGGACAAAAAAGCAAATGACGAGGAACAGAGAAGGATAGATGGAATCCATTTAGAACGGTGCATATTTCTTCCCAAAGTAAGGTTGCATACTAAAATGAATATGTACGCTTGAGAAATGAGATGCTGCCTTTCTCTAATGTAGCTCCTAACAATGATTTGGAAACCATTGGAATCTTCTTTTTTTAGTCCAAAGCAACAAAGTTTGAAACACTTGGATATAGTGTCAACTCTGACTTACTACAACTGCAAACCATCAGCAAGTTTCCAGAGATGTTGCAATGCTAGGTGCTAATCTGCAGATGTTATAGCAAAGATCTTATTACTAAACCACTACAGACCACATGTGGCAATGGTAAGAATCAGGTGGAAAAGAGAGAGGAAAAAAAAAAAACTTTCAGTATTGTCAAAACAGTGCTTCTATCGGTTGTTGCCAAGTGAACAACAAAAGAGATAAGCTAGTTTTTCTTTAGAAAGAAAGGAAAGAAAGAAAGAAAGAAGAAAAAGAAAGAAAGAAAGAAAGAAAGAAAGAAAGAAAGAAAGAAAGAAA